>NC_044279.2:24546315-24856815 GCF_004027225.2 Strigops habroptila
TCTAAAAAAGCATGGAGGAGATGAGAAAGTAAGTCAGCAGAGCATTGAAAGCAGCAGTGGACTCCTACTGTTAAGAATAAAATGTGTGAACACAATAGGTAGAGAGGAGGTACCAGTATCAGCTGAAATATAAAATAAGAAATGCTGAGAATATAATCCTTTTTGGATCTGCTAGAAGAGAGCTTTACACCCACCAATCACGCCCTTCCAGCTGCAAGCCCAGAGGCTTAGCTGCAACTCCTATGTCACAGGTGAGTGCACGAGTGCTGCATAAAATAAAGCGTTCCATTCCCCCTTCTTCTAAATAGAAATCCTTTATTTCTCAATATAGAATACCAAAACTTTTTTTCTCAAGAAGGTTCAATTACAACTAATGGGGATAAGAAATTTATTTGCGTAAGGACCAAGGGGCTTTGCCACTGTATTCACACACAGCTCAGTAAATAACCACATGTCCTTGTTTCTAAGTAAGTTCACTGTTTAAAGGCTACATTTCATAGCTACTGAAATCTATGGGAGGTTTAGTTCTGCCACCAAACGCAGTGGGAGCAGGAATGAAGTACCAGATTCCTCAAGATTACTGAGGCATGTGACTATTAATAGTAATCAAAATATTGTGATGTGAGATCAGGCAATGGGTGGTATATATTTTCTGCTTTTACTGTGCTGATAAAAAGAGCCCTTATGTCATTATTTCATGTAGCGTGGTTTTCATTAATTCTAACACAGTTCACATTTCAAGTTCTTAAGTAATAGTCAGGGAAAAGTCAAGCTGTTCACATTATTCCCAAACCTTGTTACTTATCTTTTTAATGACATACTGCATCGTGCTAATGTTACGAATTTATTCGTATAGCTTCTCTTTCAAAGCGTGCACTCTCGACTGTGGTACATAAAATGAAAAATAAAACTGAAGTTGTATTGCTGATGATAAGCTGTGAGCAGCCATTCAAGGAAAAGGACTATTCATTTTCATACAAATCCTGTTAAAATGACATTGTGATTGTCCATGTTTATCAGCTGTTCATCAGATCAGCTCAGTTCAGCCTTCCAAGCTCAACTGGGATCTAAAATTAATCTGGTCCTCTGCCTTACATGCACCATTTAGCAGGATTAAAGGCTTTACTAATAAAGACCAGGCACTTATTAATATAACACCTCATGTTCAGATTATACTCTCACTGGCATCTTTGTGTTGTGTTATGCATGATAGCCAATTTCAGCTTTGTAAATGACTGCCTGTTTGTTAATGGTACAGAGACAAAACAGGCTACTTTCTGCCTACTTGGCTGTGCAGTGATCACAGGAATAAGCCAGTAAACTCCCATTAAGTCATCTGTTTAACAGACTTGCTTCTGAATATGCACAGGGAGCAGATCTGATAAATCAAGCACTTTTTTCCCATATCTGCCTTGTGAAGACAAAACAGCATTTCAGTATGGCAATTTCCACCCTGTAAGGAGACAATGGCATTTCACCATGCCAATCTGCAATGGTCCCACAGCAACTACTCCTCTGCACCATTTTAGTTCCCTAATTTAAGTGCTGACATTAGCAAAACAGTATTCTTAGGCTTTGTCTTTAGGCAATGGAGAGAGAGAGAGAGACGAGTTCTTGGAGCACTAAGAGGAATATTGAACTGAAAGGGTCTGGTTTTCACTGACTATGCCAGAAAACTAAGTTACTTAGTTGCAGCTGCAAATAATTCCCAGAGTGTAAAGTTTCACCACACAGCTTTCATGTTCTCAAAAAAAAAAAGAATTATTAAAACACATAACGGCCCTTCACAATGCACAGATTACTTCAGAGCTCTTTTTCTGATTTATCCTCACATCGGTAAAAAGACAAGACACGGCACTCAGCTCTCTGGGTGTTATGGAGCCAAGCCCTGTTCCCCTGCAACTTGGAACTGTAACACATCCTGCAGTGCTCAGGACATCCCGGGAAAAGCCCAGCACTGCCACACTCTGGAGTTCAAATCTCATGGCCTAGATCTTCAATCAGCAAAATACTGATCTGCTGACCATGAGTGGGATCAACTTCACACAAAACCCAGTGAAGCCCATGACAGCACTCCAAGCTACCTCCTGCCAATGCTGCCTACGGTGGGAAACAAGAGAGAGAGGCAGGCTGTCTCACCTTGATGGCTACAGCACACAGCTGAGAGAAGGTAGAACTGTGCTTTCAGACCAAGCTCCCTATAACATACACATCTTTTACATCAGGTGTATGACGTATTACCGCTATGTGACGACATTAACAGAACCATGCAAAGGACAAGAATGACAGTTCTTCTCAGCTGATCATCTGAAAGTCAAATTACGTCAAAGGTGCACATTCTTCAGCAGTTGCTTTAGGTAAAATGATCACAATGTTGAGAAAACGGAAATGCTCAAAACGTAATTTTCTTATTTCACAGAAAACAAATGTTTCACTGAAAGTAAGAACTGGGCAGCAGAGAAGGGGTGTTCAGCTCACTACTTAAGAGAAAATAGACTGTTTTCCTTTTTAAAATATGGTTTTAATGGTGTTGCTAAGGCAACAAGTAACCAATATGGTATTAACTCACAAGACAGAGTTTGAAAAGAATGAGGTGAGGTTTGTACCTATATTTATCCCTCTTAAATGAGAGGTTTAGCTGTTCTAGGGAAATAGAAAAGATTACTTAGACATTATTTCATTTGTCACTACCAAGTGGACCATTTACTGGAGCTAGATATAACAATTCAAAAAAAAAAGTGGGTAGGGGCAGATGAAAACCAGAAGTGAAATAAAATTCGCAAACTACTGGGTAGAAGATCCTTAGTATTGCCCTAAGTCACCGCAAAATACTTCGATATTAAAAAAAAAAAAAAGGGAACCTGCCATCTTTTAAAGAAGAGAAAGCTAAACAAATTCAGGGTGTTGGTGATTGGCATCAAGAAATAAAAAAAGGGCAATGCTGGTAAATTATTCCTCATGTTATAGGGCATCCCGTTTGGTACCTTATGGTACGTATGGTACCTTACACTGCTCTGTTGGTTTTGTGTTAACATCCACCCCGGAGAGAGCCCGCTGCAAGGTGGCTGGAAGGAGGAGGAGGGGGAGTGAGATTGTCACAAGGTGCTTGCTCCTTGATGACACGCAGCATGTACACCATCAGACAGAGTTAACAGGGAGCGCCAGTCCTTCACTTTGGTAAATCTACTCCCAGTAATCAATGAATACAATTATCGTTATAATAAAGAGATGTTAGTAGCGCTGAGCTGCAGCACACTCAGCTGTATCAGTTCTCATGGCAACTCTTCACCTGCTCTTGGACTCAAAAGCAGTAACAGTGTCTATTAGAGCTGTAAATTTGTTAATCAACGTTATCATCAATAAAAACAAGCCTGCAGTGCCTTTACTGTTTGCAGTAATTGCCATGTTTTTCCATCTTGAAATCACTCTACAAGCTGTTGTTAATTAACCAGTCCTTTTGAAGTACGCAAATAACATCAACATTTTATAACAGACGAGGCAAGGCAGGCTCAGCAGTTGATGTGTGTCAGGCAGCTTGGGAGATCAAGTTAGAAAGAGTCCCAGCATTCCACTGGCATGTCCAGATTCCCTCTTTCAAAAATCCAAATCTTAACATCAGTAATTTTTGTTGCAGACTCTAAAGATCAAAAGAAAAAGAAGACATAAACTAGAAAAGAACATTTTCCCTTTCAAAGTGGCTGTGCAGTAATTGAAATGCTGTTTTTCCTGAGGACAAGCTACGGGCTTTGCCACAAGTACCTTTTGCTGCTGTCACTTGTGATAACCCAGAGTAAAGCAAAGGACCTAAGGCTGGATACCTGCTTTCATTTGAAAAAAAAAAAAAGAAAAGCTTCACTTCCTCAAAATTCTGGCTTGAAGGTTTCTTATGCTGACATCTCTGAATGATACCATTGAAAACACCGACAGACAGCACCACTTTCCCTCTGCCTAGGGTGTTCTCCATGATGCCATTTTGATGCGTAAGGAAGCCGCTACAAGTTCTCAGCTGAGTTCACACATTAGCCCTCTAACCACAGCAATGGGTAAAACATAGATCTGAGATGCAGGAACATCTGGGGGCCACATGTAAAAAGGAGGTATAAGGTCCACCAAAGCAAGTCGACACCTCTAGATTAAAAAACCAAATAAGCACCTCTTTGTCACATGAACTGGTGACAGATTTTGTTCTGTCAACTGCAATCTCTAAAAGTACCACAGAGTCAAACAGATCAGTTGACAGCGAAAACTGATACCTAATGCAGCAGCTACACTGGCATCTAATGAGGCCTTTCAAGTATTTTACACAGCTATGACTTCTTGCTCCCTCTCTCCCCATCGCCAGCTCCCAAGTTATTTACTTGACTTTGGCTCAGAGTTCTGAAGTGTAACATGAGACTAAACACATACGCAATAAAGAATAGCTGATTTAAGAGTTACAATATGTGGCTGAGCAAAAGGCTTACCAACAGCTAGAAGTACATATGGGCAAATTAAGACTTCCTGGAGGAGAGCCAGATCAGTGTTGACACTGCTGCAGCCATGTGGACTGCTGGTAAATGAAACACTTGTGTTAACATGAACATCTGGTGATTGCAAAGGTAAAGAATTCATCAGAAGACCCTACTGGTTGAACTAAGTTAGTAACACTCAACTGAAAGAAAAGGAAACAGAAGATGAATGACAATGTGTCCTCTTCTTTATGCTTCCTTTTATAGTATCCTTTGATGTTACAAGGAGGGTTAAGATACAGTTTTATTTGTTAATTTTATTTTACTTCGTTCAAGATCAAACAGGCTATAATTTATGCACGTCAAACATGGAGCAAGGAACAATTAAAACTATCGTCTATGAGAAAAAGGTCATGTTGCTTCTAAAGTGCCCATCAACTGTCAGATCTGTTAGAAATATTTCAAGAGCAACTGAATCACCTTGGGAGCTTCTGATCGTTTAATGAAGCCCAAAGCTTGAGGCAGGATCAAACACAACTAAGGTGCTGTGCTTTGTTCTGAGCCCAGCACATTGATCATTCCTTTCATACAGGACAGTGTAAGCTCAGCACATTTGTTCTTGCAGAGTCTTCATCCAATTGCTTTTCTTCTTAGCAGGAAAAACATTGCTTTAGAACATGAAAGTACATTAATCCTGAAATCAGCACATTAATCTCCTGAAAAACAGGAGACTTTCCATCTGCATAGAAGCCATCTGAACTTCTTCCTCGGCTCTCATGGTGGTAGTCTGTCTCTAGCAGTAGCCTAAATTCTCTCACAGAGGAAAGGAGGAGAGTAACAGTCACCTCAGGTCATTTCTCAGCAGTTTCTGCAGCACAATATTCAAGAAGGACTGAAACAGGTCTTCTCTGTCAGCCTTACAGGTTTGCTCTTTGACAAGGCATCTCAGCGAATCTGAAGAACTTCATATTGCACCCTGTTCTGAGACCATCCATCTGCCTGACTGGTGTGGGCTGCTGGAGCACAAAGAGCTTATTTCTGATACAGAACAGGCAAGCTGCATTGCTACAACCTGGTCCTCTTCTAGTATTTACAACTGGGCAATCTTCCAGCCTTTGTAGGTTGGAAAGGTGTGTTAAACAGCTGCAAAGATTGCTTTACATCAGGAGATGCTTAAAAAGCTTTCATAGAATCTTAGGCAGACTTCCGAGTGCCTCCAGGCCTAGGGAATTCTGATCAAAATAAAGCATACTATCCAGTACCTTTTGCTCAGTCATTTATAGCCACCTTCTCTCAGCTGCATTAAAAGTGCATGTTTTTAATTTTTCAGTGTTCATTTTGGAGGATGGATAATTTCAGACAAACTACTGCCACTACATGCCTTGAGGCTTGTCACAGAAAGCAGACCTATTCCATTAATTGCCTCCTGTAATCCATTTGACCTATTGGATGAAAAGACCCTGAAACAAAGATTAGTACTCTCCTCTGGCTTACACATTATGCCTTGAGGTTGCTAAAGAAAGAGAGAGAACCTTTAACACTCAGTTTTATAGCCCATGCATTTAGAAAGGGGTGGCTGTGAAACTCAAAGCAGATGCTGTGTATTTGAAGGAAGCTAGGAAGAAAAGGGCAATCCTGGCCCCCAGTGAAGTCCTGGCAAAGTTTCCATTGATTTCACAGGAGTATGATTACTTGCTTGATACCTAACATTCTTGTGGTGGTTTTAACATGTTATAAGCTGCATTTGCAATGTGTGCATTGCTGCAGGTTTAATACACCACCCACTACTGACTATTGATCTAGCTGTCCTTAAAAAAGGTTTTCATATTCAAAAAATGTAGTGATCCCTCCCACTGTAATACAGCTAATCTCAAAGCAACCTACCCTGCATATTTAGAATGGAGAAATTTCAAACCATCAGTCATTTCTGGAAATTTAAAATATTCAAAATATGTTTAGTATTCAAAAACCTAAAAAATTATAGTAAAGCGGATCTAGAGGGAAAGGAATTTATACTGTGGAGTGAAATCATGCTAAAAAACACCTGTGCAGTTTCAGAGTTAAAAAGACAAAATGATGGCATGTAATTTTGAAATGTATGTGTTGTTTATTTTCCCCTTTAAAAACATCAGCAAATACAGTTTCGGTTTAGATTAATCATTTAGTATGTTTTTTGCTTCTCTATTTTGGCAGCTGCATGGAACAAGTATTTATTAAATACAATGTTTCCTTCTTCATTCCTAAAGCATCCTCACAGTTAAAAGACAGAGGTTCATACTAGAACTGAAATTTACAGATAAGCTATAAGGCTCTGGAAAAAGCAACTCAGTGAAAATGCTGGCTGATTGTTACATGATTAGAGAGCCACAGCTACAATTCTGTACTAGTAACACGGTAGAATACAGACTAGTATAGGCCAAGTAATTAATCTGCTTTAATTCTTTTCAGTCTCCTCATATTTGTTGTTATTACAGAAGTACGGTTTTGTCCTAGCTGAGATCTGACCTTGTTGTAAAACAAAGATCCTGCCCCACATAGTTTATAATCAAATTAACTCAAAAGAATCAGATGCTAATTTTATTGGCCATTCTTGAGGCTCTGAGTAACTTGGGAAAGGTAGTAGGCACAGAACTGATTACAGTGGTGTGCGGACATTTATAACAGACAGATGGCAAAAGAAATGCACTCCTCTATAAAGAAGCATGTTCCTGTAACAGAGATTTTGAGTTATTACAACAGAGAATAAATTAAAACGATAATTTCTCTCTTACATAGGTGGACCTATCAGACCTTGTTTCCTTCTTCTGCCTCATCACCCTTCCCACTGACTGCAGAGTAACTCAGGGATACTGGGGACAGGCAGAACAGATTTTCTAGGCTGGGGAGAGAAAAGCTGGCACAGGGTTAGCACCAGACAGTAAACATATCACATAGTGAGAGCATAGCCACACAGGTGAACTATCTTGGGTCTTCCACCTAATTTCATTAGGGTCATGCGTATCTAAGACCTTCTGTGTGATTAACGCTTTTGGCCAGCCCTCCAGGTGACCAAGTAAGCATGCAAGGCTGGTAGACACTCATAAAGTCTTTGGACTAGTGACACTAATAAAAAGAAACACAGAAGGAAGGTGTACAGCAAAAGTATTACTTTAAAAAGAATTGGTAATCTGGAAGGGTAGAGAAAACAGCTATGCATGGCACAGGCTGGGCCCTGGAAGTGGTGAAACGAGATGAATGCTTATGTGGAAAGACAGACTAATCTGGATTGTTCATGCAACAGGAAAATCAGAGAGGCAATGCTGTAAGCATTTCCACTACTTTCCCAGACAAACCTGTCGAAGAGAGTATTAGTTTTGCATACACTGGGATGCCTTTCCTTGTGCCCTAAACTGATTCGGGGTATTTCTGCTCATGTTGTGGACCTTAGTCCTCTCCATCTCTCAGCTGAGAGTAGTCCTAGAAGGCAGGCAAGCCCAGTTCTCACCCCACCTGTGGTGGCATACCAAGTATGAACACCTGAAATCTCTTTTGACAGTCATTCTTCAACCTCAGAGAGCTTTCTACATCTGCATTGTTTGCAGGAAGATTTCATTTACAGATCACTGCAACAGCTGCAGCCTTTGCTAAACTGAGCAATAAATGCCAGGAGCCTTTCTTAGTCATTCAATAGCCACACCAGAACCTCCTCATGGCCCAAGTCCCATATAGTACAGACAACAGATATCTGACTAAAAACTGGGCCAAATGCCCTGTAAAAGCAGAAGTGAAACCAAACTTCTAAGACTGAGCAGTAAGCACTTACCAGTGTCTTTTTGACACTGGTCAAATCCATTACCATTCTTATGCCTCATCACAAACCCACTGCCACACGTGCCATCCTCCAGCAACTCCTCTTACTCAATCCAGTTTATTCACACACATCACACATTTTGTACCTTTTTGCTCCTCTAAACTCTTCTTCCAGTCCTATTTTCCTAACTTTTTTCTCTTCCCAGCTTCTCTGCTGTCTCCTAAAAAGCTGTCATCACTGGTACATGCATAATTTCCCTGCCCCCCATACAGATAACAACAAACTGAATTTTCAGACTGACAAAAAGATTTTCCAGTAAAAAGACAAAACAAAGAAACAAGCACTGACCTGATATTTTCTACAGCTCATTTTCTTTCCTATATTGATATAACAGGGGTATGAGAAGGGGCATGCTCTCTTAAACACAAAGCCTAGCAGCTTAAGAATTCCACAACAGAAAAGATACTAACTTTTTTTTTTTTTTTTAATATCCTTCACCCTTATCCTTTGCCGACAAAGGATATCAATATCAACTTTGTCATACCCACACTAAATCCAGTAATCCCATCCTCTCGGCCTTGCTGCCTGCTACTTTTCTCTGCAACTTAGTGTGTCTTTAATGAGATCACATAATTCTTAGAGCAGCAACTTTGTGTTTTCACTTTTACAGGAAATTGCTTGGCTCCTTGGGGGGCTGACTAAATGACAAACGCAGTAATAAGAAAACAACTGATTCTTTTCAACAGGAATTGCAGAGAAGCACTGTCGACTCAAACATACAAGAGTGAAAGTACGTGACCGATTTGAAAGGAAACAAACTCTTGTGTGAAGGAAATACTGATGAAAACTGTTCTCTCCATAAATAATTTTAAAATTGAGGATCAAAAAAATCCTGATCATTGGCAACTTTGCTGTTGTTTGAAAGAAAGGTCTGTCAGAGGATGCAAGCAAAAGAAAGAAGTGGAAAAAGCTGGCTTTTATCAGATACATGGAAGGAGAGGAGAGTATCTGAAATCTTGGCTATAGAAGTTTGCTTTAACTTAAATTTTTTTGTACTCTTAACCTGTAATCAAATTATTTACCCTTCTGATTCTAATTTCAACTTCTATGGGTGAATTTCACTCATAGTAAATCAGATATCACATATCTAACAACATTAAATGGGATTCATTCCTAGGTTGAGACACTTTGAGGTCTGGTCTATACAAAATGAGTTCCTGTGTGCCACAGCTAGGTTCCCACTCCTGTTGGTGGACACCAGTGTAGTCCATACAGTGAGTGTGGAGAAATTCAGCTAATCCTAAATTATTCTGAAAGTAAATGCTCTTTTGGGCTTGCTCACTCTAAACTGTACTTCTGTTAATTTCTGGATCTGAGATACCAAGTGTTAAATTTAGATATACACATAGACACCTATTGCCATAGAGGACACCACAGGATATCCTTCTGAGCCTCTAGCTGCTGGACCAAAAAGACATAGGTTCTGTGCCAAATCTGCCCATCCTACGGAGTGTCCGGGACTCTCCATGGCATCTCAAGTGGCATGAGACTCTCGTGTTGAAACAGTGACCTCAGCCCCTAGGCCACATGTGGAGACACCTAGATGTAAGAGATGGATTTTTATTCTTTTTTTTACTTTAAAACACTATAGCTTATTTAGGTTCAAAATCATTTTTACTGCTAACTGTAGGGTTAGGGATGGGCCTTTTTGCTGCTCCAGCACGGGCTCCTCTCTCCTGCCAGGTCCTGCCAGGAGCTGCTCCAGCGTGGGCTTCCCACAGGGTCACAGTCACCTTTGGGCATCCCCCTGCTCTGGCGTGGGGTCCTCCCCAGGCTGCAGGTGGAGATCTGATCCACCATGGACCTCCATGGGCTGCAGGGGCACAGCCTGCCTCACCATGGGCTGCACCACGGGCTGCAGAGGAATCTCTGGCACCTGGAGCATCTCCTCCCCTCCTTCTGCACTGGCCTGGGTGTCTGCAGGGCTGCTTCTCTCACATATTCTCACTCCTCTCTCCAGCTGAAGTTGCACAAATGTTTTCTCCCCTTCTTAACTACATTATCTCAGAGGTGCCACCACCATCACTGATGGGCTCAGATTTGGCCCAGCAGATCCATCCTGGAGCCAGCTAGCATTGGCTCTGTCAGACACAGAGAAAGCCTCTAGCAGCTTCTCACAGAAGCCACCTGCCCTCCTGCTACCAAAACCTTGCCATAGAAATCCAACACAGGAGAAAACACTGAACAGCTGACAGGCCGCATACACAAAGTGGCTTGTCCACAGTTTATGGACACCAGTGAAAATGTGCATATTTTAAGAGGAAAGCTCTGTGTGTGGTAAGGGTCTCTTGTGTTTGTCGTTTTGCTGTAGAAAAATAATATAACCACTGCAACTGGCCTTTCTCCAAGTAGCAGGGCAAACCAATGTTTTTTAAAGGCAGTCTCTTACAACATGAGTAGGACATACCAACTACTGAAGTCCTTGAAAGTTTTAGAAATCTGCTCAGCTTTTTTTCTGAAACTGGCATTATACCAGAATACTTCTAATTCACTTTCCAGTGCACGGGAACCAACGCATTAGGCATCACTGAATACACACTTAAAACTCAGCCAAAACAAAATATATTACTTATGTGGTGTAATATGACTTCATGATGAAGGGCTTTCAGCAACCTGGTCTAGTGGAAGGTTGTTCCATGGCAGGTGGTTGGAACGAAATGATCTTTAAGGTCCCTTCCAACCCAAACCATTCTGTGATTCTGTGACTCTGAGACCTGGATAGATGTTCGTTATACTGCATGTTCCTTATGATCAGTTTTGACAATGTACTGCACTTAGAAAATGGAAATACTCAATTTAAACTGACCCTTAACATACAGTTCTTTAAGGAAAACATTTCATATAGGTTTCAAATATTGATCAATCTTTAAATGAAACAGTACAAAAATTAAAAGGGAAAATATAGTATGTTTAGGGTAGGAACCACCTAATCTGAACTCTAGTCAGGTATCTTAATGTCAAGTATTTAATCTAAGCTACTTGCATAGGTTCCATTTACAGACAATGCTAAGAGGTAATTGGGTAAAAGTACATGCAGAGGGTAACTCAACACACCTCTTTTAAATACATAATTTAGGATAAAATGAAGTGGGGTTTGTAGGTGCCTTTCTCTACTGACTTAAGGGGAAAACTAGAACACTGCCACAGAAAATACCTAACTTCTAAATTATTAAATGAGGTGTAATTAATGCTTTCCTTATGGGCTACATATAGCATATATATAAAAGGTGAAAGGAGAAGAAGACTGATCAATCTTGTATATTTGTCTGCAAACAAGGCTAAATACTAATGGAATAAATGTGGAGTTCATTGTTACTGGGTTAAGAAAGAAAAAAGACAAAATTTCTTATAAGCAAAGTTTATGTAGTGAAGATTGATCATAAATCCAAAATAGCATTGATGCCGGATATTTAGTAGCATAACTGAGATCGTAACTTGTCCCTCTGTAGTTTAAATAGACCTAATATGGTGCACAACAGCGTTTTCCAGTTTCTATTCAAAGCTGAATTTTACCCATAGTAAATTAGAATTCTCTGGCAACTCGCCCATAACCTTTAAACTTTTCTGGTTGATGATTTTAATACAAAAAGGCTTTTTAACAGTAAACTGTGTCTGGATTGTAACCAAACTCCGACTCTACTCTTTCTCCATGACACAACATTTTTGTAAAGCTGAATAAATATATTACACGGAACCCGAGGCTTTGAAGTGTAAACGTCAACATACTACAGTAACACAAAACAGTCCAAAAATAAGACACTTATAGCTAAATTATTTCTGCAGCATGCAATAGCTAAACAATGCAATATCTTTACCTGAAAAAAATACTGAATAACTGTAATCTGTTTTTAAGTGGTATCTGAAATGGATTATCATTCTTGTTTCATTTTTCCCCCTATGCATTTAGTCCCCTATGACTAAACATAAAAAGGAATTGTAAGCCTGACAATTTTATTTCAGAGACCCTATGACACCTATTAAAAGAGCACCATCAGATATACAGATTCGAAGAAATTAGGTTACCTGAAAAGGCTTTTGTTATCTGGCATAATCCCTCTTTTCTGCAAAGGAAATGCTGGATTTCTGGAATTAGGTTTACCTATAAGTAAAAAGAGAAGCTTTAATAATTTCATTCAGAAAAGTGCTCTTCTGCCTGAAGCCTTCAATGGGTTTATGTTTCATTTATCAGAGACACCTCACGTGCAAAACTTCTGTCAGTGTCAGAAGGGAATTACAGCTTTTCCGTCCCTGCAACATGGGATAATGGAGTCAACGGGTGGGCTCTTCCTCTATGGGTACAACAAAACAAAATTTTAGACTTTGGGCTCTCTTACTGGCTGCTGAGTTTTCACCCTTTCCCTGCCCCCTTTTCAGTTTCTGCAGCTTCTCTGTTCTCTGCCAGTTATCAGTCACTGTCTCTCCCTGCAAGGAAATAGCCTATGCCACTTGAATTGCTGTGCTTGGAAATGGCGGTAAGCTAACATAGCTAAACTGTGTCCAGGCTCTGAAACAAAGGACTGTGTTGCACCGTGGTATGGACATGCCAGCAGCGAGTAATGTTAGCCCAATATTTAAAGTTATCCGGTGATATGGGCCATCTGGTTTAAGTCCCTGCTGTGCTGCACACTTCCGAGCGAACTTGGACAATTCCTTTGATCACCTTCTGTCTCAGTTATTCATGTTTGAAACTTCTAGACATTGCAGAGTGCTGTAAGGATTATGATAGTGCACAGTATTAGAGGCTCAAATGTGGTATTATAGGTAGAACAAGCAAAAAGCAGTTTCTAGCAAACTAGAACCATGATAAAAATTTCACTTTGGATATACTTAGATAAGGCATCCTGTCCCAGGGAACCCCAGTGTATATAATCCTAGCTCTGCTGTGGACACACAGTGTTTTTTATATCTTTATGAACTTCATACATGAACTAAATACCTTTTAAAAGCAGCTCTTCCAGTTCCTCAAGTTGGAGCCTATACTTCTTGCTCTTGCCATTATCTGTGTGTTTACTTGAAATATAAGCCAAACTGTACCCATAGTTTGGTCACACTTTTTCAAACAAAGACCTCAGTTCAAATCTCATATTTTTACCAACAGGTCAGGTGCTTAATTACACATCTGCACATCTAAGTAACCTAAACTGTGCCCACAACATGCTCAAGTGAAAAACAGAAGCAAAACCAAAAACAATCCTGAAAATACCAGGAAATATTGGCACCACTGATGTTCTGGACTGTGAGTAAGCAGACTGCAGTGCAGAGCAAGGAACTGCCATGAAGGCCTTGGAGAAGGACAGTGGTCCAGCTCAAACATTATCAATCTTAGGAGCACTGTCACAATTTGGAGAGATGCCTAAATGATGTTTAGAAAGGAGCAATTACATTAGCTGAAACTCAGTAGTGATATAGGATGTGAAGCCTAAATTAGTCCAGCTTTATCTTCTGCCTATGCTATTATTCTGAAATATTGCATGTGTTTGCTAGCTATTTCTTCCCGTTTCTAAATTTTCCTTTCCAGTGGGGTAAAATGCTTAAATTTCCCTTGACTTCTGTAGAAGCTGCTTCTACCTGACGTGCTACTTGAGGGTGGCCAAGAACACAAAACTTCAAGCTAAAGAAAAGAAAAACTTGACACTCAGTTGTAACAGTTTTCAGTATTTACACTGAAACATTCACATTCAAAGTAACATACTATGTCCAAATGAGAAGTTGCTTTTGATCACTGGGTGTGATATAAAGAAGAATGAAATGTTGGTATCTGACGACTATTCGTCAGTAGACAGGAAACATGAAAAAACTTTTTTATTGGTGTTAAACCATACTGCTGCAGTATAAAATAAGTATTAGATACTTTTCTCTTTGTGAGTGAGTGCTGAAAATTTGAGCCAGCCCTGTCCTCTCGTTTCTACAAAGAATAACATGATAATCTCATACCTTCTGGAATAGCTCTAGATGATGCAAGTCTTCTATTTGAATGTGTCCAGTACCATCATTTTTGCTGGAAGATAAGCAGATCAAAAGATCCCAAGGGCTGATACCACCTATCAGGAAAGAAGCGAAGCACATTGAGAAAGAAAATATCATGCAATTCCTATTTGAACAAAAAATACTTAGAGCCAAATATTGAGGAATAGTCAACCATTGGAATGCTAAGTACATGAACAGCTACAGGCTGCAGAAGGGAAAAAGACGTATTCACTACCACAGTTCAAGCTTTGGAACAATATTTAGGCATTTGACAGTTGGCAGCTCCTGTTATACCTGCTTACTGATGTCCAGTCCCCTGGTGTTTGACTTGTTTAGCATTCGGAAATGAGAAAGTTCAATAGCATGGCACTGCTTTAATTTGTTCTCTTTTTTTTCTGAACTCCTCAACATGCACACTTGTAACACACATGCACTATGTACATTGTGATCTTCTGAGGTCTTTCATTATTGGGAAGTAAATTTTACAGAAAGTAATACTAGTCATGCTATTGCAAACAGCAGGATTTTCTAGCCTGAATTTTGGTGTAGTGGCTTCCTAAATATTAGACTGTGTTTTTCCGACATCCAGAACTGGTGTACAAGTGGGAATTAAGTTGCACTGAGCAAGTAGCTAGCTTCTGAGCTAGCTCTGGTGCTTTGTTTCTTGAGCAAAATTAGGCTGTGAGACCAAGGAGTTCTATTACCAGGAAGCAAGCAACACTGGAGTCAGAGATGGCTGGCTGACAAAGAGTCAAAACTAAATTGCACCAATTAAAATATCATTATGGATTAGAAGATAAATATAGGTCTTGGAGTCTGCCATATTGCAGCATGTGATGTGTAGAAATGCCAATTAGCTTCAAAGGAGCTTGGTCAGCTCCCTCAAGTGATTATTTGTTTTCTTCTGTATATATGGCCTTCGTAATCTGGACTAGTTAGTGGCATCTCTCAAAAGATTAACAGAATCACTTTATCTGTTGAGGACACCATGAATGTGTTCAATAAAGGGTAAACCATTTCAGTGACAGGATGACACCTAGAAATAAAGAACTTCCAAACAGAAAGGGCAGCGAGAGAAGCTGTACAGCATCCAAAGGGTATAGCATTTGGTCAAAGGTCTCTGCAGGACACCTGTTTCAGTGACTGGTTGCTTGGTTCTTTTTCCCAAGGTTGGGAAGATTACATGCATTTTATTCCATTTTGTGCTAACCACCTGTGATAGCTTCCTAATTTTATTAGATTACCCTCTAAATTTGGTCCCACTAGTGGTCCACAGAGAGATTTGTTTTGGCTGATTTCCCTCTACAAAATTTTTTTCCTATCCAATCACAATCACAAATGCCAAGCAGGGTGAAGATTTCACCTAAGGAGATTTAACACACTCAATTTACCTTAAGTACAGTAATGAATTGATTGTGCAGAACGGGTCCAGGACTATGAAACTATCACCTTCACATTTGTAAGCAGTGTGACAAAGCCGAAAAGATGAATTTTCAGTTATGCTGTATCCATTACTACAAAGAATTCTTCCATTTCACATTATGAGAACCAGTATTATGGTATAAAAAGAATTAAGACGTGCATTTTAGGCAAAACAGATTCACCACATGCTCCTTTGTGAAAGAAACAAACAAAAACCAGCAGATAGAGAAAATAAATGAAATATTAAAGAAACATATAAGCAAATACTTCATTTCAGTGCAGAAGACTGGCAGTGTTAACCTACTCTATGGCCTCACCAGCTATGTAATTATCAAATAAGCAAGATATGCCTTTGACTAATAAGCACATTTGAATAAATCATTATAATTACATATAAAGCACAAAACCTAGCTGTGTGCAAACCGAAAGGAAGCTGAAGGGAACTCCATTTCTCAGCAGCAGTACATTTCCTTCCCTTGTTTATTGTTACACATCCTGGCCAGGGATGAATTTGATCTCTGACTCCAAAGTATATGCTGCACTGTGTATCATATATTTGCCTTTAGGACACAGCAGAGTGATTGATATGAATGTACCAAAGAGAAGAAAAGGAAAAAGGGCCCTCAGACCAGACATATTTCTGAGCCAGTACCAATGAAGTAGAACAGTTAACTGCTGGGAACAATAATTTTCAGGAGGGGTTGAATGCCTGCCATTAGTTGTGTTTTCTATTTAGAGTAATGAGACATCTAGCCAGTTATTTCAGTACAGAACAATCAGAACTGAAACATGTCTATTTATAGAAAACAGGAAACTTCCTATTAGAAAAACAGCGTACACCTAGTGCTGTCATTCAGATTCAGGCTGACAGAGTAGAATGACTTTTGTTTAAATGTTAGGATACATTCCTTAGCAACTACACCTGAAAAAAATGTTTTTGTTCTTGGAAAACAAAAATGGAAGAAGCATGTGTCACAACAGCTATTTAGTTCTGGAACAAACTTCTCTTTGAATAGATACAGCCTAGAAATTGCCCGTGCCATTCCTCTCATAGTTTAACTTTTTGTGGAAAATGAACATCTATGATCATGAGACCATGAGTCTGCCTCTCCTGCAAATGTAATAATTATAAAACTGTATCTCAGTGAAAAAGCGCTAGTGCTATCAATATTCCAGTAACACCAAATGGCCCAGGGAAAGGATCCCAAGCTGTTGGGCACTGTATTTTAACACAGAAAAAGATCCCTTTTACAGAAATTATTTCTAAAATAAAGCAAGATACAACATGTGAGCTAAAACATTCTAGAATAAAAAAGAACAAAAGTGACAGTAATAACACAAGTCACCTGCATGGAAAAACTCATGTTTCAAAATGTTTTTAGAGGCGTTTAATGAAGAATGTTTAATGAAGATGTTTAAAGAAGAATGTCCATATTATTATGTCTTCAGTGTACACACTATTTTGCTGGTTTACTTCAGACTTCAAACCAGAAGCAGGCTTTAACAGGACATTTGAAATGGAAGGTTAAAATGGATACTTCATACCTGAACAATTTAACCACTAGCAATTTGCATGAGGCTTTTTCTATCTAAAGGGCTTTATCTACAGCTAAGGAAATCTTGTTTGCTTTATTCAGCAAATGAGTGGAGCTCAGCGTGTGTGAGCAGACAACCAGTTAAGCAGTACGAAATCCCACCTCACGGAGATGATAGACTCTACTGCTTTGTATTACTTTAGTTTGCATTTGTACAAGCAGAAGAGTGGTAACTTAAGATGAGAATATGCAACTGCATGTTCATCCCACCTCTGACCATCTTTTGAAACCAAGTTTTTTTAGTTCAGCCTGTTAACTGTTGGGTAGGCCTTGCCTACATAGAATCATAGAATCATAGAATCGTAAGGGTTGGAAAGGACCTTAAGATCATCTAGTTCCAACCCCCCTGCCATGGGCAGGGACACCTTGCCCTAAACCATGTGGCTCAAGGCTCTGTCCAACCTGGCCTTGAACACTGCCAGGGATGAAGCATCCACAACCTCCCTGGGCAACCCATTCCAGTGCTTCACCACCTTCACTGTAAAGAACTTCTTCCTTATATCTAATCTAAACTTCCTCTGTTTAAGTTTGAACCCATTACCCCTTGTCCTACCACTACAGTCCCTAAGGAAGAGTCCCTCCCCAGCATCCTTGTAGACCCCCTTCAGATACTGGAAGGCTGCTATGAGGTCACCACGCAGCCTTCTCTTCTCCAGGCTGAACAGCCCCAACTTCCTCAGCCTGTCTTCATATGGGAGGTGCTCCAGCCCTCTTATCATCCTCGTGGCCCTCCTCTGGACTCGCTCCAACAGCTCCATGTCCTTTTTATGTTGAGGACACCAGAACTGTACGCAGTACTCCAAGTGGGGTCTCACAAGAGCAGAGTAGAGGGGCAGGATCACCTCCTTCGACCTGCTGGTCACGCTTCTTTTGATGCAGCCCAGGAGACGGTTGGCTTTCTGGGCTGCAAGTGCACACTGCCGGCTCATGTTAAGCTTTTCGTCAAC
Organism: Strigops habroptila; assembly: GCF_004027225.2. Classification (NCBI taxonomy): domain Eukaryota; kingdom Metazoa; phylum Chordata; class Aves; order Psittaciformes; family Psittacidae; genus Strigops; species Strigops habroptila. Next base: position 24,564,545 of record NC_044279.2, read on the forward strand.
CAACACCCCCAAGTCCTTTTCTGCAGGGCTGCTCTGAATCTCTTCTCTGCCCAGCCTGTAGCAGTGCCTGGGGTTGCCCCGACCCAGGTGTAGGACCTTGCACTTGGCTTGGTTAAACTTCATAAGGTTGGCATCGGCCCACCTCACAAGCGTGTCAAGGTCCCTCTGGATGGCATCCCTTCCCTCCAGCGTATCAACCGAACCACACAGCTTGGTGTCATCGGCAAACTTGCTGAGGGCGCACTCAATCCCACTGTCCATGTCACCGACAAAGATGTTGAACAGGACCGGTCCCAACACCGATCCCTGAGGGACACCACTCGTTACAGGTTTCCAACTGGACATCGAGCCATTTACCACAACTCTTTGCGTGCGGCCATCGAGCCAGTTTTTTATCCACCGAGTGGTCCATCTATCAAATTGATGTCTCTCCAATTTAGAGACAAGGATGTCATGTGGGACAGTGTCGAAAGCTTTGCACAAGTCCAGGTAGATGACATCGACTGCTCTGCCGCTGTCCATCAGTTCCGTGGCTCCATCATAGAAGGCCAGGGAATGTTCATCTGCAGAATTATATCTTATGCAGGTGAAGTGAGTTTAATATGAATACGGATTATGCTGGCAGCATGATGCTTTTATTAATCTATATTTTTTGCCAGCTCTTTCCCCCACCTCTCATCCTGTCTTTGTAGCCCCATCCTGCAGTCCCATCTTAAAAAGTGTTTGTGTACCTGAGACGTGTATCTCATGTTTACCTGAGAATATCAACCTGAGTTGCTAATCTAAGAGTAGTACAGCATACTTTAATTCCAATCTGCTGTGACCACCTTTAATTAGTCTTGTTCTCAAAGAGTCAAAGTACATGCTGTTCAATTCAGAAGGCAACATGTTTCAACTGACAATTGACAGAATATACAACTTTCTATTTTCAACAAGATACCACTGTTTTCATTGGCTTTCACTCTGACTTGTCACTTGGAATAATTAAAATGGTTGATGTGGAAAAATCATTTAAAAGATAATAAATGAGGGAGAAAAACAAACATGTTTTTAGCAGCAGTGGAAACAGCAACGCAGAGACCAATAAAAACATTTAACTTTCTCTATAAAAATATTCTGCAGAGAATTTTTGTATTTTGATATAATAGATCAAAGTGAGCAGAAACAAAATGAGAACTGTAGGATTTAGTGGGGGTTTAAGCTTGCAGCACATATATTTTATACATGAACTTCAAGAATTTCTGAAGGTGATTTCTTAAATGAAGTGATCTTATTCCAACCTTTGAAATGATCATGTTCTCCTCATGAGCTATGGCACTGGAGGCTGGATTTTGCAGGAAAACTGTTATATGCATGCAGCTCCATGGAGATTTTAAGTTCTTATGTGTATACGCAGAACAATATTACTTGATTTAACCAAATGAGTAAGCTTCATCTCAAAACCACAGCTTGAAATTTCATTTTACAGTGTTAAGATTTCCATCCTGAATTTTGAACTGAAAGAACTTTGAAAATAAAATACAGTATTCATCTTTTATGCTCATCTTTGTGTACTTCATTCATTTTGTGAAATGAAAAGGCTGGTTAGCTTTATTTTTAATTTCCAGTCAGTTTGAAATTTTGCACTTTCTTGTACCATCATACTAGAACTAATCAATTTACAAGCACTGAAGGATAAGAAGACGACAAGAAACAGCCAACATTTATTTGTCAAGAACATACCTGTAAAACTAGTCTAATTTCTTCTGACAGAGTAACTGATTTAGTGAACAAAGGAAATAGTAGCAATGAAACAGTTCTACTTCGGTAAGTCTTTATACACTTTCCACGTAACATACCTATAAGGTGAGTGCACAACTGTTTGAAAAAATTATGTCTACACTATCAAAGTGGGGTTTTTTTTGGAGCAGAACCTTAAAGGATAGCCCACTGTCTAGTGAGTTCTGATCAAATTTTTCAGTAACAAATTTAATGATGGAAGAGTTAAGTGCACTTATAAAATAGCAAATGATACCAAGTTGATGGGAAGTATAAGCGCTTTGGAAGACATAAGCAGAGTTCAAAATAATTTTGATAAATGGTCCAAATTCAACCTGAGGAAATTCAGAACAAGTTAAAAGTGCCATAATTGGGAGAAATCAGATGGGCAATTGGCCGGAAAGCACTACTACAAAAAAGGACTTGATTCATAAACATAACATTATAATACTGTTACCACACACAGACACAGAGATCTAAATTACTTTTGAGTTGTTGGCAAAGATTTATCGGTGCTGAAAGAGTTGAGCGTTCCCCTTTAGAATTGCAGTTTGACGTTATTCCATGTTAATTCCCTGCAGAATTCTAAATAACAGGGACTATTTCATTATAAATGCAGACATTAAGAATTGTAACCAACCTGTTTATGAGCACTGCATACAAGGAACAAGGGGTAGTCCTTCTGGTGCAGTTGGTGTTGGTCATACCTCACCATTAACACCATTTCCCAGTTCTGGAAAACACAGTTTCAACAGAGAGTTGCAAGGAGGTGGGTTTTGGAAGACCTTGTACTGGGTCTGGCTGGGATGGAGTTAATCCTCTTCCAAACCTGTGTTTATAATGTTTTAGCTATTGGTGAGCAGTGCTTGCAGAGCATTAACACCTCTTCTGTGTCTCACTCTGGCCTGCAGTGAGCAGGCTGGGGTAAGCAAGAGTATGGGAGGGGACACAGCCAGGACAGCTGACCCCAACTGGCCCAAGGGATATCCCATACCATATGGTGTCATGTGCAGCATACAAACCTGGGGGAAGAAGAAGAAGAAAGGGGTGGAAGTTCAGAGCCTTTGTCTTCCCAAGTAACTGTGATGGAGCCCTGCTGTCCTGGAGATGGCTGAACACCTGCCTGCTCATGGGAAGTGGTGAATGAATTCCTTGTTTTACTTTGCTTGCACATGCAGCTTTTGCTTTACCTATGAAAGTGTCTTTGTCTCAACCCACAACTTTTCTCACTTTTATCCTTCTGATTCTCTCCCCCATCCCATGGCGGGAAGTGAGAAGTGAGGTACTTAGCTGCTGCCTGGGGTTAAACCACACTACCACCATAGTATAAATTTTTACCCATCCCAAATCATTTTGTCCTCTTTAATCACTGGAGGCAAGATACGAAGTAAACAGCAAAGATTATACAAAGTTTCTAATCACATCGCTTTCAGGAGGCTATAAAAACCCTGCAGAGGAGATCCTGAGATTTGTACATGATCTTTTTTAAAAGAAATTCCCCTCGGGTCTATTTGAAACATATTTCCAGGCACCTCTGAGACGCATGGATGTGAAGAGAAGATTTTCAGGATAAGGTATTGTTTAGATACTGACACATTAAACTGTATTCAAATATACTTTTAAACCTGATGTGTAAAGAAAAAGATAAATACAATGAATGTAAGCTTTAGTTTCATGAATCATAGAGTACAGGGACAAAAACAAGTCCTCTGCTCCTGCAGGGTAGTGGAGTGAGCACAGACTGAACCAAGTCTGATGAGGAGGCACGTATTTATGGAAGTAGCTGCTTGTGCACAAATCCAACTTTAAACAAGACAGAAGAATATGTTTTAAACAGCAGGTTTCATCCCTGCAATGTAGCCAGTTTATAGGAGCCAATGGTTTGATAGTCAGTAGTTTACAGTGGAAGAACTACCAGATATCTCAAAGACAGAACTACTACCTCACTGCCTGGCTCTGGACTCTGGGATGGATTTTATGTCCCTCAGCATCTCAGAGGGCAGCAGCACCAGGCAGGCTGTGTGACAGGGTTTGGGGATGTGGGAATTCTACACCTCTGAAGATCTGAGCTTCACTGATAACGCTCCAGGGAAAAATATTCTTTGAAGCCTATTTCTGGTTACGGCAGCTCGGCTGTCTCACTTGTGCAAAGATCAGAATGCCGCTTGTTGGACTGAATGCTTTCTCTTTGTTAATGATATGGCCTTTTACAAGTTTTTGATATGACTGTTTCATTTGTAGAGCCTTCCCTAAAGGAATGTTTCATAACTCGGTATGCAGAAATTTTCCCCTAAAGAAGTAATTGGAAGGATTTTAATTTTTCTTTTGGCATGGCTCTTGATAGTCATGAGCTATCACCAATTTGAACTCACCATGAGAACAATGAAGAAATGATTACCCTACTGAGTGAAGACAGTGTAGAAAAAAATTAGAAGGTTTCTGATATTTTCTGAACTATTCTGGAAAGCAGCTGTTCACCCATCCATGTTCAAACCTTTCACTGTTTCACACAGCTCCATGCTACTTGTTGAAACTGACTGTACTCACAGTCCACTCCAATAACCGCCCATTTAAATAGACAAATCAGACTGAAATCTTTTGGCACATTAATTGCAGTGTAGTATTATAAGTGTAAAAAAACCCCACCCTATGTATGAGGCTGAGACTGTTGGACGCAGTCGATTCATTCACAAAATACTTCGTACAGTTGCTGTATGGCTGCCAGGGAAAGGCTGTAGGAATCCTGAGGACAGTCACTATTCACGCCCCTTGAGGATGATCAGAATTGTATTTTGGCTCAGCTACCCCCTAACTAAGAGGATAGGAAGCGCCAAGGGAAGCATTCTTTGTGGAGGAGAAGCTGGTGTGAACGAAGTGGAACCAGTCTAATTCCAAGAACAGCTCATCTGTCCCTACAGCTTAGCACAAAGCACTGCCCTGTGCTCAAGAATTAATGCCAAGTCACATCTGAGTTCAGCATTTGGGGTGTGAAATAGCCATTTGACGTCCTATCACAGCGCCTCACCCATAAAGACAGGCTAATGCTTGACTACTCTGTATTTGTTCTGCAAATACTGTGGGGAGATGTTAGGTCTAACTCCAAATGGGGAGGCATAATGCTTCCACTCTTGTCTGAAAAAAAAGCTGGTTTATTACTGTTTCCTTATACCAGGAAGAGCCAGCCTGCAAGCTTGCTTTTCTTGTCAATCCAAAGCAAAATTTTAAAGGTACAAAAATAAATGAGTGTCACAAGTCAAGAGCTACCTGTTTCTCCCAGAGCTCTTCTCAAATTTGGCAAGATGTTTTCCTATTTCCATGTGGTCTCAGACTCCAAAACTGCCTTGGACCTACCTACCAAGTCAACCAGTTACCATCTTTCTTACTGGAGTAACTGACAATTCAAGGCAGATTACTTTCTCTAAAAAAAAAAAAGAAAGAAATCTATTGCAGGCTTAAATACATGAATGGAGAAGAAAGGAGACAATCCTTTCTCCTTTTATATCACATTCTGTCATGCAACAGATTAACAATCATTTCTTTAATCAACAAACTATGGTACTATAAAAGGCGACCAGAAGAATTTGCAGACCTGCAGCTAATGATTTAAAGTGGTGTTTTTCAATTTGCAGATAACTGTCAGTAAGACAAAGATAGTGAACAAAATTTGCAGTACTACTAAACTATATCCATATATTTTTTCTGTGCAACCAAAGAATGAGCAGAAAACTGGAAATAAAAGTAAATAAAGTACATTCAAAAATTATATTAGTCTGAGATGGGGAGAAGAGTACTGCAGTATATAAGACAGGTGTGTTAGATGGTTCTTTCCTTATCGGGTAGAGACTGTGTCAGGCTAAGAACAGCTCTCCATGGAATTTTATTACAGATCGTAACTCTAACAACCTATAGTTTTTATCATGGCATAATCTATCAACACAAGCTATGAAAATATGTTGTCAAAATACATTCTGAGCTACAGTGGAGTTCAATAGCAAACAAAATGAAAATATGTAGTCCTGACCCAATGGCAAACACATCAGGGCAATTAAAACACTCAAGCCTTTTATTTCACTTCTGTGCCCACACACTGTGCTTTGGATGAATATTCAGATTACTCTGGTATGCTCTCCACACATGGATACTTTCTGCATAGCAAGCCTCAGTGAAACCAAAAGCATCTAGAATCCAACATGGTATGTTCTACTTGTATGCAAGCTCGAAAAGTTTACATCCCTAGTTGCTCCCAAATGCTGGTATTCTTACTTTATTTGTATTTAACGCACCAGGTAGGCTACCATAATCAAAGCTGCTAAATACGTTTCTCACTCACTCCATCCTCCTTTCAGGTAGATAATACATTATGGGAAGAATAGCTCCATCCTGCTCTGTGTCAAGGAAGAAGACTCTGTAACACAATTGCCTTTGGACAATCCTCACTGCTACATGGTCCAAGTTACTCTGATAACTCTTGGGACTATATCCAGGAAGGAACTTTATATCCCTGTTCTGTAATCCCTGAGGCAAAATCATGTGAAAAAGCAGCATGCGGTCATGAAGTTGAAGGATGTATCAGGACAATCCCAGGCACAGCTACAGGTCAGCAGGAGAAGTAATTCAGAGCAACCCTGCAGAGAAGGACTTGAGGTGTTGGTGCGTGGAGACCTCATAGCAGCCTTCCAGCATCTTAAGGGGGCTACAAGCATGCTGGAGAGGGACTCTTCATCAGGGACTGTAGCGATAGGACTAGGGGTAAGGGGTTTAAAATTAAACAGGGGAAGTTCAGGTTAGATATAAGGAAGAAGTTCTTTACTGTGAGGGTGGTAAGGCACTGGAACAGGCTGCCCAAAGAAGTGGTAAATACTCCATCCCCAGCAGCGTTCAAGGCGAGGCTGCACAGAGCACTGGGTGATATGGTCTAACATGAGGCATCCCTGCCCATGGCAGGGGGGTTGGAACTACATAATCTTAAGGTCCTTTTCAACCCTAACTATTCTATGATTCTATGATTCTATCATGAGCGAAGAAGTCCAATCAAAGTTGAAAAGAATGCATGTCACAGCTGAGTACCTAACTGTGTGCTGCTTATGTGCATATATGCCTGCTCTGGTCTGATATTCACAATGTTCTTCAAGATCTCCCACTGTTTATTATAAAGTTATTTTATTTCAACTCCAGATAACACAAAGAAAAGTAGCAGCTTAAATATATGAGGCAGGTTACTCTGTCACTGACAGAGTGCAATGGTAAAGGAACGGAAATGAAAACATGCGGCGATGAAGAACACACTGGGGACAGGAAAAATTCCTCTTGTCTGGACACATATGTGAGATGAAAAACCAACAGAGTCAACTGATGTAAAGTCACCAGGATTCAGAAACTCCATTACAGAAACTTCTACTAAAATTCCAATTATTGGGGGGGGGGGGGGGGGTAGGGGGACAGGCTAAAGAAAAGGAATTTAGGCCTGAAGCTCTGTGATAAAAAGCTCACCTACAGACATGCCCAATGGAGCCCAGAGGAACTGCAGCAGATGGAGGAACCCAAACAGCACCCTGCTCCAGCTGCTCCCAGGGACATCACAGGACAGGGATCTGCCTACAAAACACTCTTCTCTCTTACACATGTGCACACAGACACATGTACACACACACACAAAGGAGCACAAGGGCAAGATACTGAGTGGGGGAATCCCAACAACGCTGTCGGAGAGACACAAGCCCCTGCCCTGGTCCCCCCAAGCTGTACCAGTGGAGACTAAGCCCCAGTGTGCATCATGATGAGTGAACCAGGGCCCCAAAGCACCTTGTTGACATGGCAAAGAGGGGAAGAGCATTGCCTAAGGGTTTGGGCCCCAGTATGTGGGGCAAGGTAGGAGCACTTCCCAATTTACTTATATGGGCTGTTTTGCAGAGGAACCAAAAGTGGGGTAAAGAAGGTTATCATGATGGTTTGAAGAGCAACAAGCATAGGAAAAAGAGGAATAAAGGGATAAAAAGGGCTTGCCATCTCTAAGCAGTGAGCTGGTTGCTACTCTTGGCTGGCCATGTCCTGTCTTCTCATTAAAAACCATTGCCAACTCATTCCTGGCAGCAGGGCTCTCTTGCACATGCAGGTGTGTATGTGTGTTTCTGGGGCCCTAAGTGCAGCCTCTGGAGGGGGACCAGGGCTCAGAGACCTGTGCGTCCATGATGAGGCAGCAGCTGGAGCGGGTGTACAAATGCAGGTGGTGAGTGGATGAGACCATGGGCACTGTTTGTGTGAGTGCTGAGTGTGTTGATCTGTGCAGCCATCCGTGTGTGTGTATGTATGTGCTGTACAGGGGGGTGTGCGTGCTGGCTGTGAGCACATGCCCAGCCTCGCTGCTGGCTGGACGGGGAGCACAGATCTGCACCAGCCTCACCTCTGTCAGGCTGACAGATTTGGCAATCTCTAACTTGGATGAGGGTGTTCATAGGAGCTACAATAAAACCAAGAGGCACTGAGGCATCTTCCCCACTAGACTATTACCAAAGCCTGCTCATCCTGCTACTCGTACAAGAAAGAGTCCAGGTGTTTAGAGAGGCATATGCAACAAATGGAATGACCTGGAGGCTGGAAAGAAGATTCAGTAGGTGATTCAATGGGAAAGTAGCACCTGGAGAGGAGGAGTTCTGCCAAGGAAACCAAACTGACAGCTTGAATATACATTTCATCCTGGTCTTCACCCCAACCTTCCTACCACTCCCACTCTTTGCAAGAGGACATGAGGAAACTGAGCTGAGAAGCCCTCTGAATGATGGCACTAATGAGGATTCATCATTGACTTTAAAGGGCAGAAACCGTGCTAGAGCTGAGAAAACAGCTTCTTCCCTTCTATGGATATAGGAACCTCAGGATGAGCAGCCAAGGAGCAGATGGGTTTATTTACCTTAATGTCCTGTCTCATTCTAATTACAGTGAATTAGGATAATAATTACAATGTCAAAAGTATGGAGTTTGATCACTTCTGCAAGAAATAAAGACACATATTTTAAAGTCTAAATGGCAGTCCTTGATCACTGCATTTACAGCACTTGGTTATCCCATGCCAACCCTAATTAATGTGTCAGATTCCTTAATACTCAAGAGGCAGGAAACAATCAGAACACTGAAAAAGAGAAGCTTGGGAATAGAGGCAATGGCTAAATTAAACAGTGTTAGGACAGAGGCGCAACCACTAGCCTGGAATCATCCGCTGTGTTTGTTTTCTTCTCCCTGGGCGGCCATGCAATGTCCCAGGAGTCAGCTCAAGCCAGCGACTGTTCCTAAAACTCAGCAAAGAGCAGGCCACCCTCAGTCAGAGTTCAGATACACGGACATGAGCCATACTGCATCACTTGTCCTTAGGACTCGGGAATTGACCCATTTTATTTGTGAGTTAGACAAAACCCACAGAAGACGATGCAATAAAGTCATGGGTAATGTAAGGCAGATTTCCAGCTGCATTACACAGATATTGTTTTCTATGTAGCACCCTACACTGCCTTTCAATTCTACTCGCTTGGTAATGCCATGGGGTAGTGAAAGTCAGTGATACAGACATCATCATGACTACTATGTAGAGTAGTCCATGGAACATGGACTCTGAAGTAGATGTTAAAATTATCTCTTCAAATGTTTTAAATAAATGCAGGGACAGACCTCTCACTTTTGAAGGTCAACAGACAACCCGCATTGTTAGATTTGCAAAATGTGTGTACTGTAATGTCTAGGATGTAAATCAGATGTGTCATGGAGCTGGGCAGAAAAGAAAGAAACCTGCTTTCTCCTCCCTCACAATATCATCCTGTCAATAAGAGGGCAACATAACTAGTCTACAGTTACCTTCTGTGCTAATACTTTCTTGAATATTTCTTTCTTTCTATCTTTAGAGCTTTCTCCAAAGGTCCTCTAACCATTTTTCTAAAGCCAGAGCACTTCATTCCAAAATGAAAATAGGGTGGGCACGTGCCAAACTCTGTGTATTTAACGTCCTTGACTTCATCTTACTCTTTACAGAATATTACTTCAATTACTTTTTGTTGAAGGCTGACTTCTAGGCAGGCTCCAGTGAAACTGAGCCTCACTGTGGTTTGTGAAAGTTGGCAGAGGACTCTTCTTTGAGAGAGTTGCTGAAGCAAGATGGGGAAAAAACTGAATACCTAATTCACATTTTGACAGATAAATATTTCTTGATTTGGTCAAAACTAGCTAGGTCTTGTTCTTACTTTGATTATCAGCCTGTTTAACAAAGTACTTTGGTATGCTGATAGGTTTTCTACTTTATCTCTTAAAAAAAAAAAATAATTGTAGCAAACAGTGGTGTACCATTTTACACTAAAAGTCCTTTTACAAAACTGATCAACTGAGCTGTATTCTGTCAGATCTAAAATAACTGTGGTTCTGCCAGATTAAGCTTACATCTACACAGCGTAGAAGAAAACTCAGTGTATTCTATGTACATACGCACTTTTAGCAGTTGCTACAAATTAAAAATGAAACTCCTTTTTATAGCTAAATATTTAGTTTGGAAAGCATTACCCCACATGTCAGAAACAAAGTCATTACAACAATGAGCTTGTTATAGAAACACTTTATGCCTTGAATAATTTGTTTCAAACTTTTCAAAATGCATACACCACTCAGCTCTTTTGTCCTTCCCTCTACCGAAGTCTGAATATATTTTACTTACGTGAGGCACCATTGAGGAAATAAGTTAAAACTATATTTTTTAATCTTGCTACCAGTTAAGGTTGCTCAAATCCTATTCCTTTGTTACTTTTTAATACAAATCCTTGTATTTTGCCCTTCTGTGGTGAAAAATGGACATTGTTTTATATGGAAACACACCTTCCAAAAAACAATAGAGATTGATTATATGTGGGTTTTTTCCTTTCTAATCAAAGAGTAGGTGTCACTTTTAGTAATAGTTTTCTGTAAGAAATATATATATATTTAATTTTTTTTTTAGAAACCTGAAAGCTCTCAGGACCAACTTGAAACTGAGGAATAGTTAGTTTTGATTTCTGAGTACGTTAGAGAAGCTTCCTTTCTCTTCAACATCTGTGCAAACTAGGATTACCTCCAAATTGACAACCTCAGGGGCCGAATAAAAAAATATTCAATAGTACATTGAAGAGTCAACTTTAAGGTAGAACAATGAACATCAGAAGGGTAGAATAACCATTCCTCTCATGAAAGAAAGCTTCCCATTTGATGTAAACCAGCCAGTGTAACAACAATATGGTGCGTGAAATTTTCAGGAACACATTCTAACCCATGGGTTGCTACTGCAGTTTTGATGTCTGGGGCATTTTTGGGATGCAGCATTCAAAAGAGCTGTCAGCTGAAAGTGGATGCAGCTGGAGAAAGCTGGAATCTGAACCTAGGAATGGAGTGGGCTGGCTGCAAATTACAATGAAGGCCCACACAGTGTATAAGCTTTTTGCTATCTGAATCAATAGAAGTCATACTAGCTAAAGTAAAAGAAAAAAATCAAGTTTTGGTTTCACTGATATATAGTGCCTCTACCTAAAATGGGAGCACAGTGATGAAAGACACCACACTCCTCACAGCTGACCAGGGCTCAGAGCCAGTGAGGGCATCAAAATGGGTGCACAGCTTCCAGCAGCCAGAACACTGGGCAGCACTAATGCAACAATCCCTCAGAGAGAGTGTTCTGGCAGGGCTGCTGGAGGCTTCTGGCTAGGCTTACTGCCATTCTCCCAGCGCCTATATTAGTAGACAATCATCTGACATTTAGGAACACACATCTATATTTATAAACCAGAGTCTCTGAACACTGTCAGAGCCAGGATTTATTTCTTAAAGGGGAGCATTTTAAAAATACTTGAATAAACAATCATCTGCTGTTACCTTCTTATCCATAGGCCACAGTTACAAAGCATTGCCTCAAACTCTTTTACAGGATTTGCATGTTACTAGTGTATTATAAAGCTTGTATACTTACACCTTAATCCCTTGTATTTATCTAATTTCAGAGGACTCACACATTATTGCATTCCTTAGGCTGATGTGTGTATCTGCCTGGACACTGGTGTTTTTCAGATTCTATTAACATGACATAACTTATTCCAGCAAAGTTTTAATTTTAGCTCACTGTGTAATCAGTGTGTAGTATTTTAATTACTGTAAGTTCTAAATGAGCCTAATAAATAACACTCTCCACTGGACTCTATGTTCTGTTCTCATGACTAAAAAGAACATTCAAAGAAACTTATGTTTGGTAACTTTATGACTAAATGCTATATTTTGGTTTTAATTTGCAAAGTTCAATGCCCTATACGGATTCTTTGTTATGAACAAAGGAAGAATTTCCCTTTCTCAAGGAAAAGAGTGCATTTGAAACAGGGTTTTTAGTACAGTTCTACAGAGGGTTTATTTTAGTGATACAAAGAGATAATTTGTGTGCTCTTCAGCTAGGAAACATGAATATGTTCTGCTAATAATTAGGAAGGAGAATACATATTGTTCAGGAAAATATATAGTGCATTTAGACTTTCTAACAAGAAACCACATCATCACATTAGAGAGTATGGGTATGTTGGAAACTGATCTGTCTTGTACTGAAACCAATGATGTCTGTGGCACAAGATTAGGCATTCACTTTCAACTAGCTGGCAAACAGCCAGGCTTAATTGCTACAAGCAAATTTAGAAAGTGATCAAGACAGTGTATATATTTCCGGTACACATTTTCTTCCTGAAACTATATGAACTTTCATTTTAAGGAAGCAGAACGAACTTAAACAGTAAGTATGCTTGTAAATCAGTACCCTCTGAGGATCGTATTTCTACCTATTTACCTTGTTTAGGAAGCTCCTTGCTTAACAACCTACAAAAAGAATGCATCTGAAATGTATTTTTTACTTGTCAAAATTTTGCCCAGGATTCACATATTATATATTTTGTATTAAGAAACCAATCAGTTTTGTATACTGCAGCTATACATTTGTACCACTTCTTTTGGAAAAGAAGTTACATCTGCTGGATTTGAAGATATACATGTATTTGTATGGTAACCCACAAGATATTTCTGTGGCTAGCCTCACCATTGTTATTTTGCACAATATTTTAAATGACTGACTTATAATCGAATGATCTTGTGCTTTTGCTGGCATGCTAGGATCTCCAGTCCTGCTTATTTAACCTTATCTCCACAGGGTTGTTTACACTTTCAGAACCTGATTTCAATTTACTTTAATTTTCTCAGAGACTTTTGTATTTATAAAAGCTGAGCATCTAATGACCTCTCTATTCCTGACATTTCCTTTACTCTCCACTATGAAAAAGAACAAAAACCCCAGTGTCCCATTTCTGTTCCAAAAAAACTAAACTGCTTCCTTCAGTGCGTTGGTCCTTGTAATTGAAAATGGCAACCAGATGTTTACAGAACACACCAGCAATTTTCCTTGAGGGCTTTAGTCTTCATAATTGTTTGCTAAAGTTAGTTGGATTTCATGGAAACTTGTCTGAGGCTGTAACAAATAGCAAGCAGGGTCTTCTTAACCGTACTCTGAACAATTAAAAATATTTTTAAAAAATTAAATAAAAGCAAAGTTAGAACTAATGCTACCTACTCCTGTTAATGTATTTCAAACTCCATAGAAAACCTCTGACTAAGGGAGGAGATTTGGTTCTTTCAGCACTGATTTTTACATGCCATCCCATGAAAACCATCCCTATTTCTCAGTATGTTATGTGCTTTCTACCACCTCAATCTTCAGCTGGCCGTGTAAGCACCACTGATTTTGTGCTCCTTTCCTCTCCTGTCAGGAAAACATTCTCAGAGATTTGGCTTTTTTTGAGAATATTTTGCATTTTAAGAAGATGCTGTAAACTGTATATTGCTCATTCCTCAGTCAGAGCCCTGAGACACCATAGCTGATTCATACCTGAAATCTCTCCATCTGCTTTAGAAATCACTGTGTTTTCCCTCTTCAGTTTATTGTCTGCCTTATTCTCTCAAGGCTAGACATATACTTCAAGAAGTCTGTGAGTCCATCTTGTTACTGCACAAGGGGACACACTACACTCAACAAAATCCCTTTACCTAGTATTTCAAGACATCTAAGATTGAATGCTCCACAGCTCCAGGGGATCTATTCCATTACTTCAGTAGCCTTTCCCCCAAAACAGCTTTCCTAATATCTAGCAGAACTTTGCTGTTGTTGAGTACTTCATGTCCTACTCACTGTAGGCATGCCTACCGTTGTTCTTTTTTCCTTCGCAGCAGACTTTTTAATATTTGACATTAACAAGTACCTCTGTTCCCCTGGTCTTCATATTCACTGAAGAACAAGCATCAATGTGTCCTCCTGTCTCTACCACCTACTCTCATTCTCACTACTTTTGCCGCTATAGTATGTCTTGGAAAATGAAAAGTGAACGTCTGATAATCACCAGACAAGGCCCTGGGGGCCTCCAAAACCCACGGCTGCAGCTTATTCTCTAGACTAATTAGCAGCCCCGAGGAAACTATTACTGGTTGCACTTACAAAGTAGCACCTCTGCAAGTTCCCACCTTCCAGCTGGCCAGATGTCAGTAATTAAGCTGATTATTTTGCTGATTTAGCCTCTGGTCAAAAGCATGAATACTGACGAACACTAGAGGTGATACAATATACTAAATATACTAAAAGAATAATATAAAGAGATTCAACAAGGAGCATCCATTTCATCCTAGTTCTGACAGTGACTCATACGATTTTTATCCTAATTTCTCCATCTCAGACTCTGGTGTGGCAACACTCCTCTGCCTCCCAGTACTACTGTGAATAAAAGTGAACAGACACAAACATTTTTTCCCCATGGAAAATGTAGATTTTTGTATCAAATGTATCAATTTTTCCAAAAGATACCCAACAAACCAAAATGAAAAACTGACAATGACTGACTTGGAAAATCGTTTTTTGGGAGAATCACAGCAGAATTTCCTTTCATCTGCCCCCAACTGCTTCTTCAGTCATGCACCATCCAGAAAGAGACAGAAACCTGCAGCTAAGCATCACTCCACATCTGTGAACACCTCTGCTGGCTCGTACAGATTCACACTTCCTGATATTCCCCAAGCAGCAGCTCTTATAGGGTAGAACCACTGGGTGCAAGAAAGCAATAGAGATAAGCAATAGAGAAAGCTTGACAGACAGCCAAGGAGGGAGGCATATATTATAACAATACAACAATTCTCAAATCACCATTTTACAGCAAAATGAGTTGTCTGAATATTATTTAGGTTGCTTGAACAATGAGGGGTTATTCACTCCTTGCTGTAATACCTAAGTAACGCCATGAGATGCCACCTTAAACGCCAGACAGCTCTCTTGACCCCATCACATAAAGAGAAGGGCCAAGATTCGCCTGGATTTGCTCCCACAGTCTGTTGTCTTACGCACCCCTTCCTGTTCTTGGAGCAACTCCACCCAAGCACCACTCCCACATCTGCAAAAGGCCAGATCATCCGCATAGTTAGTTGCTGGAACCAGGGCTTAATTTACACAGCCAAGTACTTTAACACAGCATGCTTTTAAAATGGCAGAAAACAGAACAGAATTCCATGCATACTGATGAAGTCAGCAAAGAGAAAATAACTTCAGATCTAATATTCTTTGCAATATATTTATATTTAAGGATATATATAGTATATGATCTCTACTTAACAATCTCAGGTGAATGAATAGGACATGAAGCTGGTGAATTTCCACTGGATTTCAGTGGAAATAAATATCAAGACTTCTTGACCCAAGAGGTAAATATCGACCAAAGCTAAGATGGGTTCAGTACTTATCTTATGGAACAATAAATCACACATGAAAAAAACCCAACCTCAAATCAATATATGTACTGTAACAATCTTTCTAAAGGCATGACTAAAATTTCACCTTCAGTGGATGTCACTCAAACCACAAACAGAAGCCACAGGAAAGTTTCAGGATTCAACTGTAGCATTCTAAAAATAGGGAATGATCATGTAAAATCAATATTATGAAAATGGTTTATGATTCCTTTTTTTTTAAGTCACTCACTGCAATTGCAAAGAACTTCCATCAAATTATCAAAAATTAACATTCGAAGGCAGCAGGGAGCATATAATGTTATGCTGCACACAGTTTGGCAGCAGCCTGAACTGATGTGGTTTTTTCCATGGCTAAACTGACTGGCTAACATTAAGCTCATGCAGGATATTTTCCATACAAAAAGCTAGTGGTATCAACAGAGTTTTGCATGTTATTGCAGAATGGTCAGATTTGTAGCATACAACTGCATATGTTTTTCAGAGCCTGCAGTTTTCCGAGATTTGTGTAACTATTAGTAAAGGTGAAGAATTGAGAAATGAAGGAAATGCCTATTAAGGGAGGGTCACCATTGGCTAATGAGACACGAACATTGAGCAAAGGACAGGAAAACTGATAGCTCCAGAAACAAGTAGTTTAATAAGTAGTTTAATTTATCACAGAATCATAGAAATGTTTGGGTTGGAAGGGACCTTGAAGATCATCCAATTCCAACGCCCTGCCACGGGCAGGGACACCTTCCACGAGACCAGGTTGCTCAAAGCCCTGTCCAACCTGGCCTTGAACACTGCCAGGGATGGAGCAGCCACAGCTTCTCTGGGCAACCTGTTCCAGTGTCTCACCACCCTCAGAGTAAAGGACTTCTACTAATGTCTACCCTCTTTTAGTTTAAAGCCATTCCTCCTTGTCCTGTCACTACATGCACTTGTAAAAAGCCTCTCTCCAGCTTTCTTGTAGTCCCTTTAGGTACTTGAAGGCCCTATGTTAGTAGATGCAATCTGGGGAAAAGTATGGAATTCAGGAAAGGTTCAGGCAGCAGACAGCAGCTAGGGAACATTATTTTTGGAGGGCGGATGTGCATTGAGTGCAACAACTTTCCGAGATAAAACTTAACTGTTAAAAAATGTTATGAAGAAGTTGGCAGGGTGTTGCAGAGCCATAGGTACCCACAGATCCTGTTAATCTTTACTGTGGCCCCATATATGAGAGCTTCTCGGACTGGAAGGACAGAGACGGTGGCGGGAGACTCTGGAAAATACTTGGCAAGTTCTTCACTGGTGTTTGCAACTCTGGGAGGACGTAAGGGTGCTCTGAAGCCAGGCAGCTCATCCCACTGACCTCTGACAGAGCAGCACAGCTCTGTGCCGTGCTGAGGGAAGGAAGGATGCTTGTGCAGCTCGGCATGGCAAACCTCCCAGGAGAAAGCCTGGAGGCGTGGGGCTTTCTCACTCCTTCTTTTGATGTTTTTTTTTTATTTTCCATGGGGCTGTGACACCAGCTTCAACACCCTCCAAAGCTGCAGCAAAGGCAGAACTTGTCCCAGAGGCTCTGCCTCTAGAAGTGGAGTCTCACATTTTTAAAAAGGAGGAGGAACGAAGAAGTAACACTTCAAGCACACCTTCTGCCTAGCTGGGAAACAAACAAGTGTACCACTTACAGACGTGCTGGCCAGTACAACCTGGTATCTTTCTCATCAGCTGTTATACAACTTCAGCTGAACTGCTTGCTTCACGATGGACTTATTGCAGATATTGAAGATACTGACCATGCGAAAACAGATCTACACCAGCAGCATCTGCCCGTCCAAAGAGGTAGCTCTCTGCAAAACCTGACTATCCCATCCTCTGCTACTAACACAGTTCCACCTCTCTATCTCCATCCCAGCTGCAGACTAAGAGACATGCTAAACCTTACAGCAAACCTGGCTTGTATAGGGCTGCTGCAGAAGGAAGACTCAAAGAGCTCAGAGCAGAGCAGGCAGATATCATCAGTTCGTGGACTTTTCCCTCCGTGTGGGTTTAATTGCTAAGGAACAGTGAAAGCACAGCTACTTTTTGTTCAAGCAAATCTGCTGAAGAATTTACTGACAAAGCTATTTTTCGGTGAAAATTTAGGGGGTTATATAATTTATGTTTTACTGCAGAACGTATCTGTATGTTTTTTTCATAGGAAACCCATAAACCACAGTCTCTTCACTATGAAAAAGAAATACAATGTATGCTTTTCCTTTTTAGCCAACTATTTTCCATTTACCAAAACTCGAAATGTTGTGGTTGGTCTACAAGAACTGAAAGATTTCCACTGAAGAAAACTATTCTCCTGATGTTTCTCTCTGACAGCAAAGAACACAGTGCTACAGCCCAGGTGTGGAGGATCTCTTTCGAAGATCGGTGTCCAGAGCTGTCGCATTTGGATTTCAAATGGGAACAGAACTGGTCGCAGAATTAATAGCGGGCCAGCACAAAAAAGTTAGGAATGTTTTGTGGTGAATTTTTTTCCATATATGACTTCAGCTAGACTCTTGGCTCTCAGCCATTCTAAACAAAAAATCCTTTCAAAATTAGAGTGAACTTTGAAAGACACATGAGTAAGACAGACTGCAGAAAAATAAAAGCACGGGATAGAGCTCCTAAATAATAACAAGTAAGAAGGAATGACACTTTTTTTAGATTTTTCACATCACTCATGATCTATGTTTCTCAGTCCATTATGTATATCTTTTTAATAGAGGCTTCAAGGAACGTATTTTTTAATAATTTATAACATCCTATTAGAAAAATATTATGACACAGAATAGCTCAAAATACCCTTCTCCAAAATAAAGAGTACTATCCCATCCAGAACAGTAAACCCCATCATCTACTGGCAAAGAAAAATAAGTTCGAGCCTAACATTTAGTTCTAAGAAAAGATCATTGGTTTGGTATGCAGACATGCTCTTTTACTTACTTGTTTTTAAAACACAACTTTAAAGCTAGGCACTTACATAACACATGGCACAATTAGAGGCAGACTTATGTTGCCATGAAATGGAATTAGTAGAGTCTTGCTCTTTAACTTTTGGCAAGTATTTGTCCTTTTTATGTATTCCAACATCTGCTGGAAGCTGCAGGATATTACTGGAAAATACCTAAAACCTTTATATAATATTTTTTCTTTACTGGAAAAATACTACAGGAAATACTGGTGCTAGCCTGTAAAATACAAATGCCCACAAATAAGTGGATTTCTGCAGAGGCAGCATTTGGAAGGTAAAAACCTGTATTGGAGAACTTCATACTGAACAGATCACTGAAGCAATATCCTGCAGAGTCTTTTTTTTTTTTTTCTAGGTTATAACTGAGTTTGGCGTACCCACTTCCTTGGCCATTTAAAACAAAAGTATTTCACGGAGATGGTGCACATGGTCCCCAGAGATGCCATCCTTTCTCTGCAGCCCAGCTGACATTAGCAAAGCCTGCAGACATAATGCATTTTGTCCCTGAAATCGAAAGTACTCAAGGCAAGGAGTGGCTGAAAGGTGCCTGTGAAACCAGATTAAAATAAAAGAGTGAGGTGAAGACAATTTACTATGTCCTGGTACAGCCTGCCAAGAAAACTGCATGAACCTCATTTTCAAGAAAGTTTCTTAAAGGAACTTGAAATTAGTGATGGAATTTTGAGCAGCCTCAAGCCCGCTAAGTAATTATGGTTTTCATCTATCAAACTACTCTGGTTGGTTAAAGCACAAAGCAAAACTGAGCTCTCTGGTAACTCCAGGAATGTATTACAAGCCTGAATGATGCAAGCAGCACTCCCTTTAGCTTGAGAAATAACCAACCACACTATTTTTCTACTGACAGAACAGTAGCCTGTGTATTTTTTTCAAAGCCTTCCAGTTACAAAATTGGCTTCCAACAGAAGACCAAATTGAGATCAGAGTTTCATCATACCTCTACGGTGTCCAAGAGCACTTAAACATGGTTGGCATATATATATAACTGGTGCACAAGGCTCCTCTACCCATCACAGTGTAACTCTACACAACAAAGCTACAAGTCCCTGTGCAAGAGACCAAACTTCTTCAGCAGCCTGCTTTAACTGTGGATCATATTTTAACAGGAACAAAGAACCAACTGCAATTTACCCCAGCTTCTCCAGCAACTGTGAAATATTCTTCTGTATTATGCTCTTTAACAAGCTTACGGAACAATCAAAACATTACCAAAGGAAAAAGCATACTTTCATGCATACAGCTTTTCTTTAAGAGAGAAAATGAGAAGGAACCAAATGTAGCAGGTATTTGTTTTGTTATTATATGTTCTATTGAAAATCTCTCAGTTACATCGATGAAGTTGGTATGAGAAGTTATCAGGAACCAAACTGATCCAATTTGTTTGTCAAGACTATGATGAATGACTCTGCTGCGTTGTTTGTTTTTTTTTTCTGCAGAAGGATGTATCTAATGGAAGAATCATCTAATTGTGGAAAATTAGGTGCACAACTGAGAAGGGCTAGAATTTGACTTCTATGTTTACTCTCATTGACAGTTTATAAGCTTTATCTCTGTGGAAGAATGCTGGATCAACAGCCAACATTTAGTAATTAATGCATTAACTTAGTCCAATTATTCTTACTGTGATAAGGGCCCTCATGCCTGGGTTCTCCCATCAGCCTCCTGTTTTCAAGGACTGTGACTGTGTACCCATGTTTTGCCAGGATGCGCTGACAGAGCTGACGGTCGGTTTCACGGTGGGCAGGAGGTGCGTACAGAACTGCTCTTCTCCCATGGCTTCCAAAGTACTGGAGAATGGCGGCGTCGATCTATAGCAAACACAGTGCAAAGACAATGGCTGTAAGACAGGACACTCTCCAGCAGTATAATACATCGTTGTTATTTTTCACAAAAAGAAACTAGTAATTTACTGTGACAATCCAGGAAATATTTCTAGTGTAATTAAGAATTCTCTTTATATTGGGAACTTCTGACCACAAATCCCATTTTGTCTGCCTCTCCATTTTTATTACCTTCATTTTGGACTGATATTTTAAGAGCTTGAAAGCTCAGGGTAACAATAGAGGATCTTTAAACCCTGGTCTTCCCTTCATGGAAACACCTTTGGCTGAAATCTGGACTGCTCTGGTGAGCTAGTAACAGTACTTGCCAGCCAACTTTGACTGTGGTCTCAGACTGATCTGTGGGCCACCTAGCAAAGAGGACTTGGTGGGTCCCATGTAAGTGTTCCAAGGAACATGGGTCCTATGCAGATGCTAAGTGCAGGGTTCTGAGTTCTGCTGTGAAGCATGATTAAGGTAAGTAAGAAGAGTACTCAGGTAAAAGCATGCAGAACATAATCCTGAACAGTACTGTAGATTGCTGTGCCTCTCGAAGACTAAAAGTAACCTTGTCAGTACCTTATTGCCTTATTAGTCCAAACCAATCCATCCTACAGGAGGACTGCCAGAGATTGGTATATGGGAGCAAGTGGAGAGGTGTATGATGTCTTAAATGAGTCCCAAAGAACTCTTGGGTTATCTAACATTCACTGTCTTTCCACATAATGCCTAAGAACAATGGCATCTAGAGAAAACCCTTACACTGTATAATAGCCTGGAATATGAGCTTCTTGCCAGAAAAAATGGAAAAGACCCACCCCAAACACACAGAGATAGTGTGAGCTTGACATAAAGTTCTGAAAAGAGCCACTGTCACCAGGTCTCTGGGAAAGGGGAATATCTTATGTCTTACATAAATGTGCTGGGTTGACTGTGGCTGGACACCAGGTGCCCATCAAAGTTACTCTATCACTCCTTCCTTAGGTGGACAGGGGAGAGAAAATATGACAAAAAGCTCCTGAGATAAAGACAGGGAGATCAGTCACCAGTTACTGTCATGGGCAACACAGACTGGACTTGGGGAAATTAGTTTAATTCATTACCAATCAAACAAGAGTAGAGTAATGAGAAAAAAAACCCCAAATCTTAAAACACCTTCCCCTCACCTGCCCCTTCTTCTCAGGTTCAACTTTAGTCCTAAATTTTCTACCTCCTCCCCCCACAGAGGATCAGGGTGACTGGGAATGGGGGTTGTGGTCAGTTCATCACATGTTGTCTCTGCCGCTCCTTCCTCCCCAGGGGAGGACTCCTCACACTCTTCCCCTGCTCCAGTGTGGGGACCCTCCCACAGGATTCAGTCCTCCATGAACTTCTCCAGTGCGATTCCTTCCCACAGGCTGCAGTTCTTAATGAACTGCTCCAGCACGGGTCCCTTTCCCGGGTGCAGTCCCTCAGGAACAGTCTGCTTCATCATGGGTCCCCTATGGGGTGACAAGTCCTGCAGCAAACCTGCTCCATCATGGGCTCCTCTCTCCATGGGGCCACAGGTCCTGCCAGGAGCTGCTCCAGCGTGGGCTTCCCACAGGGTCACAGTCTCCTTTGGGCATCCCCCTGCTCTGGCGTGGGGTCCTCCCCAGGCTGCAGGTGGAGATCTGATCCACCATGGACCTCCATGGGCTGCAGGGGCACAGCCTGCCTCACCATGGGCTGCACCACGGGCTGCAGAGGAATCTCTGGAACCTGGAGCATCTCCTCCCCTCCTTCTGCACTGGCCTGGGTGTCTGCAGGGCTGCTTCTCTCACATATTCTCACTCCTCTCTCCATCTCAAGTTGCACAAGTGTTTCCCCGCTTCTTATCTATGTTATCCCAGAGGTGCCACCACCATCACTGATGGGCTCAGCCTTGGCCCAGCAGGTCCATCTTGGAGCCGGCTGGCATTGGCTCTGTCAGACCACACAGAAAGCCTCTAGCAGCTTCTCACAGACGCCACCCCTGTAGCCCCGCTGCTACCAAAACCTTACCATGAAAACCCAGTACAACAAGGCATAAAAATAGGATGTGCTGTGTGGGAAACAGGTCACTAATATCTGGAATAGTCTAGCTGTTCTTTTGTAATAAAAACACCATTAAAAGACAAGATTTTCCTTTGGTGAAAATTTTTTTGGTTTAGGATTGAAACATGTTAGCATTTAAGGGATTAACTTCAGGACATGAAATTTGTTCTTGGCAAGTTCATGAATTTCAACCTACCAGTAGTTAGCAGTATGTCCTTTAAAAACTATGTTTTTCCATAACTTCTAATTTTAGTAAGCTTATCACTGCAGATATGAAGTGCTACACAAACAAGGCACCACCAGTTTGTGGCCAGTAGACCACACTGATGAGACAGATGTTTTGACATAAATAAATGTCGTTCAAGATGTGTCCAGTTGTTTACAGACCCATGCCTATAAAATAAATACATTTTACATAGTGATAAATTCAGTCCTCTCAGCAGCCTATTCCTCAAGTACAAGATACAGTTTTATGCTACATTTGGCTGATGTGTGACCTCCTCTGTGGCAGTGAGGAGCACCAAATATTCCAGAGCCCTGAGCCTCTGACACCAGATTTGCTTTTGCTCCAGAGCAGATATGACCTGTGAAAAGGGTCAGCATCATCAACGATGGGACCCTGAAAAATAGCTCGGTATGACACTGTCAGAGCCTTCCATGTGTATTTACTAAACGCGCAACCCAAGCTACTTCAGACACTGGGATATTCAAGGCGGATCACATGCTGCCGGAAGAAGCACAAATAGCACAGGGTGAAGTCACAGGAACTGCGTTAGCTACCCTGTCAGATGTCCTCTCTGGCATTCCAGCGTTTTTAAAACACATTAATTGGGCAGCAAGCGTCTCAGATCACCCTTCTCCACCACACTACCTGCCATTCTTTCCACTTCTGCCTTTGCCCCTCCCTCCTCTCCTCTTCTCTTTTTCCTGCTCTCCAGCAGCCGCTGGCAGCCCTTCCTCTCCCATTTCCTTTCCTCCCTCCCTGTTCCCAAATCCAGCCCTTGCCCCAGCCCCACTCGTGTGCTCCCTCTTGCTCCTCCTCCAGGCAGCCCGGCCAGACAGTTCCCACCTTCCATTTCACTTGCATTGCGGAAGCAGCTCAGAGGATAGAGACGCCTCTCACTTTATTTTGCGTGCAAATCCAGTTTTCCATCCCACGTGCTGCAAGGGGTGGGGTGAACTGAGGACATGTGAGGAGCGCAGAGGGGCTGCAGCCCAGGACGCATCCCTGTTTGGTTTTAACCTGCGACTGCGGCTCATTCCGCTCCCACCCCTCCCGGTGCGGCTGGGGGTGCTTTGCTGCCTGCTGCGAGGGTCCAGCCTTGGACTTGGTGGCGCTTTGTGTGCACCCCTCCTCGCTAACAGATACCCCACTTCTATCGTGCTACCAAAATACACGTTTCTTTGCGAAAGCAAAGCCTCCTGCAGTGTTACACCTTAAGTGTTTTGCTTCAAACCAATGTTAAGAGCTTCTGTCTCAAGCACCCAGGAATGACTTTATTTTCCAGTGTGGGCAATACTCAAGGACGGATCTCGCAAGGCTCACCCCAGCCTGGCAACCACGACCCAGGGTGGCAGCCCCGCTTGGAGCTGAGCTACACCCCCTGCCGCTGCTTCCGCACCGCCTGTGCTGAGGCACAGGGGACAGGAACCAGCCGGCCTCGAGGTGTCCCGAGGGCCCCTGGGGTCAGCCTGCCTGCAGCAGGATCTGCCGAGGGAGGGGGGCGTTCCCTCCTGCCTCCATGTGAGCACTGATGCATCGCCCCCAGCTCCCCGGGGACTAGCAGAGATGTCTACAACACTCGCGTTTGGTCATGGCAAATATTCAAGAGAACTGCTTCTTCTATGCTATGCTATGCTATGCTATGCTACTTCTTATTGATAGTAGCATAAAAACCACGGCAGTTCAAGCAGTGGCAGTAACCTAGGTCACTCCACAAAACACAAACAACCCCAGGCGGCTCAGTGAGGCCCACACAGGAGCCGGCTCCCACCGGGCACCTTTCGTAGGTGCTTGCGCTGGCCGTTGCAGGAGGAGCACGCACTAGCTGCTCCACAGGGCTTTAAAACACGCAGTCCAGGGACACGTAAAATCCGCCGGTGCCCAAACTGTCCCGACGCAGGGCTGGGAGGGACCGGGCAGGCCTGGCGGGGGACACGCTGGCCTGCGCCCCCAGCTCCCCTCCTGCCACCCAGGCGCTGAACACGAGGCGCTTTTATCCACAGCTTCTCAAAAAGCCATGACGGGATCTCTGGGACACTGAGACCTAAATTTAACAGCTTGACCTGATGTCTAATCTGGTACTATTAAATAATATGAAGTAGCTCAGTACCTTTTACGGTGTTTGCTTCAGAGCCAAGCGTAGTGTTGCCAAATTTCTTTCCCCTGCCCTTTCCTTTCAGAGCTATTTGCAGTCCAGGTTACAAGATGCAACGTGTCTTCTGTTTTCTTGCCAAGCCAGTGCAACGTAAGATGAGGTTTTTTTGTTTTGTTCTAAACTACCCATTAGCTGCATAGAAGTTAAAATAATTCTGGCCAACTGCATGCTTGTAGCAAGTGATTCCATATATTTTTCCAAAGCTCTATATAAAATGCCTTACATCACTGGCCATGCTGATCTAGTTACTACTGGATGTTTTTCAGAATTTCCAATATTATAGCAATAGCAGTCATGTTTATACGCTTAAAGAGTCTGCTGGTTTTTATAAAATGTTTCTCAACCATAAAAATGCAGTCTGGGCAGAGAGCTGGTATAAAAGAAGCAGAGTGCAGTAGACGAAAATAAGCTGTTCACATATTTCCATGTTTGATGGTTCTGATTTTTTTGGCATTCCTATAACTTTAATGTGCAGCAGGCTTAAACCAAAAAACTGGCTCCGTAAAATTTTGAATATTTGAGAATAATTGTTGAATGGTCAAATGTTTTCACATCCCAGCCATTTTTTAGCTCTTCCCCAGTTTGATGTCTCAGGCTATTAGTTAGCAGGTCAGTTTATTACAGATTCAATACACCTTTTGTGAAAGGGATTGGTAAAGAACATCTGTGGCCCGTGTCTTACCTAAAGAATAGTGTGGCTGTCTCCACAGAAATTAATGAGGCTTTACAGCAAAGCTGGAATTTCCTATATGATTTAGGATGAGGCCTGTGTCAGTTTTGACATGATATACCTGGTTTTACAGCTTGAAAACCACTGTACTTAGCTGAGGTTGCTGAGTCACTGACCTCATTTAGTGCAATAGGCTGTTACAGAGATGATCCACAGCCTTAACAACTGGTCTAAACAAACCGCAATGGGCAGAAAAGTGCTAAAAGTGCATAAAAACGAATTCTGTGATTTTGTTTTCAGTTTATAGAATAATATGAAAAACACAAAAGAAAACAAATTTAGCTCCGTGAAATTTATTATGGATTTAAAAAAGAAAAAAATCAAACTTCTATTCCTCTGAGATCTTAACAAATGAGATAAACAGCCCAGTTTACATAATATGAAAGCTCAAGAATTACGTAACCATCCTTGTCCAACTGAAAATAGACTGCTATTATCTGAGTTGCAACTCTTAGTTCTGTCTGCCTGCAAGTTCCACATAGCTGCAAAGTTATCTGTTAAAGAGAAAATGTTTTGACATTTTCCTTGAAACCTCATTTTATTTTATTGAGGTTATGAATGTATAAAGATCTAATTGATTGTTTTAGTCTCTGAAGCTTTTCCTCTATTGTACAGAATTTCTGGGTTGTTAAAAATCCAAAATTTTGTCAGTAACTGAATCTTATAATATATAATTACTGTTGCTGTTTTGGCCAAGAAGAAAATAGCAAAGATATTTCAAGTTGAGAAGAGAAAAACAGTTCCTTGGCTTGCTTTTTTTTTTCAGATTCCAAGAAGACTGCATAATTCCATAAATATTGATGCATTGTCTCTGCCTGGCAAGGAAGCAAATATACAGTTTGAACCGTTGCCATAGAATTTCATTGACCATCACTTCAACTGCAGAAACAAAATTCTTCTTCCTAACATAATGGCCCAACTCATGTCTGCCTAAGCTTGTCTCAGGAAAGAACTCAAAAACTGTGAATCATCTTTTCAGCTACCCAGTTCTAGTGGCATTAATCCCTGTGCTGATTACAGGCTGCCACTCTTTTACTCCAAGCTAGCCAAGACTGTCAGAGTCTTGTCCAACAGCTTCGAATAACTTGACTGCAGCTTATTTTAACCCCACTGATTTCTGCAGGTACTGGGCTGCTGCAAAACAGATAGAGGAGACACTGTGGAAACCAAAAGGCCTTTGCATGAAAAGGGAGTGCAACAGAAATGTCATGAAAGAGAACCAGCTTTATATAAACGACTCTGGCACTACCAGCAATATTCACAGGCAGCAAACGGCCTAATTCCCATTTAGCCAGCACAGGAAGCGTGGACCCACCTTCACTGCTAAATACCACCTAGCACAACAACGTTACAAAAAATTCGTGAGTGGGACTCCTAGAAACTGCTGCACCAATATTAAACATCATTAATAAGATCAATAATAAAAACTTAGCATGTGGTTCTAATGCCCGAAGTCATTCATTTACAGGACTGTGCAGACCTTTATTAATTCCAAATGTGACTTTTAAATTCTTTTTCATGTTTGCATAAAAGTTCATAGAAATAGTAAGTTGTTCATGCTACTGTTATATTTGAAGTGCATATAGCTCATGTATCAAGAAGTAACAGAGAGGTTAATTTCCTGTTTCACTTTCTGAGGATATTTAAATGTGTTGGCTTTATGTTCTGTTAAATTTCCTAATCAGAAAGAACTGGGTTGTAGAATGAAATGGTTGGAATGTAATTCTGCTTCCAGTTGTTTGCTGAATAAATACAGAGCAAGCAACTAGATTATTGGCACTACGCTGATGGCTGGTTTCTGATGTCTTCATAAATCCAAGAGCAAAACTGGAGTTATTTGCATAGTCATCACCAGCACTCTGAGCTGGAAGTACAGAGCTATTTTATCAAAATGCCTTTGCTTTATGATTGCATGCAGTTCACGGTACCAACTGCCTTGTCTTGAGACCAGACAATGAGCCAATCCTACCATCTTATCAAAACAGCCACTTCTGAGGAAAGGGCTCCAGTGAAGTGCATGAGTGAGATTCTGCCTTCATTTCCCATTTGGTGCCGATGCATCCTTCTCAAAGTTCCCTTCCTGCAAAAAGTCTCCACCCTGCCCCTCTTTCCTGCCTGCTACCACAATAACCTTGCCCTTTATCACCAAAACATCTTTATCTATCTGCTTCATAAAAATAGCTGTTTCCTCAGAGCCTTTAGCATTTTACATTGAAAAGTTGAAAAAAAAAAAAGTCCTGCTTTTGTAGGGTGCAATATGAATATGGTTTCACTCCAAGGAAACCAGTTGCTGATACCATACCATCTGTCAATTGCTTTCTATTAGCGAAGGTTTCATACTATCAAATTTCTTTGTTTTGTGAGAAAAGAGTTCTCATTCCCCTACTGTATTCTATAAAATAAATATCCTTTAAAGATTTAATTTACTTTAAAAATGTATCAGACCTTATTATGCATGATGTACTCTTTTCTATTCAGAGCTCTCACCACGCTGCGTTTCTGCATAATAGCAAAAATCACCCTTTGTCATTCTATCATCCAGCTTCATTTCTCCTTTTTCACATATTTACATTTCAAAAGTTCCCATTAGCTTTGTCTTCTTTTCTTTCCATTTCCATTCCCATCTCCGTTTCTCTTCCCCTGCATAGGTCCAGCCCCCTCTGTACACAATCTCTTCTGTGCCTTCTGAGGATACTACTACTTTTCAGTCATAGTTCCCTACTCTGCCTCCCACATCCACCTCCTTTCCCCATGCCTTCTTCCATGACAGCCCTCTTCTTCCCCCTTCATTCCCTGCTTATTCTGACTGAAGCAGGTATATTTCATCAAAAAAATCAATAGAAAAAAATCCAGACATATACATTTAGAGGGTGAAGTTAATCAGATTTGGTCTAAATGCCTGCATACAAGTCATGATGAATTTTGCATTAGAGGCAGTTATTTCCACTGGCTATGAAGTCCAGCTTTCTGGGTCTGACAAGATAGAGTGGAGCACTCAAGTAAAGAGAAGATAATTCCACTCTGGATGGTCAGCGTTCTAATGGCCTAGTAACAATTTCTCAGCTTTTCAGTAATTTCACTCCCAATTTTCAAATATAGGTACCTGGGCCTGTAACCTGAGCAAGATGTTCAGCTGCATCTTCCTCCACATCTTGGTTAGGACTAAAGCATGATGTTTCTCCCTCTCTTTTTCTTCTCCTTTTTCCACATGGCATATCTGAGATATGGCCACATCAAGCTGTCATTATGTTGCATCTCCCATACTGTCCACTCCCAGTAAATGGTATCCTATTGTATTTGTTCAGAAAGAAGCCATAAAAAACCTTTTCTCATTCTTCCTGTATGCTCACCTCATTATAGCTCCTTTTGAGATACATCTTTTATACCAAACGTAAGTGGCAGGTTGAGGGACTTGAAAGTGAAGATTGCTTTCTTTCACCATACCTGTTATATTTCATTTATTAAGATGCCAGCCTCACCCACTCATTAAATTCTCATATAATCAGCTGCATGTCCTGTTTATTTTCTTTTTCTCATCTGGCCTTAAATGGTCAGGGGATGTGAAGCAAGGCTTTTGTGAGTATCCATGGTATAATCTCTCTCAGGACCCACTTAAAATTTAAAAGTCTGATTTTTTTTATACATTGCCTATGGTTATAGAGCTAGTATGCCGAAACAGTGCCTACCACATGAGCAATACTGTCTTCTTCCTCCCCACAGCAGAGGTACTACATCTACCTGGGCAAAATGCACTGGTGGGCAGAGACATCTAAGCTGGCTCTGGTTGAATTAATTCAGAGAGTGGAAACACAGTGTAACCAGCTAATTAGCTCCTCAGAGCTGGCTGAGAAGCAGAGCTAGATTACTTGAGTGGAATGTTTTTACATCTGGCTGGTACCAAAAGTATTTTTGGCACAATACCGTGCTAGGCAAACCTACACACAAGGTTTTCGTGGATTTTTTTTGGTGGTACCTATTTCAATTTTGATGCTACGGCACCAGCTCTTCTGCTTACTATATGTATTTGCAAATATTTCATCGTACAGGAGGTGAGTGTGCCTGGCTGAACCTGAAGACAGACTGCTGCCGGATGTGATATCACCCTCTAATACCTTTAATGTTGGAGATTCAAAAATAAGCCTTCTATTTTTCATGCTACAGATGTTAATATTTCATTTTATACTAGAAAATGTTGACCTCTGTTCATGTGAAAACAAGGCTACAGAACTGGCTTTCCAGCAGCTTTTAAAACTCCTGTAATGTGTGATACCTGAGAGAAGTACTATGAGCTCTCTCAGGTTTTCTAGGCTATGAATGAAATCTGCATTTTTTGCAATTTAAAAAAGACAGCTTGCAATGGCTCCATCCCAGGGCATCTTGGATGTAGTTAAAGACACATTTATAGACCAAATTGGTAATTTCCAGCCCCATGCTTTTTCCTCATTTGTTTGGAACTTTCCTTACCAAAATGAGATGAATTTTGAGATCAGAGATGCAATGGCAAAGTGGTACTTTTCCTCAGATCTCTCCCTCTGCTTCCCCAGTGGCTCATAAAGGCTGCTACAGAGAAAATATCAGACTTTGGATGGGGATTTTGCACATGCAGTAACAATCATAACCAAAGTCTCACAGCAGGCTCAACACAATACTGGTTATTTCTCCGAAGGAAGAATTAAACCTGCCCCTACCCAGTCAGAAGAGACTCTGCAGTGTGACAGATGCTATGGCTCAAAACCCAGAAACACTGGGTGTTATCTAAAGAATAGTATCTCCAGCAGGGTCTTCTTTTCCTTAAAATTTATTCATGAACTTTTGATTTCAGAAGACCCATTGCAGGGCTTGCTTTAAGTCATTGTTTAACTGCACTAATAGATTTTTTTGTTAAAATAAATTTGCTTGCTGGACTATTTAGAGAATAAGAATTCATGTGAATAATTTGGCCTATATTTAAAAGTATTTTTCCAGGTTCATACATGAAGATTTAAACCAGAGCTTTAGTGAAAACTTGTTTTCCAAACTAGCTACTGTGGGTGGGCACGTGACAGTAAAATAAAGTGTGACATTTCAACCATGACATCTGTCTTAGATGTTACCGGGTACCCAATAAAATCAAGCAAGGTAACAGTTCAGCTATCTGAATAAGCAGTGGGTGAAAACACACAGTTCAAGAACACAGTTTCAAAGCAAAGTGGTGGAGATTGTTGGTGATAACTTGTCTTTTCTGTTCCCTGAGATAATATTCAGCCCACACAACCAGCAGAGTATTCTCTGGAAACAGAGAGCAACTTAGAGTAACATCCCAACATGTGCAAGACATTTTGTTCATCATGCTTTAGGGGAAACAAAAGTTTCCTTTTGAGACAAACAAGGAGCCAGCTATGGGTGGTCTTCAGAACTTGAAGAAGAATGTGTTAGAGTAGCACAGCCCTGGAAAACATACCTATAAAGGGTTAACATATGCATTTACATCTGTACTATAGGTGCAGCATATGCGTCTGATAGTCACATCCAACCACATATGCTGGAGGACAGTAAGTACAGCATGTTGTGAAAAGAGGAGTTTCCTTCTCATTTCAAACAGCCAGCACACCAAGTTCTATGTTAATCCATATTTTTTCTCATGAAAATTGGGAAAGAAGAAATTACAAATATTTTCAGCCAAACAGCACACTTGCCATTATTTCACCAGTTCTTACAGTCTTTAGGTAGCCCAAGGAAAGATGTGAAATGCTGTTTGCTATTACAATAGCAACGAGTAAAAAGGAATGGACTCTAAGTGTCAAAAGCTGTAACACAATGGGACCTGCATCTGTCAGCTGTGCTTACTGCCCTAGGAATTGTAATTCTTCATGTCACATTGCTGAACAAATCCAAATCTGGGTACCTAGTGTTCTAAAAGGTCATTAAAATATAAAATTCTGACAAATGCAGCATTGAGTAGATTTCTGCAACTCTAAGATAAATCTCTCTGACCTTCACTAGAAAAAAAAAAAATCCATCTTTTAAGATTTAAGGTTAAAAAGTTCATACCATAGTTATTTCACATATTTGTTTTTGACTTTGCAGAAGATGCACTTTACAACCATTCTCCTAAAATCAATATTACTGACCTTTCAGACTCTGAACCCTGTCTAATCAAAGCAGCAGCCTTCTGTTATATTTTTAAATTTTAACTGCTTCATGTGGATGCTGTCCATAACCTGTGAAGTCACAGATTAATGTTTCTAGTCCTGATACAGTTGTATATAAAATGCCAGCATAATGATAATTTCACAGTGTGCTATCTGCTGCACTATTAGCAGCTCCTTCCAGGATTGAAGAAAACCTGAAACATTTGTGCTAGTGCTGATCACAGATTCCAGAGTAAAAATAACTACCTCAGTCTGGACCATTTAACA
Organism: Strigops habroptila; assembly: GCF_004027225.2. Lineage (NCBI taxonomy): Eukaryota > Metazoa > Chordata > Aves > Psittaciformes > Psittacidae > Strigops > Strigops habroptila. The sequence continues at coordinate 24,596,488 of NC_044279.2, forward strand.
AACCACATTTTCCAACTAAAATAACAGTGTCTGCATTTGTTGGCTTTTAACACCCATTCTAGGAACCCTGTATAAAATAAACATAAGGTCAGGTAACCTAAGGACTATGTTAAATTTGTGGGACAAAGATTCCAAAGTAAATAGTGAGATCTGAAAATGTGAAAAGCGTGGTTTATTACTTCTCAAGTGCAGCTTCTCAGCAGAATCCCAGTAAAGTTCAAAACTGACCAGCAGATAACTTTAACACAGGGCAGCTGCAGTCCTGGTGCTAATTAACAGCCTCACTCTCATGAAACCCCACTGGCTCCTGATTTACGTGCCTGTACTGTAAAGCCTCCGAACCAACTCCTAAAGCCAAAATAAAATATGGTCTGTGCAGCAAACTGCAATCTCCCTGGAGTCACACAGCAATGCCATGTTTCAGTGGAAGATTTCAAGATTCCTGTGTTAGTAACACCACACCGAGGAGCTGGTAATAGCGATGTGCTTGCGCATATGCTGCTGTCATTAGATCACCCATTTGTTTGTATACAGATCTCAGACTTCCAAGCTTAGGCTAATTTTAGATGATGGACTCAGATGATCCTGCCAGACTCACTATCCCTCGCTTTGCTAATTGTTGCTCAGCACTCTGCTCCAGCTGACTTACCTTTTTCACTGTCTGTGAATTACTGCCAGGGAGGAAGCAGTGAATGTTGCTTGGGGAGACCTCTTTGTATCTTCCTTGCTGTGATTTGGTCAGTTTGTTGGGTGCAATCCCATTAACAACTGTCGAAAGGATGCTGCTGGTCATGAGAGGAGTCAGGGTCTGGCAGAACAGACAGATGGCCACCACTAAGGCCAGAAGGAAGGGACGAGGGCGACAAAGCCTGCGGCACCTGGGGACTTGCCCACAAACCATGGCCTCTTTGCCGTCCTCACTTCACCCTTTGCCACATTGCAGATGCAGTCCAAGTAGCCACGACTTGTCAAAGTCACACTTTACCCAAAACTAGCAAGAGTCTTGCCCATTTCTCCTGCTGAGTGCTTTCCTGGTGCCTGGCAAGAAGTCACGGGTTGCAGAGGAGCAGACGCTCTGGCAGTTCCCTCCCATAGGGGTACAGGAATAACCTGTGAAAAAACAAGAAGTCAGCAGCAGCAAACAGCAGCGTGCCATGGGGTGTTCCACAAGGAGCCGCAGCCAGCTCTTCCACACCACACCATGGGGAGAACAGACCTGGTGGCAGACAGGTGAGGGGCAGGAATCTTCACCCCCATTGCAGGAGGAACTACTCAGCCAGACAATAGCATCCAAGAAAGCAAGAGGTTAAAGCTTAACACATCCTGTCCACAGCTGAAAAGAGTAAGAGAGTGTACCAACTTTGTGAACAATCGTTTGCTGTTTTTTTCTCTCTTGCATTCTCAATTCCCACTTTGTTTTTACAGTTTCCTTCATTCCAGTCCTTTTAAATTGCCTCCTTCCTGTCAGCATGCACCGCTTTCTCTCTAAAAGTGGTCATTTATCTGAAAACTGACAGACTATGAAGGTTTTCGTTTGCATTTGTTCTGTCCAGATTGCAAGTTCAAAGTTAGGTTTACTTACTCGGTTCTTATCCTGTTGGAAGTTTTCCGTTCTCCTCTAATAGGCTGCTGATTAAAACCACTTGGAACAACCCTGGCTCATGATCCCAGCTCGTCTCACACACTCAGAAGGCAGGCACACGCACATACACACGCCATCTGAAGCCAGTTGGACCACAGATTTCATATAAATAAAGGCTGGACTGCTCCGAGGGTGGGGCTAAACTAGCTGTGCTCTGAGCAGGCACGGGGTTTGGAGACGCAGCCTGGGATCTGGATGGGGAACAAGAGGTGTCCTCGCTCACACCGCATGCCTCCAAGCCACCATCACTGCAATTTTTAGAAATCTGCTGTTACAGCAATCAGTCTAATTGAAGCAATATTAATATCTTCCAGGCAGTAGAAATCTGAGCAGCACCTGCAGTATTGTAATCCAGGTGAACAGAAATGTTGTAAAAGGAGGCAGATTTACTTGGACATAAGCGTCACTGACGAAGCAGTTGTCAGTAATTTTCCACAGTAGATGTAATATCTTGTAGCAGTGTATAAATAAAACTTCTTACTGATGTCAAAGAGGGGAAGAAAGGAGGGCGGACAAAAATACTCCAGTGAACGCACTTAGTATCTAAGCCACAGGAGGTCTTAGTTACTACTTCCCCCTGCTGACACAGGACAGGGACAAGACAGATGGGAACAGTTGACAAACTCTGTTATCTTTATAGAACAAAATTTCTCATATCATCAAGTTCCTTCAGCTAAAAATATCTGTATAGAAGTTGTCTATTTTATCCTCCATCCTTAGTTACTTTTGAAAAAGAGAGTCCTTCTAACACTGCCTCATATGAAAGAAATGAGCACTGTTATGATAACTTTGAGGCAATTTACACAATTCGACAGCAGCAGCAGCATTAGCAAGTTAGAGGCCTATATACAGCAATGAAAATTATATATTTGTTTGAAGCGTTGGTGTGTATTCAGCCTTCAAATCCTTTGTCTTTTTTCCCCCAAACTAAACCCATCAATTTGTACACATACAGAAAAATGCCACAGAAGTGGTCCAGCACCTTGCACAGAACCTCAGCTGTCACATGCACTGCATTTTAGTTTTCTGTTTGGGGCTGTTGTCTAAATGAGACTCCCAGGTCATCCTGGGCAGGAAAAGAGCACACCACTTGCCAGTACCTTCCTGTGATAGATGCTTGCCATCCACACAGAAACTCCCATCTCTGCTCCCTGGGGACACGTTGCTCATGCTTGTTCCTTGCCAGCACACCACATCCTCAGGCCCTGCTCCAGCCAGCCTGTGCTGCAAAGCCTCTGGCAAGCCAACAAACCTGGCTAGGGGACATCGCAAAACCATGGGTTCCCTGCAGCTGGCTTTGGAGTAGGTCTCTGCATACAGTGGAGGGGGTACAGAGGGAGCTGGTACGTTCGAAGGAGGATTGCACAGATATTACAGCTAGCTGGGGAGCCACAGTAACCCCATCAGCAGAGGAGGAGACCATAGCAGAGTGGCTTTATTGTTTTAAAATACTGTCCTGTGGTTTTTGGCATGCTCTGATTTCTGGGCCCACAACCACCAGCTGTATGGGTGGCATTTGCATGGTTGTCAAATTCTCCCAGATTCTTAGTGAGAGGATTTTAGTCAGAGCTTTATTGCTAGAAGACTTGATTGAATCTAGTTTATAAAGATTTGTATTAAGAGTTGCTTCTTGATGTGGAGATCATACCCCCTTGAAGAGTCCCACACTAGAACAAAGTAATCCTCTCTGTCCTCACACCCTGCTCCCTCAGGTACCTTAGCACAGCAAATAACTATGCTCTCTGTCCAGCCCAACCTTATTTTTCCCCATCAACTCATAAGAGGGGTCTTCATCCTCACGTCTTCCCCAATGTCTCGGAGCCAATTCATCCTTCCTGCAGGCCCAAAATCACACATGGGCTCCAAGTATTCAGATGAAGTGGGCAAGTTTTACTTATTTACTGCACTAAAACTGATACTGCACAGAGATGAAGGGATATCAGGAAAAGGCAGGCAGATCACTCTGCCTCCGGTATAATCCTGGGGATCAGCCTTCTGTTCATCTGCTTTTCCCAGATGTTCCAAGGAGCTGGCTTTTTCCCTATGTTTTGCACTTTCTTTTCATGACAATAGCAAGTAATGCAGATTTCTGAAGCTGTAAATACTTTCACAGCTAGAGTGCAATGAATGTGATTCCTGACATCTTTTGAATCAGGATTCCACTACCTCTCTGGACTTACATGTCTGCAGACTTACCCAGTCACATCCAAATTAAACCAAGACTATTGCAAATGGGGACTAATTCCCATGGCATAAACTATTTACTTAGGAAAAGGATATAAGTGGGTAGAGTCAGGCCTCCTGACTGTGATCCCAGATCTGTTCCTTCCAGTGGCTGCTCCCACTGCAGGGATTAGGGGCTCTGTTGCCTTCTCGCCTCTCCCTGCTCCTCCCACTCACCCAGGACTGCTTGTCTGGATGCTCCCCATAGTAGCCAGCTGCTGTCCTGCTCTGCATGAGGCAAGGTCCTGCAGGGATCACTTCTGCCAAAACCCGCCAGCCATGGCTGTCAAGAGCGATCTCTAGTGCTTGCACCCAGAAGCCAAGTTTCATCTGCATCATCTGGAGTAGACTGTAAGTGTTTAAAGATACCCTGACACAGGAAAGGTGAGAGGAACATCACAAGACTTGCTAAAAATTGCCAGGGACTAGGATTTGAAAGGGCTTAGCCAATATGCCGTGCAGGCATGTAACGTGCACCATTCATCATCTCACTGGGGTTTTAAGCAACCCGGCTCATATTCACACAGCTTCCATTTTACACAAGTCTCTCTGTTTGTTCAGTGGTGAAAGCTAGTGACCACTGAAGAATGATTTCCATAGGCTAAGTAGTGACCTGGACAGATAATTGCCAGGAACTAACCAAGAAGAAAATATTAGGCTAAGAAAGTTAGCAGGAATTTAAGGCCAGCTGAATAGATCCATTTTATGCATGCTTAACTTCACTCAGAGATATAACATGAATCATTCTGCAACTCTGGATAAAGTTAAGTCTAGATATAAGCACTCTTCAGATCAGGTCTTGATATAATAAAACCATTTTGCATCATTAATTTCACTATATAGAGGCTGCCAAGAAGAAAATTTGTTTAAAAAACTTCACAATTGCTCTTTTCTAGAGCAAGTTTCAAGTTTCAAAGCACAGCATCCTAGCAACCATTTCAGTGATAAATGAGCTCACATGAAAAATAAGCTCAAACAGATCATTTCTAAATTAACTGATAGCCAAGTCCTTGTAATCATGTCTGTCATCTTTACAGTGCAAGCCTGTATGCAATTCTCATTGTTTATGGTCAACTCTTTGATTTCTTTTTTGCTTTCTAGCATATTAAAACTATGCCAAGGGCCATATATTCTCACTAACTTCAAAAATTGGATAAAAACTTTATGAACAATAGGCATTAATAGCAGTGTAAATATTCAAGCAAAGCATATAGTTAAACTGTGCTGGAGAAATCCTGCTCAGCTGCACCATCCAGGATTCTGTACTTCACCCTGAATTCAATCCAGATTGCAGATAGATTCACAGTGTCTTCAGTCCTGTGTGTGGTCCCAGCATAAGCAGTGAATGGGGAAGACTGGCACAGAGTGAAAAAAATAGGAGAAATACATTTTACTACTGCTCTGCACACTGGATGATTCGGCACTACTGAAGTTTAAATTAATCCCAGCATAGTAAAAACCCCGACTTTCTCCACTTTTCCCATTCATACAACACTGTAAGCCTCAATGATACCGTGATTTTATTCCATGGAGTGCTCCAGAGAACAAAGATTCATATCTTAATTCTGCTTTGGCTCAGCTCTCTGACCTTGGCTCACGGTGAGGGCAGGCTTGCAGGGAAGCTTCTGCAAATCCTTGGGAAGCAAAAAATAACAGAAGAGCTTTAGGGAGACTCCCATTTTTGTTTTGCTTCTCATAATTGTTCATTTCATTTAATATTTTGTCTTTATGTAAGCAGCAGTGAATGATCTGGACTACACAAGCAATGAGTTTCCTTCTCCTACAGGATTTACAGTCCATATATAATGTATAGTTGGTATATGTTCCAGTTTAGATCCTTAGTCTGTAAATTTTATCAGTGTGTTAATAACTGCGATTGCTGGATATTTTGCCCCAAGAAAGACCTGTTAGGCCTGCAGTTCCATGGGCAAATCAGCCAGTCTTGTAATTCCCTGCCATGAAAAGAGGAAGATCTTGCGTGCTCCCCTCTCGCCTACCTTTAGTGTCTCCTCCTTACCTCTGCTCTTACCTACCATGTGGTGGCGCTTTTTAGATCATTTAATGAGAAGAAACCTGCACAGTTGGGTTGGTTTTCCACCAGTTGAGTTGAATAGACTCTTGGAGAGGTCCAATGGGCCCGAAGTGATGGCACAAGTTAAATAACAGGAGAACATAACCAAGAGAGGATGTAAACAGAGGAAGGGAAGAGGACCTTTTAGGCAGTGGCAAAGCTTGATATTCAGCTCACCAGACTGCTAAACGTACAAAAGCTTCTTTAAAGTTTTAGGTAGGGCCTGGGCCAACTGAGTTATTTGTTCAGAGGCATCTCTTTGTATCTCAGGCATGTTCTTCACTACTATGTTTTGGCAGAAGGGTGGTAACAAAACACAGATACCTCTTTATATATGTTAATAATACAGAAATTTGCTTGACATGAGGGTAAGGGAAAGCAGCTGAAGACCAAAGTCTTACAAAGATACCAGTTCCTGCTTAAAAGGCAAATTTGCATGTCAGTAGGAAGAAATAGATCAGCAAATTCTTTGCTTCTTCCTGCGTACAGTTACTCACTGACTCTAGCCATAACTCCCTTGCAGCAGTTATTCTGACATTACATGGAGATTTATGGATTTTGTAGTCAGTTTGATTGCTCAGACTCATTGCTTACTGCTGAGAGCTGAATAAGAATCAGTGATAATCAAAAAATGCCCAGATAGGCTGCGAGAACATGCACATTTATCTTTGGGTATGCAGAACAGGATCAAAGTGAAATATCTCACAAGCTCTGACAGCATTTGTGTTCCTTTTTGGTTTAAGTAAATTTTGTAATGGTCTACATCTCTTCTCTGGCATGTTGCTGGTCCCCCTCTTCACACCTCAGGTGAGAACATTCAAACTTCCATTCTCAGGTCTTCCTCTTCCTTCCTACAATCTTTTTCTAATGACAGCTCTCTCTCCTCTCAAAATTATCCTAACAAAGTGAATAATCTCTTACTTTAAATGATCTAGATCCTTCCTGTTTTGTTTTTTTTTGTTGGTTTTTTTTTTAATTTCAGTTACATTCTCTGGGCTTATTATATGAAAGGTGTTTGCACAAATACTTTTCTACTTTCTCATGCACTTCTGCTGCAAGCAGAGCTGTTCTCTGCCTTGTACCTGCACAAGGGCTCTGAATGCACTTTACATGCTGCATAGTTGTATTTTCCTTGCAGTTCTTCCTAGCTGCCTATATTTAGGTGAAAGTATATCAAAATGACTAATGGGAGTGGGAAGAAGAGGAGAATACCAGTGTCACTGACTCTGTCCTAGGCACTCTATGCCTTCTCAATGTTTGCAATGCAGGGTATCCGTATTGCTCACTGACTGTTCTGTGTACTGGGACACCCCCCCCATGCCAGGCCCTTCCCCTCCACCCCCAGCACCACATAAGAAGAGCTTCCACAAGGAGACAGGGTGGAAAGGGACAGCAAGTGGTAAGCATATGGGTTTGGAGGCTACTGCAAAGAGGAAGAAGCGATCCCTCAGCCAGGCCTCCAGGGTGATGGTAGGATGTATCCTAAATAGCTTCCAAAACAGTGGGAATGTATGAAGCTTGCAAGCCAGCCATGCAGTTGTGGGAGGGAGAGCAACAAATGTGCAGGAAAGGACCAGTCTGTAAGGGAATTTAGCAGGGGGAAGAGAAACATTTACAAACTGTGTAATTTATAATGGTTAGCATTCTGCATTTTCTCTGGGGTTTTGTTTGTTTTGCTCTTGTTTTTTTTTTAAGTTAATTATTCTAGTTTCTATTCCAATGAACCCCAAATGTTGAATTCAGATGTCATAGTCCTCCAGGTCCTGTTTCTCTCCTTTTGTGTAAACGGTATCATTTCATTGCCATGTTCCCTTTTCACTTCAGCTTGGCCTCATGATGTAGGTAGCCAAGTCTACTAGAGGGTTTATTTTTTTCTCCTGTTCCACATGACAAGTGGATCCAAAACAGTAAAAAAAGCCAAGGTAACTGGAAAATTCATGACAGTCACTCCCAAGCACCACTTTTTTAAACGGTTGCCCTGAAATTCAGAAGCAAGATCTCTTTCAAATAAACCAATTTTTAGAAGCTGAAAGAGAAAAATACAACCAGACTCCTCATTCCATAAACACTCACCTTCCAATTCATCCTCTAAATTCTTTAAACTGTATTTTCTTCTATCCCATTACCTTTGGTTGCCTTTCTTCCCCTTCACTGCTTATATGATCAAGAGTATCCTCTCTTTTTTTCAGCAGAGCAGTTGCTTTGCTGAGACCCCTCACAGACTTCTGAATGACTATCCCAGCGTCTCCTAGGTTTAAGCAGTCCCCTGATGCTCTTTGGCAGCATGGAAACAAATGGAAGTCTCCTACAAACAAGAAAATATTGTCACCTTTATTGTATGCATATAAAACAAGGGAGCAGTGTTCCCAGGTACCCACAGCTGTCTCTGTGTTGTCGTCTGGATGATTTACTCTGTGCTGCTGCTGATGGTGTGCCTGCCGCAACTGGCAAACACACTGTGTAATTTTGGACCAAGTTTTCCAGGCGCCAGTCATTTCAGACATTTTGTTCATTAAATTTTGGTTAGCCCCAGTACAGTAAACATCCATGCAAATGTACAGCTTCAATGACGTCATGGCCCCGGCTGACTTCAGTGGATGAGTTCATACATGTGGGTGGTTTAGGCACAAGGGAGGAAGAACTTGCTTTTTGCCTATCAAAAGACTTTGTGCCAGTGGATATTTGTTTAACAGAGCTCATCTGTTAGCAAGGAGAGTTTTAAGACATCCACATCACACAGAAATGTAGACTGCTCACCTGTGCCTCTCAAGGCACCCATACATTTAACAGCCCCATCAAGACCAGCTGTTATTATATATCCTGGACTATAAAACTGTTTATTCCAGTTTGCTGCATTCTTGTGATGCTGCCAGAATATACAATAAGCCAGTTCCAAAATATGGGGCACATCACAAATGGTGCAGGTATATGAGAAATTACTGTACAAACAAATAGAGTATGTGGAGATGCAATACATGCTATTTTGTTGTTCTCAGGGACAAGCAGGAAAAGATAACAGTATACTGCTGAACTCATCGATCTGATTATAACCAGACAGTTTCTCTCATGAGTCCAGCTGCTGTGGTGTGATTGCTGCAGAACAAGATAACAGCAAACACTGTGGCATAGAAGTTACGTTAGAAATACCCTTAAGTACGTTACATCTTTTAAGCACTGACTTTTGACAACCTACTCCACATGGTATTTCTAAACGTAAAGCTGAAAATTAGGTTGAACTATTTTTACAGCAAACAAAAGCAAGGCGGCCAGAATAAATAGAGTGAAGGAGGTCATACAGACAGTCCCCACTGCAGCATTGCAGCATTGCATTCTTTGTGTCCTGCCCCACACAGAGTCACTACAGTGCCTCTCGGCTCTGGTCTGTTGGGCTGCACAGCTTGATCAGAACATACCTGAGGGTTACTGCAGTGGGCTGGGACGAAGCAGCCTGAAAGCTGAAACAGAGAGGGAGGGAGGGACGTCATGCTGAACTGCTGTGACACGGTTGGGAGGAAGCCAAACATCATACTGTCAGTGGGTGATTTAAACCATTTTGATTAGATGGGTTGTGTAAAACTAGCATTCCAGGCAAGGGTCTGTTGAAAAAGTAAGGTTTAAGGAAGGTATTTCTCAGGTCTGAGAGATCTAAAATGTTTTGCTGTCATCTGCTACACTTCACACCTAATCTGAATTGTCTGGAGGGGCTGAAAGTTGAATGGAAGCATTTTTGTTCATTGTCTGATTACTGGGTTGTTGGGGGTTGTCTCTTTTGTGGGTTGTTTTGCTCTATTTTTTAATTATGGAGGTCTGTCCTATGACTAGAGGGGGATTTAAATGTTATTAGGATTTGATTTTGCAAAACTAAAATATAACCAAATCAGAATCCCTCTGAAATACAGTATGAAGTAGCTGAATAAGCTCTTACTAAAATTTTGAAATCAATCACTGTTTCTGTATAATATGTTTTGATGCACTTTTGAAACTAAAGCACATTGAAGAGACTACGTGTTTTGGAACATAATGTAAAACCAGGTAGTGCCAACACAGAAAATTAATAAAATGTATGTAAGGCTGATTATAGCTGATTTGCTTGGTTTAAAACTGACTTTAGAAAGAGAATTACAGAGAATATTTGGTGTTGATTTTAAATCATGACATCATTAGCCAAATATGAAATCAGGTTCCATTTTTATAATGTGCTGATGTAATTATGAACAATATATTTAGATGATTCCTTCCTTCATAAAGTTAAATATTACTGCTTAAGATTCAAACAATAGGGAAAAGTTAGTATCTTTGCCATTAAAAGGCTTGTCAGCCTCCATACAGAGACATTCCCAGTACATTCCTTTCACCCTCTTAACAGAAATCTTTAAGTAAATAGCTGTAGGTGAGTGTTTGGAAAGCACTTGCAAAATGGAAAGTTCTTTAGAGTTGGTAAATCTTAAACATTAATGGAGATACTAATAAAAACACCTTAAAGTTGGAATTTTTTATCTTTTTTGTTTCTGAGAATCATCTTTAGTTTTCCTTTCCCGGGCTAAAATTTCACTGGGATGTTTTCTCAGTGTGTATTTTAGATTGTATTTATGCCTTACAAGAGCAACAAACAATATTATAGCAGAGGCAGGCAGGACTTTCTGATGTGACTCTCCCAAAGGTAATCATTATCCTGAAATCAGCACTTCTGTGTGCAAAAGCATGCTTCAAGTCAGTGTCTAAGAAAGTTTCTGCTCTGATTAAAATGATTAACACATAATTTTAATTTTTGAGGGTAATTTTAAAATAACTCCTATTTTAACTTCTGTTTATTCCTCAGTTCCTTAGCCATTCCAAGTGTATTAGGCTATCGAGAAGATCCCTGGGAAATGTATGGTAAACCTCCCTAAATTAAAATAAGGGTTGGTCAATACTACTGAGTGCAAAGCCATTTCATTTTCCAGTCCTGACTAAGGAACACATGTTTTTATTGTCAGTTCACTGAACTATTGACTAATCTATCCATCTGTAGAACGTGCTTTCTTTAAAAGCGTGAGATTAATTTAGCCCTAAATAACACAACAGAGAAATTAAACACATTTTAAAATCATTTAAGCCAAGAATACCATATCCAGATGAATCCGTCACAGCAGAAACACTCCAACTTGTCACATTTTCAAGCAAGCTACATAACGTATTGAAACAATTTTAAAATATGATGACCACTTATTTTTACTCCCCTTTCTTCCCCCATAACAATGTAATTTTAATCTCACCAACATAAAACCAAGCTGTAAAATACATTTCCTTTATCGGCACAGGGAAAAATATTCCTGTACTTTGTTTCTGACAAGAAAGGATTCCCTAATTCCATAGCACTTTTCTGACTGACCCCTTCCAGCACTTAACTACACTCACGCTTGCAAAGTTTATCCAAACATCTATCCCACATGTCTTTTTCTGAAAAGAAATAGTAAAACTTGCTTTACTGGCTAATCTTTACTGCTTTACATGGCCAATCGGAAGGCCATGGTTTTCCAGGTGGAAGCAACATAAAATTATCTTCACATATGCTGTGGGCATACCCATCTGATTCAATGTATATGGCATTGCTGCATAAATATTTAGAAAGGAATGGAGCAGTCACAACACTCAGAAGTTTTTATAATGTAAGGTACAAGGTAACCATAGGTATTAGGGCTTTAAAAATATTAAACCAGCTGCAGATCCTAACATTGTTCCTATTTTTTTACTGCATTAGGTAGATTCCTTGTAAAGTCATGAGGCAAGTATTCCTCTACTCTAGTTGTAATATGCTAGCGGGTTTTTTGTTCAATACATTCAGGATCTATTATTTTTAGTTGACAAAGGGAATACAGTTAGAAACACAGTTAAAGTCAAGTTTAAAATCAAGACTTTAGATCTATTATGAACTAATGTAGGAAACTACTGTTTTTTCTAAAATGTAAAACGTGATGTACGCAAGCACAAGTCTGTAAGTAACCATGCAACTTGTGAACAACTTTTGCATGTGTGAATCACTCCTAAGTACAAGATTTATCTAGAGGAAAAAAGCTGCTGTGTGTCATTACAGAATGTTATACGAGTGTAAAAGCAAGATATGGATTTGAAAATGCTAGAGGAATATCATTGTAAACTGGCAGAGATACACTGAAGCGTGGCATTTTTCTTCTTTTAGTTACATTATTCTCAGAGCATTTTGGGCATCCCCGGGAGGAGTAACAAAACTGCAGAGACTGTGTTCCTGCAGTGTGCCTAACGTTAGTTATTCAGGTATAGCCTTAAGTGAGTGTAAACAGGCGGACCTTTATCCCTCTTGCAATTCTGCTTCTCAGATTTTCAGTGTAAGTGCAGAACTCAACCCCATGCTGTCAAGGTGAAGCCCCCCTGGCTCATCCTTCAGTCACCTGTCACATCTGTGGAACAGGAGAAGTGCATAGTCCAAACATTCCAGCAGGATGAGGTGGGAGATGAAAAGCTTGCCAAGAAAAGCCAGCTTGCAGTGGGAAGTGCCTCCCTGGTGAGGGGGGACAGAAAATGGAAACACAGCTCAGAATCTCTCATCTTTACTGCACACAGTTGAACAATGTTTTGCAAAAATCAGTAAAAAAGACAGCAATGCACATTATTCTGTGCTATTCAGAGAGACAATCTGGTGGGATTTTCAGATCAGGACGCACAAGTGTTACTTACTCTTTCTTTTTAATTTCAGACCTAAAATAAATAAAACCTGCAGCTGAGGGAAAACTGTTATGCCTTCACAATGTAAACAGCCAATACAGTTTAAGGCATAGACCACTTTTGGTTCTATTTTAGTGCTTGGCACATTGGTTCTCAGTTTGTGGTGCTGCAAATACCTCCTCATCCTAAAAATTCAGCCAAATGCTGGAGCATTGAGATGAGACTGAAAGCAGCTGCACTGCATAATGCTGAAGTGCCTTTAATCAAAGGGTGCTCAGTGGAGTATGCCGGGGGATTTTAGGACTGCCACAGGAAACCAGGAACTGGTTATGAACTCTCATTTTTAGTGATCAGTCTTCAGCGAGGTTTTGATCCAGTTACGTTACTTCTGCGTTTTGTGCCTCCATGGGCTTTGCTTCCATTAATTTCTCAGTCACTTTTGATACCTATGTAAGCTATACGGCCAGTTTTACAATTTTAGCATGGCATGCGTGAAGAAATGCTACTCTTTGTTTCATTTTGGACTGGCCACCTTCTGACTACTTCTGTCAAAAGACACAGCTTTGCCACAGCACTCCTGAATTCACAGACCCCTGTTACACCCTCACTCAGCCACCTCCTTCCCATCCAGAAGAGTCCTAGACAATTCAGCTGCTTCTCAGATGTGTTATGACCACACAGCTTGGACGATTTTGAGCCTCCTGTTGGAGCCCTTCCAGGCTTTGCTACCTTTCTGCAGCTGAGTGGACCAGAATTTTATGCTACGTTAAGACCCAACCGCACCATCAATTTACACGGTGTAAAATGGTTTTGTTTCATTCTTTACCTCCTACCGAGTCATTCTCAGCACTTGTCTGACCTGCTGCTGAGCAACGAGCTGATGTCACTATGGAATTACCTAGATTAACTCCAAAATCACTTTCCTCTGAAAGTAGCAATAGCTACTTCAGAGGCCCTGCTGCAGGTATACTGACAATTATTATTTTAAATATTATTTTATGCTTACTTATGTTAGCAGATGTTCAATTTCATCTTCTACTTGATCAGATACTCGGAATTACCAGATTGTTTTGCTACTTTTAACACTTTCCTTTTTTGTTATTTTTGAGAACCCAACATAAGGACGTACATTATGTTATTTACTCCTCCTGCGAGTTCTCTAACTAGCTCCTCCATGAAATATTGTCCAATGAAACAGTGAACCAATGATCACACTAAAAATTGAAATATTTTGGATTTGCAATGTCTGCACCATCTTAGGCAAGGTTACCACCAGAGTGAGGGATTTTGACATATATTCTCAAGAGACTTACTTTTTAGCCCTACAGACTTAGACATTCAATCCAAGTGGAGTCTAGATTAGCTGCTGCTTATTTAACTTCAGTTCATAGCATGGCACCAGTTTCCACCAGAACAAATAGTTTGTTATCTCTATTGTCTCAATATGCTCACTTAAAACCAGATATTCTAGTCCTCAAGTGTTTTTTTAGACTGAGTTTTGCACAGAAATACACACACAGTGGGCTCCCTTCCTAGTTTTAATGGAACCTTAGTTACACTGCTCTTTTTGCTGTTTATTTTCACCAACTTTTATCCTATTCTTTTACCAAAGTCTATTTATCATCCGTAATCACATTTCCCTTCTTACACATCTGCTTTCCCCCAGTTCATGGATTTAAAATGCCTACCTTTTTTTTTTTTTTTTTTTTCCCCCATTTTTAAATAAATGCTGCAACATAAGCCTGGTTTCATCTTGGTTTGGGCAAAACCTGCATTTTCTGCACATATTCCTACTACTAATGAGCCTAACTCTTTTTATTTCCTGGACACTATTTGCACAGTCATACACTGAAACACTGCTTCTCTCCCTCTTCTCCTCCCTCTGGGCTTAGAAAGCTACTACATGAAGGCCATGGTCCTTCAGCCTGACAGCCCAAAGAGCAACCCAGTGCTAAAGTAAAATCTTTATTCCAATGGAAAGTGGGTTTTTTAGTAAGAGAAGGAAGGAGGAAGGAGAAAAAAGGATTAATAATCTCGTTTCAGTGCTGATGCATGAAAGAGCCATACAAAAACAACAAGAGGAAATTGTCAGTGAAAGGAGATCTACAAACTATGTCCAAAATAACCAAGTGGTGAAAAACCATAGAAAATCTTTCCATTAGATTCAGAGTCAAGGGTCTAATTTAAAGATCAGTTTTCTGGTCCTGTACTCCAATGCGTACAACTCGCAGATCCAACCATTTATAGGCCTGCACTGAGGCTTCCTAATACGATCCTCCCTGTTACCCTAGGGAGCCTACAAGCAGGATGAAGCCTCATTCTGCTTTCCTGAACCATGTGCTGGTTTCTACATAAACACCACGGTCCAGGAAGAAATACGGCAGCTGCAAAACACCCTTACCATGGTTTATCTTCTCCCCTTCTTATTTCCACCTCTGCCATAGAAATACAAAGGCAATCCTACCTGTGGCCATCTCCTGACACAGTAGGTTTTTGGGGGACTTTTTAACCACATGGAAAACAGAACTTTTGTGCCCATTTAAGCAGGTACCACTGATCGACATCAAGGCAAATTTGCCTATACATGTATTAATTATCCAACCATGAGAGAACTGTCCTCCCGTACAATGATCCTTCACATAGGTCCTGCATAGGACTTTCTGATGCAAACATAGCTATAGTCTTCTGAAACCATTCCAGGGATAATCCCATATTTTTGACAAATGTACAGGAAACATTAATTTGAGGAGTTGAGGTCGTTTTATTTTAACACCTAATACAATTCAAATTTAAAGGATTACTTGCACAAAAAAATAAACACATTTGGTATAAAAATTTATCATCACTTTAACACCTTTTTTTCCTCTTATGGCCTGCTCCTTCTCTGGAGCAGAAACATATAAAGACTAATGGCACAAGTTTGTTTTATTCTACAGCATTTTTTTGTTTTTACATACTCAAGTACCCTAGAGGACAACAGCCCGCTGTATACAAGAACCATTTTCTTCAGCCTGCTGAATTATGTTTCATAAAGAACCAAACCTATAAAGGCATTTTAAAAACCATTGTCTCTTTTTTTCCAGAAGCACTGACTTTTTGCACCATTTATATACATAGTGTAACATAACAGCTCTTGAGTACAGTACATGCAGCAGAATATATCTGTTGTATATAAAACATTTAAAATCTTGACTTACCGGAATTTTTGGAAGATTGAATAATTGTAGAATGCCCACTGCTTAGAGAAAATGGTTTGATAGTACAAATGTCTGCATATGCTGGCCACTGGAACAATCCAAGGCTCACTGGAATAGTATCTGTAGCACATCAATGTGCATAAATAATTTACTTACAATATTAAAGCACAACTAGCAAAATCAATAGTTCAAGATCTTATGACTGCTATGTTAACCCTTAAGTGGTTGCAAGGAAGTGTGGTGGGGGTTCCTTCCCCTCCCAAGTCCTCTATAAAACCTTTAGTATGTAATTTGTTTTCCAGATGAAGAAATTTATTTATGCCTACTGCCTCTTCTCTTCATTGCAGCTGTACACTGTGGACAGTACCATTTCCCTTTCGGTGCTTCTGTCAGTCCAACACACCCATAGTGGAACCACTCAATAGGGCACTATAAAAACAGAGTTAAAGAGAAGGTTTGGGATTTGGCTTTTTTTTCTTTTTTTTTTTTCCTTCCCCCCTCAAAACATGTATTACAAATACAATTCCATGAAAATGAAGTGTGAGTAAAAAGCATAGATTCTGCTTTTTACACAAAGTCAGTTCAGAATGCGAAGAGAGGAGCATCTCAGTCCCTAACATACACTCAATAGACTAAGGATACTGATAAAATTTCTAGAAGTCATATACGGACTCACATAACAGAGCACAAGAACGCTGTGCTTTGAAATACTTACTTTGAGAACACTGAGTGACACAAAAGTAATCTCAGCACTCACTCCTGTTTAAATGTAGTATCTCAGTAAATATATGATTACATCCAACTGTTCTTTTAAAACTTTTTTATTTGAAGGGGACAACTGATGTTAGTGGTGACACAGCTAAAAGTTCCCAGAAATAATGGACATTTTAAGGATGTCAGAGCTTCCCACCAAAGTGTGAAGCCTTCTAAAAAAAACTGAACTGTGGCGACAGATGACAAGTTTCCTGAAGAGTAGTTCAACTCTAGAAAAAACGTACTCTAAAACCAACTCAAAAGTAAATCCTGCAAGCAATAGTTACATGCACAAGCCTTTCATGAGCCTTTTGAGCTTTGTTACTTACATCCTGGTTATCACAGCCTACCATTTCACCATAGGACACCTAGTAGATAAGAAAGAAAATAATCCTTATTAATAATTATATTACTACTTAAAGGCAATCAACATTTTCAAAGGGCTAAAGTTCAAATTTCTTTTTTTCCATTAACAACAGCAAAAATATTTTGATTCTTCTCTTGTTACAAAACTCAAAGAACATCATGTTCACAGCAAACTGATTTGCAAATTGTTTTAGTGCAAACCCCCCCCCCCCCAAACTTCTGCATATTTCAGGTGGGATGAAAAAGATCAGCACTCAAAACCTGAACAAAGCACATTTTGGCCTAAACAACAGCGCTCAGTACATTATCAGCTCAGTTTTCAAGACTATATTGATGTCTGGTATTTCCCTTGCATACATGACAATTTCAAGCACTTTATTTGAAACTAGGTTGGAACTAGATGATCTTTAAGATCCCTTCCAACCCAAACCATTCTAGGATTCTATGAAACCAACAAATACTTTCGAGAGAATTGCAGAATTCTATAAACTCTAAGAAAAGCCAATGCTCTGAAAGTGTTTAAAGTAAGAACAGGTATTTTAAAATAAAAGTTTCTTATGTTGTCATTCTGTCTCTCAAGTTTCTGGATAGCTTTTATAAATACTACCTGGCTGGGGTTTTTGTGAGGTTGGTTTATTTGTTAATTTTTAAAGGAGAGTAGGAGAGACCAGGCGAATTTCTTACTAACTTGAATTCTTAACTTAATTCACTGTAAACCTGTTCAATTTTTAATTTGATAACTCCTGAAGTCTTCATTGGAAAACACAAAACTCTCCAGGTATGTCACATCACTGTAAAACTTGCTTGGTTTTAGCTTCAACAGTTGAGTTCATTATTCGTATCACCAGCAAGTAAATAAAAACAGATCACAATTTCAAGACTGCAAATAGAATGGTTTTAAATTAGCAATCAGAGAAGAAAGTTTAACTACAGCGGAATATTTCAGGCTGGGGGCCATCCTTACCTGATTACAGATGCAGTAACGTGGCTCATTTGGATCATAGGTCCAGTCAACCTGACTATTAGAATCAGACTCTGGTATTACTGTTGTTTGCTGAGACAGTTCTTGTGCCAGTGCAGATGAAGAAGAACATGATGATAGCGAGGAAGAAGAGGAAGATGATGAGGACTGCTGACTTGAAGATTTGTTGTTGTTTCTGGGAAAGAGAAGAAAAAAAAGGGAAAAAATAGTATAAATAATTTATCTCCTGCCAAGTGAAAGAATCACTAAACAAGTACTTTGTTGACTCTGAAATACTGCAGTATGTCAATCCCAAAGCATCACTCATTAACTTAATTCATTCAACAACTGCAAGAACTGAAATGGACACACTGAATGTTCTTGGGAAAAGGCAACAAGTCATCCCAGCTTACGAGTGCAAGACACACTGCTCTAATCAATGGAATATAACAGCTTTAAACTGTCAAAATGGCTTTAATGAATGGTTTTCTTCACAAAATTTTCCATCAACAGCCTTGGCGTTAAGTCTCCATGAAAATTATGTTACCAATAAAACAGAAATTTACATAATGTCATGTGTCATATACAATAGATAACTTTTTTGAAGATGACCAATTCTATGTTAACCTCCACTCAAGCATCACCAATCACTCCATAGGAGCAGTGCCAGAATACAAATTTTATGCTTCTGTTTACAGATCAGATCTGACACGCAAGATATCCATAGGAGAAAAATGCTTCTAAGACCAAATTATTAACTGAGCTGTGAACACACTCCAATTTGTATGAAGAAACCCCCCCCTACAAGTCAGTTGAAAAGGATGAGCAGAGGTACAACTCAAGTACAAACTTAAGTACAACTTGTGACTGTTTTCACAATGTGTTGTGACACTGTGGTGTTTTAAACCGGTTTTAGACTTCATTTTTCCTGTCATAGATGTCAGCCATCAGGAAGTGTTGTACTTATTTGTGAAGTGGCACAAAGCAGACCTTCAGGTTATTTCAAAACCATCTACAAGGCATTGCATGGCAATTCCGAACATTTGCCATTAGGTCAAATCTCTCCAGTACACAGAAAAATGATAGAAGATACTAGACTGTATCACAGATGAAAAATAAATATCTTGATTCACTTTAAAACCGTGAAGTGAGTTTGCTTAAAGAAAAGGAAGTGAGAGGACAGAAGAAGAAAGACTTGAACAAAAAAAGGCCAGGAGACAGTAACTACCTTCTGCTGGTTCCCTCCCCCTCCCCCCCCCCCCCCCATTTAATATGAAGTATTTCCAATGTGGCCCATGACCTTTACAAGACATTTTAGCTGACTTAAAAGCTTTAACTGCAGTCAACAACTAAGAAAACCTACTTGCTTTTTCTGCCACTTCGTGAATCTGTGGTTGATGAACTTAACGTCTGTGTTAATGTAGATGCCAGAGCTGATGATGAATACCCAGATGAATCTCTGGATAACGAAAATTCTCTTCCAAGCTGAAAATCATTGTTCTTAAATGCTTCGTAGCTGGCTTTTAGACTGGATGTTCGTCTTCCTTCCTTCATCTAAAAGGAATACTGATACTGTATCAGATTACACAGTGGAGCTCTTACAGAAGACATACCAGGTTGCTAACTGCTAATTATTTGTACAGGTTCATTAGTTACCCTGTTAACAAAATGATGTATAGTAAGTGGTAAAAAAGCGTAAGAATATCCCACAGGAAAAGCTAGAAAACAAGCTCTCCCGTCATGCAAATTTTACGGGATGAAGCTGTAGCATATAAATGAAAATGATGAGAATCGAATCACAGCAGCTGAAAGCGATCATGGGAATTCAGATTAAAAAAACCCAACAACAAAACACCCAAACAAAAAAACCCCAAAACACACTAGTCTGTCTTCTTAGATCAGTAGCGAATGGCAGAATGACAATAAGGTTTTGACATTACCTGTGCCGTGGCTTGCACTGCTTGAGCTGCTGCCATGGTAATTGCACCGGCCCCGGATCCTGAAGATAATGAGCCCAGGTTATATGATGCCAATGGTTGAGAAGAGTTTGTATTGTATGCATTGTTTGAAGAGGATGATGAATTACTGTTTCGACACCCTTGATGAACAGAACACATTTATGAAATTCAAAATGAAACTAAATTCCTTTGCATTTTAAGAAGAGTTATATATGACAACCAGTGAAAGAGCAGGAACTCCGTTTATGCATCAGAGCAGTCTGATCATTTGGGAAAAAAGTTTTAAGAAGCCATTTGACACAGCCCATATTGGCTTAGGAAAAGAAGTTTGTTCCCCACTTATCCCCATGTGCAAGGATTCCTTTTAGAAAGACAGTCCTCACTATCACACTCAGCTGTCAAAGAGCACATGCAGCTGCTATGTCTGTGCCTCTATAACCCCAATCTCCACCGAAATAATGCTGACTACTGTAACCATCAGGAAGAGAGTAAGAATTTGACGGTACCCCTATACTGTTTCTGAAGTAAAACTTCTAACAATCTCAATTCTAAAAACTACAAATCGCAGTTTTAATGCAACACAGATTTCCATGGCCATCTACAGACTGAGAGCTGCTCAAACATAATTACATTTTATTTGCTACCTCATGTGAAGTTCCTTCAAAATAAAAGTGAAATGGGTGTGAGGGAGACTACCTGAAACTGATGAACAGCACTAAACTCCAAAACAAAAGGTAGTTTACTTACTATAACCTTTCAAAATCTTTTGTTTTCAGAAAAGAAACTACAAACCACCCTAATTTTGAAAATGGGCAGAAAGCTGTGGTTTGGTTTGGTTTTTTTTTATTCACTACTCAAAAAGACTTCTCATCTCTTCTGAAACAGACAACAGACGAAATTATTTTATTGGAGCCAAAGCCGTATCAGACCAACCCTTAAAAAAAGTGTGAATCTTCTACTTTGGAAATTGTTGTATACGTTTCTTTCTCCCAAAATAATAATGCATTAATCTCGTATTTCTACCACTGGCTGAATGAAACTGCACTGTATCTGCTTCCAAGCAGTGTAAATAAAAAGAAACAACCAACATGCAGCTGTTAAATGACAACAAAGCTGATGTGCTTCATGGACAACACAGATCAGCAACAATGGCTGCAATTTCACGTTATAAATGACTGAAGATCCCAGAGGAAAGGGTACGAGCCTCTGATTTCAAAAGACATTAACTCAAAAATACAACTGGGTTTCTCTTGTTCTGATTAAAAAGCAATAAAATGCAAGCCCATGAAGATTACCTGGCGTATTTTCTTTAGAAGCATCTGAAGTCAGGGTAGATAGAAGAGCTTCAGATTTAAACTTCTTTTCAGGAACATGATCTGTTGTACTGTGGTGAGAAGATGGATTGTGTTTCCTTTCTAAATGAAACAAATGAAGGGAACTTAAATGTTAAACCTTTTCAGCTTAAAAGTCAAACTGTAACTACATGTTCTAAATCTCAAATACTTACTCTCTACTGGAGTGTGAGAATGGGCATGATGGTTATTCACAGGCTGTGATGGTGTATCCAGCTCCAAAGACCCTAAGAGGAAGGTAAAAAGGACAGGAAGATTTCAGTCATCATTGGCATAGTTTTGACTTTTAGATACTAAATGAATCTTTATAATATTAAGCAAATCACTATGAAGTTACATTTATTTTAATCAGAAGGAGCTTTGCTAGAGTTGAAACCCTTCCTGTATGTACAACCAGGAGCCAGTGAGATGAACTGTTGTAGAACAAAAATTGGTGCGTGCTGCTGTCCAACTATTGACACAAATAGAACAAACAACACCACTGCCCTCAACATGCCATTTATTCACGAGCTGCACACAAGGCAGTGACGGTTGGAAAATGCAACACCAAAAGTACTGACAATCTACACTAATATGAATTGAGAAGACGACTATAAACTAATGAGGCACCTTGTCCCACTGAGCCAAAACACACAAGCACTAGCAATGTCTGTGAAGATGATCTAAAATTCAACAGGGAGGGCTTCAGATCATCATCCAAATTTCCTCAACATTCAGAAATACACAGAGCGACAATCCCAAGTTGAAAAAAAAAAAAGGGCAGGAGGGCACAAATACAAGTCTATGTCTAAGAATAAATTTTCTTGTAATATAAGAGACTTTGACCATAAATTTGTATTACAACAATATACAACAGTTTGTGTACGAATCTTTGGCAAAAAGATTTTGAATAGCTACAATACCTACCAATGGACATTTATACAGAAGTCAATTCAAGAAACTCACATTCATTTTTCAAAATCTGTAGCTTCAACATTTCTTAACCTCCTTCAGTGATTTCAAAAAGCACATGACTGTATTACAAAAGTTTAAAAAAAATTATTCTCATAGAGGTTCAAAGCATGAGGAGCTATTTTGGTTTAGCTAACTTCAATCATGTTATGAGCCAGTCCAAAGGCTGCCCTCTGGCGGAACCTCAATAATATGTATTTACTCTGAAAGCTAAAAATGCTTCTACTTTTCCCTTTATTAAAAAAACCCAACAAACTACCTTAAAGATGAAAGTCTGGTACGTTTCTATTTTGAGTTCTTGAACTCTACCTACCTACTCACCAAACACATCGCTAAACTGAAGGTAGTATCACATCTTAAAACTTCAGCTGGGATTCCAACTAAAATAAACTAGTCCTTTTCTGTAGTTGCCAGCTCATTAAAAGCACTTACTTTGCAGTTTTATTTTTGTGGCTGTTATTTGTAGAAGGAATTACAAATAAAATATACAAAAATTCCCAGCTTTTATGACAAAGCCACACAAAAATCAATAATTATTCCTAATCTCCACAAGTGATTTAGGTTACTTTTCAACGTCCTTGGGTATGAGAACAGTCACTGCTTCTCAGCTCCATAATCACAGTAGTTACATCAACTTTGAAATTTATCATGATCACATTTGAAATTCCTGTCAAAATGCTGATGTGTACAGAAAGGACAGTTTCTTCTACACTCAAGTCACTCATGTCATCACCAAGCATGTAGAAAAGGTCATCAGTAGTAATCAGCATGGATTTAGCAAGGCTAAATCTTGCTTGGCCAATCTAAGTAGCCTTTTAGGATGACATGGCAAGATGGATCGATAACAGGAGAGCAGTGGATGTTATCTACCTTGACTTCAGCAAGTCTTTTGACACTGTCTCCCATAACATCCTCGTACGTAAGCTTAGGAAGTGCAGTTAGATGAATGGACACTGAAGTGGATTGAGAACTGGCTGAATGGCAGAGTTCAGAGTGTTGTGATCAGCAGAGCAGAATCCAGTTGGACGCCTGTAGTCAGTGGTGTTCCCCAGCAATCAATACTGGGTCCATTTTTACTCAACTTGTCTATCAATGACCTGGATGAAGGGCTAGAGCGTACCCTCAGCAAGTTTGCTGATGATATGAAGCTGGGGGCAGTGGCTGATACACCTGAAGGCTGTGCTGCCATTCAGCAGGACCCTGATAGGCTGGAGAATTGGGCAGAGAGAAACCTAATGAGGTTCAACAACAACAAGTGTAGGGTACTGCCCCTGGAGAGGAAGAACCCAAGTAAGCAGTGCAGGTTGGGGGCTGACCTAATAGAGATCAGCTCAGCTGAGAAGGACCTGTGACAATTAATAGATAAGTTGACCATGAGCCGGCAGTGTGCCCTTGTGGCCAGGAGGTTCCAACAGTAATCTGGGGTGCATTAGGAGTGTGGCTAGCAGGTCAAGGAAGGTAATCCTCCCCCTCTACTCAGCCCTGGTGAGGCCACAGGAGTACTGTGTCCAGTTCTGGGCTCCTCAGTACAAGGAAGATGAGAAGCTACTGGAAAGGGTCCAGCAGAGGGCCACAAGGATGATCGGGGATCTGGAGCATCTCTCTTAAGAGAAGAGATTGTGGGAGCTGGACCTGTTTAGTCTAGAGAGGAGAAGACTGACAGGGGATCTCATTAATGCATATAAATATCTCAAAGGTGGGTGCCAGGAGGATGGTGCCAGACTCTTTTCAGTGGTGCCCAGTGATAGGACAAGCAGCAATGGCCATAAATTAAAACACAAAAAGTTTCACCTCAACATGAGAAAGAACAGAGCACTGAACAGGCTGCCCACGGAGGTTGTGGAGTCTCTCTCTCTCTCTGGAGACATTCAAAACCCGCCTTAGCACGTTCCTGTGTAACCTGCTGTAGGTGGCCCTGCCTTGGCAGGGGGGTTGGACTAGATGATCTCCAAAGGTCCCTTCCAACCCTGATGATTCTGTGATACACCAAGTTGGCCAAAAAGCTGACATTACATTTTTGTTCACAGTCTGAATACCAGCATTGCTCTATTTGTTAAGCATGTGGGTTTCTTACCCAAATTGCTTTTCTCTTGCTACCCATTACAAAACAACCCACTTTCTCCCCTTTAAAAAAAAAACTACTGAGTACCTAACTTCACATTCCACACATATAACTAAAATAATGACGCTCCTCAATTTGGTGGTAGTAAATTCAATTAAGAAATAGTACACTTGCAACTAGGTAGGTGGCAAGCTTAGGCTGAAGTACTTGTCTGAATACCTAGTCATTAAAAGCAGGTTTAAAGAATTCTGCACCTTACTGTAGTAATTCACAAGCGCAACACTTGTGTAAAAAATTTACTCTAATTACTCAGGTGTATTTTGACTTCAATGGTAAAAACTGAGGTTGAAACTAAGATTTGAGAATCACTGACTGGTGAAAAGTATGTGGGTTAAACACATAGTGAAACAAGTGGAAATACTTCCAGCCACTAACAAGTGTATGTTTTTTTAATTTTGTAAACTGATGGAAAATCTGTCAAGTTCCTAAATAAAATCACGCATACTTACGTCTCTCTAATATTTCTGTAATTCCAGCATTATCTGCCTCAAGCTCCATTTTAAATTTAGCGAGCTCCTGGTCCAATTTTCTCAAATGACGGTCTACCTGTTTTTGAGATAAAGCAACAGTAAATAGCATTCAGTTCTGAAATGTGAGTATCTACATCCTTAATCTCAGATTTGCTAAATATTTCCCTGCCATGAAGCACTAAGCACCTACAAAAGTGCACGAGTAAACTAAGTACTGAGTAAAAGGGTCTCTAAACTGAAAGTGTAAAGACACCTGTGCATCTGAGTAAACTATGACATGCTCCTGGGTACCGAAAATTAACAAACAAAAAAAAAAAATCTGAACTTAGGATCACGGAAAGAAACACTGCGTTCCAAATGCTTCCTTCATCTGAAGTCATACTGCAGAATACACCTGTCTCTAAGCTATTAAAAATTGAACAGGTTTTGCAGTTAACAGCTAACCAAAAGACAGGGCGTAAGTTCCAACTTTTGGAATGAACTTTTGGTTAACTGAAGTGAAACTAAAGCAGACAAGAAATATTTGTTTCATGTCTACTATATTTTAGTGTGGTCTGATTTGCAGGTTTTGTTTTCTGAGAAAATGTAAAATAAATATACTTAAAATTCAAAATCCACATGCTATAAGGAAGAGTAACTTGCTTATGGCCTCTTTTCAGAAAAGAAATAAACCAAACAAAACAAAATCGACATAATTTCTAAAATTATTTCTGTATGTTTTATATTTAAGTGACATTTACTACACAAAGCAATAAAATTCTTAAAAGTTAATGCATATATAAGATTTCTTTCACCAGCAAAAAAATCTGTATGTAGCTGATATAACAATAGAGGTAGCAGAGTTGTAATGCTTATCAAAATGTTTAGAACTCCTTAGGGACAAGCAGACAATTCACCACTTCTGTCCACTTACCAAATCATATATTTGATTAGCCAGTTGCACTTTTTCATCAGCATCTTCCAAAGCCTTATAATAATCCTGTTATAAAGAGAGGGTTTTTTTAAATTACAAACATAACTGAATTAATTTCAGCCATTTTAAGCTACTGTTATCCAGCACAAAATGTAAATTAAAAGGAGAAATTCACATCAGTTTTCAGAAAGACTGTGAAACTCTACTGTAAACAATCATCAGCTAAGTTTTAGATGAGAGATATAATACATATCAATGTATTGTTTGTGCCTTAGGAAACACCAAGCTACAAGATGTGGACACTTCCTCCCACAGTGACATTTAGATTCCTGTAAGAAATGCTAGAAGAAAAGAAACAGTCTTAGATCTGTTTTATATTACATAGCATAAGGTTACGGTCTCAACATGAGATGATGTCTTTCACTTTGCAGGAATCACTGTAGATACTACTGCCCTTCAGAATGATGCTAAACAGTAATGGTAGGGAGGGCCTTTCCAGCACCGTAGTTAGAGATAATGATGTATACATAGTTTAAAGTATTTTTAAATACATTTACATAACTCATAAGCATATTACAAAATAATTTGACTAAAGCAATCCAATTTTAAAGTCTGCTCTAACTAATGAAAATCCACAGACGAAACTCTTTAGGTATGTTTACACTATTTTACTCCAGATTTAAACAGGTTAAAGTACCTTTTTATTCTCAATTTCCACTGAGGAGGATTTTGCTTAAGTAAAAACTACTTCAAACTTTGGTTCAAATATAATCAAAAGCAAATTAATAATTTACTCTATGGAAGTTAGAGCCTTGACTTTTTTTTTTTTTTTGAATATAGAAATTTATTTGTATTAATTAAGGAAAAAACATCCCTTGGCCAAATAAGGAGCTAAGTAGCAAGTGTAAGAGACTACAAAGGATTTTCTCCTGACAAAATGATAGACTAACAATACCACCTCCAATGCCTGAGTGTTGAAGGATAAAACAGAACACATCCATCTTCTTATTCCACCCCCCCTTAAACTACATATAATGTATGTATAACACATACAAGGACACAGGCTGAATCATAGGTAATGCTGAAGATAAGCCTGAAAAACAAGCCAATTAACTTGCGTAAATTCATGTCACACAAGCAGAAACAAAAAGTGAGGGCTGAACCTGGTACCTGGTTTCCTCATCATTTCCGGATCAGAATTTTTAAAATGCTAGCAAATACTGGGTAAAACTTAAACAAAATGCTTGATGAAAGAAACCTTTCAGTCATTTTTCTCCTTCTAGGTAGTCCTATCCATCTCTGTGAAAGCCCAAGGGAAGTCATAGTTCTGAATGATTAAGTGTCCATCAATCATAAGCTATGTTTCCTAAGGTTATCTTAGTCTGCAAAAGAAAAATGTGATCCACTCCTGTGATATCCTTACTTTTTTGATTGATGTCATTTGTTCTTCTCGCCATTCAGGCTTGTTTTTCTTTGCGTTCATAAAAAATTCATTTACCCTCTGCTCAAGTTGATCCATTGCATCTGTAGCACAGGAAAAGATTAAGATAAATGTTATCTTCTCATGTACATAAACGTTATGAAATAAGGCGGAATTTTTTTCTTAAACAAAGTTGACAGGACTGAGGTGCAAACTATTAGAGAGGGGGAAAAAAACCAAAACAAAACCAAAAAAAAACCAAAACAACCAAGTGACAGTGGACAGAGGAGGGAAATACTTACCTTAATTTCCAAGAAGCAGAATTGCATTCTGGTAGGATTCTCATCAAGGTTCTTGTGCTCTCCAGCATGGGACAGGCAGGACTCCAAGTTCTAAAGGTTTTTTGTCCCTAAGAGCAGTGGTAGTGACTTAAAGCACGACCCAAACTCCTCACCCAGGACTCTAGACTGCTGACTTTGGAACATTCTAGCCAGTTACAAACTGAGCAGGAAACAAAATGTTCTCCTAAGAGAAACAGTCAAATACAAAACCAAATAATTGAAAAAATTAGTGCCTCAAAAAGGTAGAGCAACTTAAGAGTCAGGTCACCACCTTTAAGTCAAGGCCCTCTCCGCTGTATGCTAGGAAGGATGAGGACAAATTGAAAACACTCATGAAGTTATTCCCCCCACCCCCAAGGTAGCACTAAGGGGTAAATGCACTGATGAAGCACCCTCTCGACAGGATTCTCACTCACATGAAGTTGAGAAATACCATAAGGAGAAAAAATAAAGCCACCAATTCTCTAACATTAACTATCATACGAAAAGAAAATGTCAACTACAAGTTATTTGTTGTTTATTGAGACAAGCACAGGGATTCCCTTCCTTTTTCCTCCATCCTACTTCAAAACAAAAAAAAAAAAAACCCAAACAAAACCAAAACAAACAAAAACAACAAAAACAACCAACCCAAACAAAAATCAAAAGCACAGAGTTTACTATTTCAACAGCTGGACACGTGTGCATGCCAACAGCTTGCATATTTCCAAAAACACGCAGCTGCCTCACTCCAACTAGCTCTGACAGCCTTGCTAGTCTGAGGATGCATGACAGTATTGAATTCTTCTTCATAGCACTCTCAGCAATACTTTCCACATAGCAGTTTCAAATTAAACGTGACAATGCACCAACTACCTACAGACTCCAGGCTCTGGGTATAAAACACTAAGATACTTCCCAGAAACCACCAGTAAAACTGGATCTCATGATGGCCATCATCTCTTACAAGCTAAGTAGTTCAAGAAACTCATGAATACCTGACTATGACTAATTCTTCAAATCCAGTGCAGCCCAAAGGTTTTCTTACTTTGTGAAAATTCACAACTAGAACTAACTGTTCACATAAATAACAAAAAGATCATTCATACTAAATTAACAAAAGCATTTATCAATTTTCCCTATGCTGGGAATGGAATATCCAGCATCAAAACCAACAAGAACCTAACAACTGACTGGGCTGAGCCGTTTTGACACAGGCTCACATCAGCTTTATGTAGACCCAGACAAACAAAGCAGTCAAACAGTGTTGGCGTAAAACAGGTTAAAAATGGGTGAACCTGTAAAAGAAGCATTTTCCACTTGCACTGTGTTATTCAGGGAGAAGATTAAGCCTGAGCAGCAAGCAAGTAGCACACACTTTATGTGGAGGCTTCCAAAACTTTGTTCTTTACCAAATGACTATAATTTGGCCCATAAAGCCAACAGACAAAACGTTCTATCTCCTATTCCCAGTGTGCAAACAGGTAGGTGCTAATTACTCTAATGGCTCCACAGACATGACAAGACAAGAAAAAAAATCTTCCTTCTTTACTTTTTATTAAGGACAGGTTACCAGAATGTGTGAAACTGCATAAGGGAAAACTTCCACAGAAACTTGGTTTCTCCTGAAGGGGCAGAGATGGCAAGGGGAAATGCAGTCAGATGTACTGAATTACACAAAAAGTTCTTTCTGGAACAGTGAAGTTCCTTCACCTTTTCTCCCCCCCATCTTTTTAATACAACTGCGATACTATACTCTGAGATACTGATTTCTTAGATCAGATTTCCCCAGAGTTGACAGAATTAGGAGAGGCCTTTCTCCAGAGCTTGACATTTTACCATGGAGGCCTGATAATCCATGATTTGAACTTCAGCAGAGAAACACATTTTACGCTCCATGCGGAGCTTGGTTAAAGCACAAGAGCCAAGTCACAACTTAGATGGTCTTCACTTTTCCCACAGCAGCCTTCTCAGGACATACAGTAGGTACAGCTGGTTTAGTATTTCTTCCAACAACAAGCAGCAGCACCTGTCCCATTGGAAAACCAGGTGGTCCAAATAGGACAGAATATAAAACCAATACTGGCTATAAAACACAGCAGCACAGTTATATCTGAATTGCGACTCATGTAGGTTTCTGCGACAGCATTACTCATCGAAGCACTGTTTTCAAGTACTTCAGAGATGCTGAAATCTTCCCAGCAAGTCACTATGCCACAGCATAATAACAACCTCCAGGTTTGCATGCAGCATTCAGCAGGCACTTTGGCAACGTATGTTGAAGAGATGCTAATGCAGAAGTTTCCCAAATGTCTTTGGATGCTTTGTCACTCATTGTGCAAGAATTACAGCAGTACCAAGGTCCGAGAGGATTTTTCTCTTGTTCTAAGGTTAATCTTAGTATATAACAATACTCAGTGTCATGTGCTACTTCCAGTAATACAATATGGCATGTTATTTGCCACTTTCAGTTAAAGCAGAGGAAATGACATTACTACAACCTTGGCAGTGCTAGTTCACTGGAAGTTCTGAAACACACTTCAAATAAACTACTAGCTTCTTTACCACTCTCCTAAATAAAGGTAAAATTTGTTAACATACTCAGCACTAGCCAAGTCAATGAGCTGCTCATTCCCCCTCCTGGTGCTCCCAAGCGATAGTTCCTTCAGAGGCGTTCATCTCTCATAACCATGCTCTGTTCCCACAACTTCAAGCACTGAATCTAAGGCAGCACTTAGCCCGTAATATATGAAAATTCCTACAGCCACTTCAACATGTGTCAATAAAGTCTGTTAAACAGATCTGCTGGGTCCGCTAAAGTAAACATCCAAGGGAAAGCCTGAGACCACACTTCAAAGTATTACAGGTTAAACTATTATTTTCAAGAACTATGCTCCCAGCGTGCATTTAGTATTCCTGCATGGCATTCACTTGTTATTTCAAGTGAATGCCATGCAGACATTCAACCCTTGCTCTTTCTCTCTTCTTTACAATAATCTGACTTTTCTGTATTGATGATTCCTCTGATCTTTAGTGTAGCAAGTTTCATTAACAGAGACTTTTGCACCACATAGATGGACACATTAACAGTCTATTAAATGACAGCAACACCTAACTAGGTGGTGTTACAGGACACCTAAGTCTCAAATAAGACTGCATTAGAAAAGATGAAAAGACAGTGCACCCTGCAAACAGCATAAAGCAGTGTATTATATCACAGTGGTCTACAAGGACACCTAGAACAGACTGTGTATTTGGCTGTATGTCAGCGAGGGCACAAGAAGCTAAGCAAGAAGCACCTCCACATTAGAAGGTATTGTGAAGGGAGCTGGCTGGAAAGTTTCACGGACAGCACACCGCTACCTGCTGCAGGAGTGGGACATAACTCATGTTCCAAACCACCATCACTGCTCTTAGGGATCAAAAATCTAAAGAGTTTGGGACGTGCCACCGAAAATGCCTTTGGGAGCAGCACAAGCCCAGGAGCGAATCTCCTATATGATCCTACTTGCGCCGACTGCCGGCCGCAGCCGCGGGCGGGGGGCGGGGCGGGCGGCTCGGCAAGGCTGGGGCCGGAGCTGGGGCTCCACTCGCCGGCAGGGCGCCAGAAGCGCGCCCCGCCCCTCGCTGCGTGCCGGCGGCTCCCCGCGCCGCGCCGGGCCTCCGCAGCGCCGCCTCCCGCAGCCGCAGCAGCGCCCGCACCGCCGGCCCGCAGGAGACGCCGCCAGGCGCAGGGCGCCAACGAGCCGGGCACGGCCCCCTTCTCTCCGACCCCCCGCACCGGAGCTGCGCTGCCGGGGAGCCGGGGCGCAGGGTGGGGACAGGGCGCGAACGCCCCGGGTCGGCGGCAGGGAGCGGAGCGGAGCTGCCCACACAGGTCGGAGCGCCCCGGCGGCAGCGGCGCCTCCTCCCACCTCCTTCCCCGCCTCTCCTCCCTCCCACCCCGGCTGGCTACTGCCCGCGCCCTGCGGCGGGTCGCGGCGGTGGCTCCGTGGCCGCCCCCCGCGGGCGGGGCGGGGCGGGGCGGTGGGTGTCGCGGCGGGGAGGGGGCGGTCCGAGGCGGAGGGGCGGGACTCACGTACTCTGCACCTGCAGGTCCATCTCGCGCATCTCGGTGAACCTGTCGCGCAGATCCATGGGAAGCTGCTCGATCACTGCGGGAACAGCGGGAGAGGGGGAGGGATGGATGGAGGGAGGGGGGAGTCAGTCACTCGCCGCCGTGGGGGAGGGGGGCGCTGCCTCATGGCCGCGGCTCCCGTCCCGTCCCGGCCCCGCTCCACCGGCCGTGCCCGGCCGCCCGGCTCCCCCGTCCCGCACACACTCACTCTCCAGATAGTCCTCCAGATACAGCATGGCGGCGGCCGGGCCCGCGCCAAGGGGCTCCTCGCTAACGGGGGCTCGTCCCTTCCAATATGGCGCCGCCGCCAACAACACCAGCAGCTCGACTCAGCGAAAACAACATTGGCGGCTGACGGCGCTCGCTGCGGCCGCGCCGCGATTGGCTGCTTGCGCCGCTGACGCACACCGTGCCCGCGCTCTGCCGCCCGGGCTCACGGGAAATGTAGTCTCTTCGTGGGGAGGCGGTGGGAAACTACAGGTGCCGCCATGCGCTGCGGCGGCCGCGCCCCCTCCGCTCAGCGGGGAGGTCCGGGTGGCTCTGTCCGCCTCGCCCGTGCGGCAGGCTCTCGGCGCGTTGGTTAGGCCGGAGTCTCTGGTTTTGGTCCGGAAGCACCGCGTCAGGCCCCGCTGAACCCGGCGGAGTTCGATAGGGCGGCTGTCGGAGTGGTCGTGGCACCGGCAGGAAGACCGGCGCGAGCGGAGCGCCGCCAGTCTGGCGCAGTGAAGGGAGAGACTTGCAGCTCGTGCAGCAGACTTCATGCTTCTGTTTGTACATCCGTTAGTTTCAACGGTCGCTGCTGGTGGTAGTACGTAGAAAGCATAAGGGATGACAGAACTAATGAAATCACTATGATTTCACTGTGAGGGTGCTGAGGCCCTGGTACAGGGTGCCCAGAGAAGCTGTGGCTGCCCCATCCCTGGCGGTGTTCAAGGCCGGGCTGGACGGGGCTTGGAGCAAGCTGCTCTAGTGGGAGGTGTCCCTGCCCGTGGCAGGGGGTTGGAGCTGGATGAGCTTTAAGGCCCCTTCCAACCCAAACCAGTCTGGGATTTCTGTGTCTTCTCATGAGTGACCTAAGGTGAGACAAGCTGCTGTGTTCAGAATGCATCAGTAAGACAGGTAGTACCACCACCACAGGCACATGAGACCACACAGTTATGTGGGCTTTAGCACTGCTGCTCAGAGTAGAAAAAATAATTAGCAGATAGTAGTGACTGCTGCGTAGTTACAATAGCTCTTGCTTATAGCCTTACTTATTATAAGCTCTTACTTGGTTGGGGCTGAGATTTTTCACGTGGTTTCAATCCCCCGAAAGAGTTTATTTCATAGCTGTTTTATCACTGTCTAATAACTATTGCTCTAATCATGGGTTGGTGCTTTTATCCGTATTTATTTTTTGACTGAGGGAAGGAATTTGTTAGGCTTGCATGATGTCAGGTGTAGGTACAGGAACGTAAGTATTGCAGTAGCAGAACAGGCTGGTTTTCCGCCATGCTTTCTATCTACTTTTCAGGTTCCCATATGCATCCAAGCAAGGAAGGAAAGCGTATGCTGAAGCCAAGTCTGAGTAAAACCCTGTGTGGGATGTTTTTGAGTGCCAGGACCAGTGGAAAACAGCATTCTATACTCATGTTTTAAGCTCATATATTGTGAGTAGTTAATTAAGGATGACTGAATATTGGGAAGTGAAGTGTAAATTTTGTGTGTACTCTTTATGAAGACTGACGTTAGCCATGTCTTGAATATATAGGGTATAGCTAAGCATTTTTTCTTAATCTCTGTGTCATTACAGATCAGGGGAAACGAAAAGTATACCAATGACTATCAATTTCACGAAAAAAGTGCTGTGCCAAAGTGGTCACTTGGCATACTCATTCCATCATTAGCCATGTAATCTATGCTGCCAAACCAGAAATATCAACTAGTTTCATACACACCAATGAGCAGTTGCTAGATGGTCGTTAAGCTGAGTTAGCCTTACTTGTAAGAATCTGTGTATTACTGCTCATATAGATTGGTTTTTAATGTATGCTCATACAGATTGCTTTTTGTGATGTATGACTGCTGACACATACGTGTAGGAATGACAATATTTTTGAAGTTTTGTGTGAGAAATTGCTTGGTCCCATTTTGGTATGTAGAAGTCAAGACTGACACTTCCTGGGAAGGCAAATGCCTGCACTTTTATTTAGGTGAAAGGGTTTGATGCAGCAGGAGAATTTACACTATGCAAAAGCACAGCAAAATACTGACATCCTTTTCATTAGGAAAAAAGCTAGGTGAGTTTGGGAAAATCTGAATTGATGGGGTCACTTTCGTGCTTAGTGGTGGCTTTAATGTTGTTTTGGGTTTTTTTAAATTGTCATAGATGTGTTTGGGAGCATATTTCATGCAGCAGAACAAGAGAACAATATTGTACACAAATACAGTACAAAGACTCCACTGTCAGAACCACAACTGAAACACAGTCATACAACAAGTTCTTACCATGTGCTTCATGACCACAATCCTAGGACAACCAGGACATTCGTGACTTCTCCCATGCTACAGTTTTCATGTCTGAGTTTGTCACACTGATCTTTACAAGCTTGAGAATAGCCAGCAAAATCCTCATGGAAGGCTGTTGTGCAAGGTATTTTCATCTAGTTCCTCTGTGTTATGCTGCCCAGATCAAGTAAGCCAAGAAACACAGCTCCTAGGGCTGCGTCTTGGTCGTTCCCTTTAGTAGCAGCATGTGCACTCTGTGCACCAGTGGAAAGAGCAAATGGAACTCGGGCATTCCAACAGAATGTCAAAGACAAAATGCTAGTGGGGGTGGCATACCTGTCTTCAAGGTATGAGTGCCTGCCTTTATGTTTCATGGTTTGTTGGGACATGTGAGAGGCTTTTATAAAAAGATATATGCTTCAAAAAATTGTTCACTGTAGTGCTTTACAGCAGGAGATGGGAGAGGATTATGTAGTAGAATACAAATGAAAATTAATTCAACTTTGTTCAGTATCTGTTGAAAAACAAACAGGAACTTACTTATCTACCTGTAGTCCTCTTCATTTATTTTTTAAGACAAGTGGAGCAATTGTCACGCAATTCTGCCTGTGTTAATTCATATGATATAGTCAAATGAATAGCCACACCAACTTCAGTGGGATTGTGTGTATAAGTGCTGCCGATCATGGTATACTGAGGGAACTGAGTTTTAACTGACGTTTAAAAAGTGATCATCCACTCGGACCATAAAAAAGAAGCTGTTTTTACAATGGAAAACTTCCTGTTGTGTATAAATGTAAAGAATTAACTCTATTGATTAACTAAACTTTTAGAACAGTCTAATTGGAACAGTTCCTGATAAGGAAACATGGATTAATGACAGTGTTTATTGGGATACAAATACAGTGAAAAAGAATTAAACACTAACTGTGAACTCAAGTTAAAAGAAATTCAATTTGTGAATCACAGTCCACATTGCTCAAAAAGCTTCCATATGACAACAGAAGTGCTAAGCACAGGGAAAGGAAGGGAGGCCACAGGAGCTCCTGTTTTCTTGTCTTGATGTAACGTTATTAATGTTGATGGCATTTCTCCAGCAAATGTTTCACATAAATCATCTGTCATCACTTGTGACAGAATGGTGGCATAAAGGAGTATTACAATTGCCCTGTGATCTACCTAAAGCTAATTGCTTGCATAGGTTTTGATAGTTTTCATCTGACAGGGAAAAAAATGATTAAAAACATGGATTTATGTTCTGATGTACACTTCTCAGATGGAGTTAAAATTTTTAAATCTTCCCCCTTTCTTTTGTCCTTATCCATTCCAGATCTCTGTAATGTCCTTTTTCTATTATTCTAATTTCTTCTATCTCTTCCACATCTAGAGTTGTTTGACACATCTCTAACTCCATCCTTTCCATCTTAGTACTCCACCTGGTATCAATCTGTTGGTCCTTCCCTTTCCTTATTCCTTCCAGAGCTGTTTCGTTTTCTAAACTCTACGACTGCTGGGACTTTCTGTGCCCATCAGGATTCTCACAGTTGCATATTTTCTTTAGTACTCTGATTTTTAACTCTTTCGTAATAGCTCTTATGTTTTGTTTCTTTGTTTTCAAGAAGGGCACGTTTCTAATGCTTTGATTTGAGAAGATCGGAAGACCTACCTAGCCCGTCCCTTGATTGACCCTTCAGGTTTCAGCTACTGCTGGTAGGTTCCTATGCTTCTGCTTCTCCTAAGGGAGCCTCACTGCCTGTTGTGCATAAAGATTGGTGATGTATGGAGTGCAGAAAGCAAAACCTGTCAGGGCTAGTCTGCTCTCACAGAAGAACTTTAAGACAGAGTGACAGCTAAGAGGCATCCGCCAGTGGTGTGACAGAGCCTACGAACAACTACAAGCCTGGGTAGCTCTTAAACTACTAGAAATGAGCAGTTTGCTTTTCCTTGGCACCTGCTGCATGAGAGCAGTCCTGTCTGGTGGGCCAGAATCTATTCACCACGGTGCGCTGCTGCCAGCATGTGCTGTGGATCACGGCATTCCTAGCAGTTTTGTCTGCCAGTGTCAGCATCAGGCCTGCTGGAATCTTCACATGCTTTCAACTATTTTATTGTAACTCCTTCTCACTTCCTGTTTGTTCCCTGCTATTTTGCCACTGTTGCTGCTGTTTTTCCATTCTTTCCAGTCCTCCCAGTCCAGGTGTCCCTCCCAACGGCCATGGACCACACAATCTCCCATATTCCACCCCTTCTGCTACTGCAGGGGCATCACCCACAGCCTCACTCTCCCTCTGCAGAAAATAACTATCATTCCTGCTGTACTACACACCATGGCTATAGGAGGACATGAGTTAAATAACTAAATTGTCTTGAGACTGAGCACCATGTAAGGGTTACAGCATGATCGTATTTGTTCTGGGCAATCAATTTAATGTAATGGGAAACTCCATCCAAAGCCAGATCCTAGGAAAAAGCTGCGTGAGGCTGTCAAATGCATAATGTTACCCTTGTCTGGTACAGCTCTATGCAGAAACTTCACACTTCCACGAAATGTTACTCAAAAGGGCAGATTTGGCCCAGAAGTATTGTGGCTGGATGGTAATCTATCTGAGAAATCACTTTTACTTTTCTGCTAATTACAAACTCTTTCAGATTCTGAGATCCACATTCCTATTTCTGGAAACAAATCCATGACCTTCAATAATTAATTTGCTGTAATAGTCAACAGGAAAATGGAACTGTCATTTATCTTTCAACTTGACTTTGTGTACAGACTCAGGCAATTACATCTCCATCTTTTAGTTAATTTTATCTGCTACAGACTCAGTTAAATTTACTTGCGGATTTCAGTTATTTCCTGAAAGTCTGCAGGATATGAACAATTGCTGTTTGTATATTAATCACTGAAATGTTTTATCCTGATGTCCTAAGGAAATAAAGCTTATATGAGCAATTCATATGTTTGTGTACACAGTTTATCTGTCCTTTTCCTGTGCCCTGTCTCTGTCAAATTGAGTAATCTTAATTACTCAATTTCAAATACTAAGAAAAGTCATTCTTTTAGAAATGAATTGTGTAGTCCTTAAATGCCGTGTTGTCCCTAATAGTTTTGGGTTTTTTTCTTCCTTTCACTGAGGAAAAGGTAACAATATGAACCTTCTACCTAGTAGTCTTAAGAAAAGCCACGCATGAGAGCAATGAGTGCCCCAACCACAGAAAAAGCTTCGGTTGGTGAGCGTGACTTATTAAGCACTGTTGTAAGCCACAAATGCAGAAGGAACCAATATAAGCAGTTTTGCTGCTCACAGAACCTCTGGGTTTTGTTCGCTGAATGCTGGGTCACATGGCATGCATGGGAATAAAGTTTGAAAATAATTATAATGGATATTTAAATAAACTAGTAAATGTTGAAGTTTCAAATGCCTTTAGCTGTGTATCTGTAAAGAAAAAACATTTCTTGCTTTATTAAAATTGTCAGATTTACAATCAGACTTTTTTTCCATGAGGTCAGCACATTCTTGTGGCTGGAAGAGGTCCATATGTGCTAGCTTTCCACCAAGAAATGCCTGCTACACCATCAGTGGCATAGAAGAATGTGGGGTATGACACCATCTGTCCCTTGTGCTGCGCAGAAGACGTCCTCTGAGAGTGGGGCTGTGCAGATGGAGCAGGTAAAAATTAAAAAGCTGAAAGTTAGGAGATGATAATGTGGTTGTATTACCCTCCACCCAGATTCGTGCTTTTGTAGCCTCCTTTGTCCCTGGAGCAAATCCAAAGAAGTTGAAAACAGCAGCAAGGGAAGGAAATACTCTGAGAAATTTGCCAAAATAGTGTCATTATGATTGACTGAAGGAGCATAGCTGCCACAGGAGAGGATGCAGACTTTGAGGGCTGGCATGAATCTTCGCTGTTCCCGGGCATACACTGTCGGGTACGGGTGGATATCCCAGAAATCACCTTCTCCTTTGTGATCAGTAAGCCACAGCAGTGCAGAGATTAGGGCACCTGAGAAATGAGTTCACGTTCAGAGGAGTTGCAGGACAGGACAGATCCTTGTGACAGAGTGCAAATACCGTAATTTCTTACCAAAGCAAAGAAGATCTGCTGGAATTTAGCATAAGGCACAGATCTACCTCTTTGCTGTGACAGTGGTAGGCAAAACTTTAGGGGAAAAAAAGGAAGAACAACTGACTTTCTTGAAATTTTACTACTGGGTGTATGTGAGATGGTAATAACATCGTAGCTGTGATGCTCTAAAGATATAATCAAGGGATCTTTCTGGAGAAGCTAATTTACATGGTAATTATCTTATTCACTATGTATACAGTTGATGAAAATACAGACTATTTGGAAAGCACATAAGCTCTTCTCCAACTGACACTTTTTTGTGTGATGTTTTTAACTTTTAGAAATATTTCACATGATCTAAACGTAACTGTTTTCTATCTATCAGATTTGCTTCACAATTAGAAATATGTCTGCTTAGCTTACAAATGAACTAATGTGATTCCCTACTGGCTTGCATCAGCTTACTTTAAGGTTATTATTGTTTATCATTTTTGTTCTAAAATGCAAATTCATGGTTCCACATGCGGTGAGCCCTGTCACCTTAGTTACTACAGAAATAAAGAATAAAATGTAGCCACAGGCTAAGTTGGCACCTAATTTGTTTTTTGTTTCATGCATTGGTGAAGTAACCTTACTGTATTTTTAGATGACTTCTAAAGGTTTGCAGCCAGCAAATACCATAATGATGTAACAATTTACCTAGTGTTTGCATATATGCAAAAATCCTTAATGTAAGCATGCCCAAGGTTATTTGAAATTGCATTACTAAAACAGAACAGGCAGTAAGTGCCATTGCAGACCATTTTAGAAGGATTGATTTTGTTTCAAGTTTTCCAACATGTCCACAATTCTCATGCATTTCAAGGCCAATTCTTTCCAAAAAAAGAAATCTACATCTTAAGTGTGCAATACTTTTTTATTTTAGTGCATGTGGAGAGTTTGCCTGCTAGGCATCCACCTTGCATCAGTACTGCAACAAAATATGGAGAGTTATGTAGTCACCTTGGTCTTAACTGGCATATTAGTTGGCATTCATTGCAATGAACAGTGTATTTTCAATGTAGCAAGTGGTAAGAATGCCACTTCAGAAACAGCTTTTCTGCCATGAGCAGGAGATCTTCTTACTCACAGAACAGTTAATTTTGGTGAAGAGGTTCTAACTGAGAGATTTTCCAGCTCTCATTTTCATGCATGTTGGTTGCAGAGCTGTCTGGTCTTCTATATTTGCATATGTTTGGCCACTAAATTTGTTGGTACCACAGAAGTTGGTACCACAGGTATCAACTTTGGTACTAACAAAGGTAAGGGCTTTACCAGAAAAAAGAGCTACCTCATGGGAGGCCACAAGTTGAATTTACAGCATGTCAGCAAAGGCAAGCTAATGTGGCAGGGGAACTTATTTTTATTAGGAAAAAACCTTATTGTTACTTAACCATCAAAGATCTATGAGAAAAGTAATAAAATTACTACATTTTTCACCCCAGTTCAATTTGATAACAAAAAGTATTTTTTTCCCTGTTAATGGGAAATCCTGTATTTCACTTAGTTATAATCTCAGATCTTCTCTGCTCTTCTCTGTGTCTCTGCCCTTAAAGATTAATGCAAAACACTTGGGAATGCAGCACATTCA
The DNA here is from genome assembly GCF_004027225.2 of Strigops habroptila. Classification (NCBI taxonomy): domain Eukaryota; kingdom Metazoa; phylum Chordata; class Aves; order Psittaciformes; family Psittacidae; genus Strigops; species Strigops habroptila. The sequence continues at coordinate 24,636,187 of NC_044279.2, forward strand.
GGAACCTCTTCTGCCTTGTTTAGGTGTTGGACCTGAGATTTTTCCTTCTTGATCTTAGTCCTCTGAGTGCTAGGTGTGAGAGAAATGGCTAAACAGATCTAGTCCAATGATTATTCTGTCTATCCAGGATGGTGGGTACTCAGTTTCACAGCTTTGTCACAGAGAATTTAAACAAAATATACAATAACAAAAAGTCATAATCCATCTCTAGTTTAGAAAAACCACTGTAGAGTTGCTTTCTTGGTGGTTGAAGCAGATTTCTGGGACAGGGAGGAATGACAGACCTGCAGACTGAACCTGAATCTTTCACATCCTAGGTAAATTCCTCTCACTGCCAGACTACTCTCTGTTCATCCATAAAATTGAAAGGGTTTAGTGTCATTTAGTAAAGAAAAAGAACTCTTACGAAACCCTAAAAAAAAAATTCCTGGTCTAACCTGATAGTGAGCATCTTTCATCAATAGGGGACAGATTTAATAAAAAATATTTATGACTACACATGATTATAAACTTATATTATTTCAGTTTGACTGTGTATTTATATACTGATATCAGTACGAATTACTTTTGTTAGCAGTGAAATCTGGTCTATGATTGACTGCGGTCTGTACATAGAAAAGGAGAATCTCTGAGAAAACTTGAAGAACTTTGTATACCTTCCAAGATAGTGATAAATTTTTGAGAAAAATTCAATGGCCTCTCATTTTTTTGCAAAAGTGTAATCTTAAAACTATCAGGTAACACAATGTTGTAATTTTATAACAACATTTAGCTGGTAATTAGCATAGAAACAGATAAGTTTTTGGTAAAAATAGAGGTCTTAATTCTTTTTTATCATGGATGTCAACATTTCTTCGCTGTAATTACATCTGGGCTATTTTCCCACTTTTTTGAGGCTAAACATAAATTCAGATTAGAAATATTTGCTTCTAAAGAATTTACTGGAAGAAGAAAACCTTAAAATAGTATGTCTTAGCAGGTCTCTTCTTTTGTAAACAGGATTAACATAAATGGTGCTGCCAGATGATGATGATTAATGGTTCTCAACACTATAGATCTGCATTATGTAATGCACCTCATATCCTTGAAATGAGGACGGTCATTTGTCATTGTTGTTTACAGCTCAAATTACAACAGGTAATTTACAAGAATAGATCGTAGTGGTTTATAATTGCAATTTTTTTAACTCGTGGTCTTATATTTGAATAAATATTAGGTGTCAAAGCAATGCATTCATTTTCTGCGTAGTGACATGCAGTGGATGGATAATCAATTATACGTTTGTTTAGCTAAAATGACCTCTATCATATTTCTCATACAGTTGGTACCCTATAAGTAGTACCACAGAATAAAATCACACTCTTCCCACCAAGAAGCATTCATTTTCTACTTTTGTTTCCTCATCCCTACTCAGCCATGTGGCTGGCAGGGTTTGCAGCTAACCCTTGGGGCTGGAGCATATTCTGCCTGCTCAGGGGAATTATTTTCTGGTCTTCTATTAGCATGCCCTTACAGAGGAGGTTGTTTTCCCATGGGCCCTCCCTGACACCTCTCCTTACCCCTGCTGCATCCCCTTGTTTTAGACAATGAATAAAATCTCTGGCTTGGCTCATACCAGCCGTATAGCTCATCACAGGCTGCAGAGTTCATTAAAAGCCACACGATATTTCGTATTCAAAGAATTTCTCTCTCTAAACCTCTCTGTACTTTTTCACAGAATTACAAAAAATTTATGTAACATATGCCAGACAGAAAAACCTGGTTCATGGCTTTTTTTTTTTTTTTTTTTTTTTGTGGGAACGCATTAAGAATCCGGTGTTTTGGCTTGTGATATGTTCTAACGTGCTCTAATAATTTGAATGGGAAATTCCATTAGATCACTGACTTATGGTTCTGGAATTGCTCAGTGACCTCAAGTGCTGGAGGACAGATGTAGCTTGCCTTCTTTATTTACTGATGCTGGCTCATAAATGTATCTTGCTAGCTTGGACAACAGAGACAGTTCCCTTGTGGGCCACTTAGTTGAACTTGACTGAAGAATGTCTGCCCCTGGAAAGAAAAATATTTGGTTTCCAACAGAGAACTGGAAGTTTCTGTGCCAAATGGGACAGTGTTTGGATCAAGCTGGAACCGAATGGAAAGAAGATTAAATTATCATGCTAAGACTGAAAGTTATTATATAGATACCTAAAACCCAAATACACCTATGTGGGTATCTATCTACTGTGAATGTTCCTCCTTTCCTATTTTCAATCACTGTTAACTGCATAAACCTAAGGTATAGTAATTCTTTGGAACTTCCTCTCAAAAATATAGGCACATTTTGTTAAATGTGTAACATAGGCAGCAAGTGATATGGTCGTATCAAGCTGTTTAAAAGAAGACAAGTGCAGGTCAGATCTATCTTCAAAGACTACAGGGCCCTGCAAAATTCATAGTACCAGAGCTAGATGCCTTTCTATCTAGTGTCACATACAATTATAGTTTAGTCTGGAGGTGCTCTCTCTCTGTTGCCTGTCCCAGCAATGTCAGAATTTCAGTATTAAGACTCAATATATTATACAGATTTTTAGTTCAGAACCAGTATATTTGAATCAAGGGCAACTACTGTCAGCAGATGAAGATTTCAGCTTTTATCACCCCCTTCCAAACACACATCTGCTCCATATAGGTACATGTGTTTGTGTCTGAATGCATATATATGCATACACGTGTTATTTTGGCACTGGTACTCAGATCTTGTTCATAGTACTGTTTTCCATTATCTGTCCTTGCATATCTCCTTTCAGTGGACACAATATATACTTATAGATTGAGAATTTGAAAGGAAAAGAATCCATATTTTCTGTGAAGGCATCTGTGTGGTTTTATGTAAGATTTTTATAAGACTGAATTTAAAAAGGGCAAAGAGAACATCATAAAGATAAACCTATAGAATTTAATGGAATGATATAACTTATATTTCTCATTTATCTTATAGATTTCATTAGGAAGTAGAAGTCACATTATAAAATCTTGTAAGATAATGTAAGAAATAAGAAGGACAGGTACTCAGATAAATTCTGTAAGTTTTAAAGTAATTTCTGTAGAAACCTGTCAGCCTCCTCACCTCTGGTGGGTTCTAAAGGATTTTCTGTAGAGACTGTATTCAGTGTGTTCACAGGAAGGCTGGAGGCATGGATACAGCTGGACGATGCATGTGCCTTATTCAGTGAATTACTTACTAGTAGATATTATTTGCTGCCTTGCCAAGCAGCAACAAAATAGTAACAGAGAGCAGACTCCCGTATCAGGTATCACACACGCACCAGCTGTCCCTTTAACCCACTGTTCTCTTCCTTTCTCGTAAAACCCTTCTTTTTTTCATCTTTAGATATTAATGTTTTTCACTTGTGAATAACTTTGTTTACAATGTCACATCTTAAATACCCAGTGAATTATGGAAAATTTTGTTTGTCATGGAAATAAAATACTCACTTCACACTGATAAAAGAAACACAGAAGTTTGCCCTTCCTGTTAGTATTTGTGTAACTTTAAGGGATGCCTTTTTGTTATGCACACAGGTGCCATGTGATGCAGGAATTACCATGGAAACAACACTATCAAATGGCAAAATCAGGCTTCAGAATAGCTTTATATTAATCACCTTCAGTTTTTCCATATGTTCCAAGTATTCTTCTCTGCTCAACATGGAGTGAACATGAAACATAACAAATCTGTGAGCTGAAGGATGATACGCTTCACTTGCACAACTTTTCAGTCATTGACGACCTGTTTTAGTAATAAATTCCTGTTGTTCGTATTATTATGTGTATAAAAAAGGTAAGTCATGGACAAAGTATGTATGTACTTTATCTACATATCCTCAGAAGATATTGTAGGGCAGACATCTGCCAGTGGAGCCTTCAGTACCTTAAGCAGTGGGTAAGTAATGTTATTCCCATAAAAGGTCCATCACTGGTGCCACACTGTGTTTTATGGAATAAAGGAGAATGGTTAGTTTATATTTCCAAGATACCATGGAACCTGTGGATACTTGTCAATTGAGCACAACCACTATTTTATCTGATTGAGGCCTCTATCAAACAATGCTTCCTTCCTTGAATATGAATTTCCTCATATGAAAGAGCTTTTATTTGATTCTTTTGTATTATAAGATGTTCTCGAAGAATATAGAAAAAGTACATGATATAATGCTGTAAAGAACTTTTCTAACAAGCGTGATGACTGGGCAAATGTGTCAAATGTTCGTATACAACAATTCAGATCAGTACTTTTTTATTGTATCATTCAAGCTTATTGACTAACAGAACTAAATAAACATTCATAAACCTTTATACTCTCAGATTTAGAAAAGAATGACAAACAATAGTGAAAAAATATGTCAGTGTTTAGTACAACATACAGTTGTTAAGTATATATGTTATATTTAAGACTGACTGTAGCATGAAAAAAATACCAACACAACTCTACACAGATACATATTTAAACTATGACCATGTCACACATAACTCCATCTTTGCTATTCAGCCACCTAAACTTTTGTTTTCTTACTGGGGCAGAGGAGGAGGTTTCTTTTTCCTATGTTGACAGTAAAGTATGTTCTTAAGACATCATACGTGATGATATGAAAAATCCTACTCAGTCCCAGCTGCAAATGAATCATCTCATGATTTCAGAGAAGGAAGGAACCAGTGTGGACTGCAAATGGGCAGATACAGAAAGGGAGGAATTTCCAAGAGATGGATTTCACTTACATTGGCTGGTAGAAGGAAAGTTTTAGTGAGGAATACTTAGAAGAAAATCAAAGAATTAGCTGACCTGCTGAAAAAGAAAAGGCATGAGAAGTGTCAAAGAAGAATGGAAAAGCTTACAGTGAGGACCTCAAAGTAGCTGTGACATTTGTCTAACAGAATTCAAGATACACAAAATGAAAGGAAATTGCTGTTGATAATGGTGGGAGGAAGAACAAAGAAGATTTATGGGTAAGAAAGAGAAGAGGAAACACAGCAGATGAATAACGCAAGAAGTAGAAATGAGATAAGACTGTAAAGGAGAGTACTGCAAAGTCATGGTCACTCATGAAAGCTCAACATAGAGCCAGTAAGCATGTAGGAAACAATGGTGGCTGTTCAAAAATAGTTTGGATGGCAATCTAGATGGATCAGCATTTAATGAAGAGAAAGCTACATGGACATTTTGGTAAGAAGAGCAATCACTTCAGGAAAGAAAATCAGAAAAAAAACCTGTCAAAGCTAGAAGGAGGGAAGAGGTCAAATGAGTGGTCACAATCAGAAATGCAGTTTCCTTCATACTTAAGAAATTACAAGTCTTATTTTAGTGTTGAAATAGTGACTGTGTGTACTTCCACACAGTCACTTCCCTTTATCTCTGCTCTTCTCAAAATCTGTTGCCAATGCATCTTTTACCTCTCAAGAAAATGTTCTGTGCTTCTCTTGGCTTCTTTATTAGTCAAACATGCCATCTGGCATTAGATATTGACATGGGTGTGGACTCGTTAGTTCATAGGGTTGTAAAAATGAAAAGGATGAAATGCACAAGAATTTAATTGTCATTGTGGTTGTTTGTTAGGACAGGGATTTTATAGGCTATAGAGGATTTTTATTAAATCACAGTCAAACATTCTGCAGTGACAACTGCCATCCCAAGCTCCAGAAACTGGCGAAGGAGGGAAGCACCTTGCTGCTCAGTATCTGTGCGCAGTGTGGCTGTGGCCAGCCCTCACCATTTCAGCATCAGTATCAAGAAGTTGCTGTCATGATGTGACACAGACCAAAGTTCTTTTCACTCATCTCCCAGATCCAGTAGCTGCCTACAAACGTAAGATGTCCTCAGAAGAAGGTTTATAACTATTTTAATTTAATCAGTTCTGTGTATAAAATTCTGTGTGTATAATTAGTTTTGCTTCCATTTTGAAAGTCTTGCTGGATTGAATTAATTTTCAATAATTATAAAGCATGAATACCAGTCTAGGTATTCAGCTGCTGATAAACCTGAAAATGAATTCTAACTTGGAAAACAGATTGACTTATTTTTCATTCATTATAAAAAAAATTAAAAGAAATTACAGGCTAAAAAGGATACCTGAGGCAGGTCTCGTGCAAAAGTAGCAGCAATATAAACATATATTACATAAAAGCCAAAGCAATTAATATCTGTACAACAAAGTGCATAAAGAAGTAGTTCATACACAATGATAACTATGGTTATAAACTAGCCTATTATTCTGTAAAGCAAACTTTGTAATCAGTCCAGCAATTTTCAGTCTCAAATAAGCCATTTGATGGAAGTCTAATTAGATTTGTGTTTCAGTTCTGGGAATACCATTGTGTGTGCTTTTTCTACTGCTTTATAGGCCATAACAAGTTGTTCCCAGGACACCTAACAGACAAGTTTCATCATTCACTGGAGCTTAGAGTACATTTAGGACACGTCCTGCAGAGCTGTTCACTGTAGCGGTTCAAGGACACCTGGTGCTGTGGAACAAATGCTTTATTTACAAATATAGATTTAATGAGTTTCTGACATGCAGTAAGATATCCTTTGATCCTGAAAAAGAAGAGGTGATACATACTAGCGTAATGCAAACAGAGAAGATGATTTAAACTAAGGCATGTCATAGCTATCAAAAGCATCCTAGTGCTGTAGTACTGAAGTAAGAGTTCTTTGATAAACAATCCACTGGGACTGTAATATAATTTTAACACCTTCCATGGAAAATCATGGAAAAATGACAGTAGGTAAGTGTCCAAGCCACCGATGCAATAGCTCAGAGCAGACTATTCTCTTTAATAATGGTGGTTTAGTGTCAGACAAAATTGAGATTTATGACATTTAGGTTTCTATTGTGTTTTTCAGAATCATTTACAAAGATTACTTATAATCACTCTGGCATTGCTAGGATGTTATACTAGTATAGCATTTCTGTACCCCTGTTTGTGCCCAGTTTATCTTACCTACTTGGTTATGTAGCCTTGTTCAGCCATGTCAGTGCCAATGGGCAGTGGTACAAGAACTGATGATCTCCAGCACCACTGAGTGGCAGTCCGAGTCTGCGTGCTAATGCCTGCATTGCAAATCCAGCACCCTCCCTCACCAGGGTGTTTGGTCCATGGGAGTAATCCATTAACATTTCAATAACATACTGCTTACATGACAAGCAGCCAATTCACCCACTTGAAAAACAGTCTACATTCAGAAAAGGTATTATAAAGAGACTCTTTATGGTGGAATTTTAACAGATAAATGCCATATATTCACTTCTGCCAACTTAAAATTCTAAATACTCGAGAATTACAAGTACTTGTGAAAATAGTGAGGTTTTGTGTTCAGAGGAAGCTGTACAATGATTCTGCTGTATACATTTATGAAATATTGCAGTTTGTCTTGCAGCAAGCATATTGAGGCTCCAAGGAAAATCAGAGCTTATGCAGAGTACTTCCTACAAGAAAACTAGCACAGAGATGGCTTAGATATAGCGCATAAGCAACCTACTTCAGGTAATATACAGGAAGTAAAGAAAAAATGGGTGAAGAAGTCACAGTTATCCTCTGTCCCATGAAAGACCATATTGATTCCAACTTTAATAAAAGCTAGTTACTTGCTGAGTCTCATGGTACCAGCCTATTTTCTCACATGATGAATTGTTCATATTGCAGATATGTGAGACTGATGACACTGTGAAAGAAAAATATGGTAACTCTGGTCTCACTCATCAAGCTGGGGAGAAAAACAGTTTTGGCTTGGATAACTAACTATGTTCATTTCTTCCGCACATAAGTTCAAAGCAATTAAAACCTACCACTTGACAATTCAAGGTATTCAATAACATAAATGCTGCTTTGAGAGGCATCTTTTTCATAAAGAATCTCCATGCCTTTTATATTTTTTCTGTTTTCTTAAGTGTGTTGGCAGGCATGTATCTTTGTCCAATACAGATCTAATTATCATTAGAGTTACAAAGTCATGGTAAAAATCTCTGTCTTCTAACATAAAAAAAAAGAACTTTATTAGAATGAAAAAAATTGCTGCCAGACAACTTGCTTTTCTTTCCTTTTCTGAAGATTTCAGTCTAAAGCACCTTCACTGCACACTTCCTGCCAGGCTTTGTAATAATAGCAAAGTAATATAAGTTCAGATGTCTTCATATCCCTTGTTTTCTTTTTCAAGTCTTGGCATCCTTCCATCATTCTCCAGATTTTTACATTCTCTTTTATCTTACCTGTTCTTAATGTCTTTGAATTTTCACTCATCTCTGTCATTTCTGTGTCCTGCTTTCTCCTGCATCTCACTCAAGCCTCCAATGACAGTTTCAGCAGCAATTTTCATGTGAACTGTGAGCCAGCCAGGGGGCTTTCAGATCCAAGGAGAAGAGAACACCATCTGTGTTAAAGCATCTCACACTTCATAGCCCCAAGCTTTGTCACCAGAAGACTTTGGTGTAAGTGATCCAGACACAGCTGTCACCTCAGACACTTCCTTATCTGGCTCCTGGATGACAACCTCAGTGCTGAAAAGAATGAGGACAAGGAACTGAAATTTAGGAGGTAAAACAGGTATAGCAGCAGAGGATATTTAGAAGAGGAGAAAAAAAAAAAGGTGGAGATAAGAAGGATAAGGAAAAAAAGGAAGAACATGAAACAAATGAAAAGACTTTTCCCCTCCTTCTCCCCATAAGGCCACAATGAAATTGATTACTTATGTAACACCAGATTTTGCTTCATCACCTGTAGTAAGTTCTCAGCTAATTCTTAATCACAGGTGAGCTCTGATTGTCACACCTTTCAGTCTTGGGACCTCTATTATGGAAGATAACCCCATAAGGGTGTGTGTAATTAGATGGAACAACAGGGTGTGACAGCAACTCTGTATCACAGAGCAACCATGTGCAGAGCAGCACACTTACTGTAGCTGGCAAGAGAATCTTTTCTGAAAAGCTAGTTTGTATTTACCCTGACCTCCCCAAGGAAAAACTGCCCTAAGAGATGATTTATTAAACACTGAAAAATAAGGAAGTGTCAAGAGTTAAAGATGTCTGTGAATCTTTAATCCCTTATTAAATTATGATGCTGGCTTTAGTTTTACAATTGTATAGATTTTTCTCCTTGACCCCTGCTTCATTATGTGCAAAGAATGAGCTTTTTAGTACATTCTTTTAGCTGCCTTCAGTGTGTGGTCTACTACTTTCCACTATTCAGTCTCAGCTGTCAGGACAGCCCATTCCTGCTGGCCTGTTCTGTGGCTCTCATAGCACATAGATGTTTCACAAACATTCCACTCCACAACGCTTCCCTGAAAGAATGGAGCTTTATCATCCCCACCGTACAGCTGGGAAGCTCAGGCTCTACGATACGAGTATCTGAGTAGTTCACGATGGGTAACATTTCGTATTTTCAAAGGGCAGTTCCCAGTAGCTTCAGCTATAGTTGTGACTGTTTAAACATTCCTGCAAATCAGCCTGTGAGATTGCAAGCTGGACAACGAAAACAGAGAACACCACAACCACCTGGGACAAATGTGATTAAAGGAACTTGCCACACAGGAACGCTGCAGTGGAGACTGGCTCCACTTCTCCAAAGCAGCTACTGTCTAGTGATGAGATCTCCCTTGCATTTCCCTATGGCACCAGGGCTTTATGATAAGAAGTGTCACACAACCTTGATAACCAGCAGTGTTACTGGCACATCAAAGATACTAAACTGTGCTCTTTGCTCATGTAAAATTCCCTCTTGTGCCTGAAAAGGAAGTGTGGACTGTAATAAACAGGACTCTGAAGATCACTCTGCCTCTTCTCATTTCTGGAGCAGTTACAAATGCTGAACTTCTCTTTAGGGGATTTAGGCAGAAAAGCCTGTGTAATGAAAACTCTGTGACTCCCATTATAACATCAGACACCATCAGAAGAAAGGCCACCAGAAAACCATAGAGCAAATTTTTCAAACTGTGTCTTCTAGTGCAGGCAAGATCTTTCTGCTGAACTGAAATCCATACTTATGGAGAGGGGAATAAGACAAGGAGGTGCCCTTAGATAAACAGCAAAGAAATTCATTCTATGGCAGGTATAAAACAATCCAACTCCGTATTTTTCAGGTACTACAGCTGGATTCACCCTGGGAGCCTCTGAAATGATGGAGAGAAGGAAAATTGGAAGGGACCTTAAAGGTCATCTAGTTCCAACCCCACTCCAGGCAGGGACACCTTCCACTAGACCAGGCTGCTCGCAGACAGATGCTGGTTGCAGAACTTGCCTGCCCAGGCAATACCTAGCAGAGGCTTGCAATTAAAAATGTATGTATAAAAAGAAATTCTCTATCCTTGAAACTTTACAAATACTGCATAAACAAAAGGGATCGCAGCACTTTCACATCTCACAGACACTGTGGCTGGAACAAATGTATTACAAGTAACTCATTAAGAATTTCCCTGGTACTATCAAAGACATTTCTAGCTTACACTAAAATCTCGTAATTAAATCTGTACATGAACAGCTTGCTCATCAGAGTAGACCAAGTTGAGTGGATACCACGTGGAACTAAAATGAGTATGTGCCAAAGCACATCCAAAAGTATGTTCCTCTGTTCAGTAGTCATCTGAGTAATTTTAAATGTTATGGCAGCATATAAAAGGACATTACTTTAACTCATTGCTTTTTCAGTGATAAAGTTTCCTGCCATCTAGTACCAGGCAATTATCACCTATAAATTTACATGCATGTCTAATGCTATTCCACTTGATCAGGCTACTCATGTAATTTAAAATAAACACACTTGAAGCTATGTGCTCGATGTGTGTCTTTATTATCCACTCCTATTTTAGTCAGGTTTCCTGATGAAGAAGGGCTTGTGAGATCATACTCTAGTATCCATGCAGACATATGTCTGTCAATCCACACTCATCTAACAGCTTTTGAACTTGGTGGCCAGTTTCAAGCACACATGACAGAGAAGCTAGCTTACAAATATTAAGTTTCTGTACATCAAATTGAAATAGACAGTTAAACAAAGGAAAGAGAGATTATTGGAATTACTGGCATTCCCATCGCCCTCCTCTGCCATTGATGGAAATACTGTATCACGAACACTTGATTTAAGTCTACAGAATTCATATTATAAAGTTATTGTCGATGCCCTGTCACAGAAAAAAAGCTTCACAATTTGTAGGTTATTAGACATCGGAGAATCCAAGCAGACAATACTGATCCACAAGGCTTCAACAGTCTCCATGCTCCTACGTCTCTGGGCTGCACATTAAAGAAGTGTTACTTGCTAACAGCAAACTCTTATTTCAAAAAAATTATAAATATGAAGAGCTTCACCATTAGACTTCTTTCTGGGGAAAAAAATAAAAATCTTCTCTTGTCTTGCCTTAAATGAAGTTCAAAGTATTAATTTAAACAACAAAGCAGCAAAGTTGCTTCCCTGATTTTTTCTGGGGGGTGATCAGCCAATACTTCCAGTTTAGTTACTGTTTTCAATGCATGGGAACTTTCTGTGTATTTCTTTCCCAGTGTTGACATCACGGAAATTTCACAAAGTTTGACAGCCGGACAGAAAGCAGTATTCCAAAGGGACCTTCCTCTGGGCCCTATAGTGCTTGGCAGACATTCATAAATAGGACCCGTTTTCTTTAGGTTTTGAGCAAAATCTCTTCTGGACAACTAATGATTCTGCTAACAACAAAACGATAGAAAAAATATTTAACCAAATAGGGGATCCTCTTTATGTTTGTGACAGAGTTGTTGTAACAGAATTTTAAAAACTTAGTCTGAGAGCATCTTATGGCCAGAGGCCTCAAAAATGGAAACTCAAGAGGCATAAAATCTTGAAGTATCATTTTTAGTAGGATTTTTAATAAGTAAGAGGCATAAGAGACTGGTTTTGCTTTCCTTTCCTCAAATTCCTTATGCACTAGGGATAGTTGAGATTTTAAGCCAAAAAATACCTGAACCGAGTAAGAGAACTTCTCATTTGCTATTTTAGGTATGTTTAAAGAAAAATCACTGGGTGTAAGACAATTGAATATTTTTGTAGTGCTGTTGTGCATTTTTCATAAAACCTTGCTCAGGTAATTTTTTCTCTCCCAAGGAACAATCAAGGACACAAACACAACCTCAATTGTTTTTTATTTGTTTTATAACAGACTGTGTTGTCCCCAGTCAAGGCTGCAGCTCAGTCATAAACTGACACGATTTTTGTAAACTGGTGTGGGTTCACTGAATATACTGTACCTGTTCAAGATCTTTCTCGCTGACTGTGTCCATGTGAAGTCTTCAGTAATAAAAGGAATGAATGGTATGTAAACAGCACAATGAATGTACAATGTCACCTCTGAACAGTATCTGTCTTAGCTCAGTTTGCCTTATTGAGGTATGGAATTAGCAATATTCACTTAAGATTAGAGATGTGGCACAATACACTTCCTGGAGGGGCTCTTGATTTCAGAGGAAGATCAAAATAGCACTTAAAGCTTAGCAAATTTCAAGGAAGAAAAATCTTCACACGCCACATTTCTACAACATTCTTGAGTACTTTCAACTTTACTACCATTTTCACTTCTATAAATTTGGCATAAAATCCCTGTCATATGGGATTTTATGTTCATCCATGTCCATTTTACCTTCTTTTTAAGGAGAGATAAATACACTTGAAGAGTCTGTCTGCCCAATTCATTACTAATGGCATGAAATCATGGAAATTAAAGCTGTAGTGAGATCCCACCAGCAGCCTCAGTGATAACCATTCGAGTACCTGGTGTTTGTGTGGTTTTTTTCAAGCCATTGTTTCCAGTGCTTCAAGAAACATATTTTCCTTTGGTCTCGCAAGAGCTAGATTTCATCCATCACATCCTCTGTCCTCTTTCTCAGCTTTCACTAGCAGTTATTAAAACAGTCTTTATATAACATGCACTGAAGACCATTTTCCTCTTCTAGTTAAGAAACATTTTTCAGTGTATTTTCTTCTCATTTTTGTGATGGTGGCACTGTAACACCTGCATGCGTATTCATGGAAAATTCTCTTCTAATCTGCATATAACTACATTTTACACTGTAATTCTTCCTTTTGAAATATGGAGATATATATACATTGAAACAACATAGAAGTCAGTAGGGAACTACCACCCTAATCACCAGATGTACACACATCTTAACAGATTTCAGAGGCAGGATGACTTTTTCAGCTTAGTTGTGGCATCTGTAACTATTGAGCTATATGGGGCAAATCAGCAGCCGTTTTGCCTGAATGATAACTCTAGATTTTTCCTGTTTATAGAATAATTTATCTACAATATGGTCGCGTTTCTGAATTCTCTGCTTAGCAGTGTGGAGCGGGTGCTGGGCCGTTCCTTAATGACGGCACTCATGCTTGATGTCAGCAGAGTTTAATTTCCAGTACAACAGCGCAGAAACCTTGTGAAACGCCTGCAAAAACTTGCAAACCTCTCCCCCCTCCCCCCCATGTTTCCTGAGGCATTTGCTACTCCGGGCCCCCCGTGCCACATGAAGGGTGTTCCGTGTACTTTGGTTTGCCTGAGCCCATTGCTTAACGTCTGCCCTGAAGACAAAAAGCAGACCAGCCCCGAAGCCCCTCCACAAGTCGGTTTTGAGTGTGTTTGTCAGCGGGGAACGCGTTTCTGGGGTTGCCCCGTCGGGCTGTGCCCCTGAGGCAGAGCGCCAAACCCATCCCGGCGGGCGCAGCTCCCTGGAAGAAACCCGCGGGCTCTCCCAGTGACCCTCGCACATGCCCTGCGCCGCCGCTTCCACTCACCCCGCAGGTGCGTTGCACAGCTGGCAGGCCGTAGGAAGGCCGCCGCTTCCCTACTCCCCCCCCCCGGGGCTCAGGCCCCGCAGGCCTGGACGGCGCGGGCGGCGCGGCGGCGCTAGGACCCGGCGGGCGCGGGCGCATGCGCATACGCGGCGGTGTGGGCGCCGCCGGGCTCGGCGGAGCGCTGCGGGCGGGGGGACTGGGGCAGCCGCTGGGGCCGTGCCCTCAGCGCCCCGCCGGAGGCAGCGCCCGCACCGCCGGGCATGGGCGCCGCGGCTCCGCGCTCTGCTGCCTTGCCCCGTCCCGATGAGTCCTCGCCGGAGCAAGTGAGTGAGGGGGGCGCCTGGGCGGTAAGTGGCCGCTGTCCCCCGGCCGCCCGCCCCGAGGCAGCGCGTCCCTCGCGGCGGGGAGGGAGCCAGCGCTCCCGGGCCGTGCCGTGCCTCGCCTCCGCTGCCCTGAGCCCTGCTCTGCTTCTGGGGCCGCCCGCGGCTTACCCCCTTTGCACGGGTTTATTGTTGTTATTAAAAGAACTCGCCCATCAGTACCGCCGGGCGGGGCGGGAGGAGAAGGGAGACTGCCGGTGGTGGGCGACCGGTGGGCGCTGCGGGGTTCGGCCGCTCCCGCCCGGGCGCGGCTGGCCTAGGGCCGCCCCGCAGCTTGGCTCGGTTCCGCCGCCTCCACCTGCGCGCTGGTCCGTTGGCAAGGGGGACTCGCCCGGCCCCTCTCCGCCTCTTCCCCTGCAGGGCGCCGGCGGCCCGGCCTCGGGAGGGAGGATGTGGTGAGAGGATGGGGCTGTCTCCCGCGGGGGCTCGCCATGGCCAGGGAGGACTCGGTGAAGTGCCTGCGCTGCCTGCTCTACGCCCTCAACCTCCTGTTCTGGGTGAGTGGAGCGACGCGGAGCGGGCCGGGCTGGGCCCCCGCCGCCGACCGAGCAGGTGTGGGGTGGAGCGGTGCGGGCGGCGGGGGCTGCCCGCCTTGGGGCCCCCGGTGTGTGGCCCGGGCCGGGCAGTTACCACGAGGGAATACTGGTCACTGGAGGAATAAAAAAAAGCCTTTGGAAACTAGTTGTAAGTAAATTTAGATCTGGTATTAACTAGTGTTATAAATACACGTGTGAATCTGTGCACCTATAGCATGCACAGAGGGGAGTACGCATGGGTGCTGTGCCTTCCTGTTGAGATGAGTTTCGGAGCATCCCATGACCCGAGCTGAACTTCACGCTCTCACAGGTACCTAAGCAGTGAGCTGCTCTGCGAAGGCCTTGCCCAGGTTTTTTTTTTTTTTTGTGCTTTCATTTGCTGGGTTCTAACAGGCAGGCAAGGCCTGGGGTGATTTCTTACTTTTGTTTCCAGCGTTTCAGTTAAAGCTGTATTTATAGCAGCAGGGCTTCTCACTAAAGCGTAAGTGGGTGTGATCTGCACTTGCTCCTAAACTTTCACAGCTCTGGACAAGCAGTATGATGATCACTCGGAGTCCTCACTCACTTGCACTGAATGGAATCTGCTTCACCTGAATAGTTGAGATTTATGCTGGATAAGTGTAAGAGAACAAAAGGGCAAAAGGCATGACATCCCATAACTGTTAACAGTGGCTGACTCCTGAGGTGCTGTAGGCTTGAATAATGCAGGGATAATAAATGGGCTTGGGACCAAGCTTGGTTTAAAAAGGAACTGAGATGGAGTCCCACAATTACTGAAAATTAAGTAGAGATCATTTAGATTTTGTTGCACTTTAAATAATGATGTCTCAGATCATCCTTAACTGGAAAGTTGTCATGTGTCCATTCCCTTTCCTCCCTCCCCCGAGTCATGGAGGAGAAAGGATCTTTTGAATCTGTTGTGGTATGACAAGTCTCAGGGAAGAAAATGGTAACTTCTCATGCTTGTCTCCAAAATATAAAAAATGGCTGTAATTAATCTTCCAAGCTGAGACCAGAACACTGGAAATTATACCCGAGCAGCTAAGTGAAGTCTGTATAGAGCTGAACCATGTGACTGGGTAATTAAATAATAATTGCCAGTATAGCAGATGACTTGCACCACAGATACTGCACAGAATTAAAGCTGTCTTCCATAATGTATATAAAATTAAAGGTATTGGAACTCGAATGAAAAATTGGCCAGTCCATTTGGAGTTCTCTGCATTTTATGAAGCAGATGAATGCACTGGTTTGATTCAAACTAAATAAACAAATAAGCAAAAACCCCCAAGTCTGCCAGATTTATGTGATACGAAATGGGATTTGTGGTGGGTGGGTAGTTAAATGTATTGCAGTTACATCAGACTTCTTTGGAAGAATGTGTGCATAAAACCTCCTTCTGCTTCCTATCTGGTCCTGTTCAGATGTGTATTTAACAGCTAAATACAAATCTGCTTTTAGCTGCTTGTTGTAGGGAAATCTGCCATATCTCCTTCTCTGTCAGAGCTTGAATTTTCTCCTATTTGGCTTAGTGGGAGATTTGCCACTGCCTTTTCTGAGTGTCAGAGCGTGACACGGGGCAGAGTTTTTCTGGTGAAAAGTTTCCCTGGCAGCAGGTGCTTATCTACTGGTGTGGGCATGGGGGCTGTGATTTCTTCTTGCCGCTGCTCGCTCTTCCATTTGGGAAGCTTTAGCTTGCCTGTTGCTTATGTTAGTGTTTACTTGGATAAACACCATCCCAGGTTGTGGGCTGGCTGTCAGGAATTTTAGATTAGATCAGGTCTTTAAAAACATGCAGTGGCATTCCTTCTGAGCACGGTGGGTTCTGTTCCAGTGGGTAAAGACAAGAGCAATGCCATGATTCCAGGGTCTGTACAGACCTCCCAGTTTGGGATGCATATGTGTGATTCTCTTCAAGCCCAGTCTTGGAGGGTTTTATGCTTTCTCTTGCTTCCTTCCTTCCCAAGGGCCATTGCCTCCAAATGACTTCAAGCTTGTTGATAACGTGCCCAGTGACTGTGTCAGTTATCAGTGTTTGGCTGAAGACAGTGAAGATGTGCAAACAGCATGTGTTGACTTTTTAAAATCATGGTCTGACTGAGAGTCCTGGCTGGGATAGAGTGACATTCTCTCCTTGTTTCACTGTGCTGGTGTCCAGTGGTAGGTCCAACCACACATTGTGCAAAAAGGATTGCTTTCTCCTCCAAACCAGGTGCTTGAAGCTTTTGAAGGTCTGACAAAAACTGTTTAAGAACTGGTCATCACTGTTTGGTATAATCTGTCAACCTTCTAAAGGGAACATCTGAAGTCAGCTTCAAGCCTGTCCTGTGTGCAGTTGTCCCAGTGTGTGCATGGTAGGTCTCTAGCATTTGTTATTGCCAGCCTGGTGACGGTGGAAGAGTGCACGTGAAGCACCTTAAGAAGATGTTATGCGTAACAGAACTCCTAATCTGACCATCAGTGTTGCTGAAAAACTGAAGATGTGGATGGTTGCCACAACATGCTGGTGTCTTCTTAATTTGGTTGCTGTCAGAGCCTACAGAAGCAGAGAAGTGAGAGAGCTTTATCAGTAACTCTGCTGCCATCCTTGTAGCTTCTCCAGAACATTGGTTGTAAGTGTACAGCTGCGTGTTGTCTGTTCGGAAAGATGTGTTTAAGCTGGGCTCAGCTGATGAGCTGTGATGCGGAATCTTAGACAGGGTGTTGTACCTGTGTGTGCGTGAGGGGGAGGCAGGCATTGTTTGTTATGCTTTTCGTAATTCTTGGCCTGAAGGCTGCTTAGCTGTAAATAATTCATAAGACATCAACTGTAAGCCCAGGGTTCTGTTTTAGTGGTTCATCCTGTTCATCGTGTTCGGATAGTAGACCAGTAAACATACTGCCTTTACTGCTCCAGAAAAACACTGGTTTTGTGGATGTGAATGGATCGCTACTTCTGGAGCTGCAACTTGTAGCAGATCTTGAGAGATGTTTTCTTCTGAGATGGGAATAAATCTGTTGTCAGTGCTCTAATTGTTAAGTGAGTGGCTGTGGTTTAGACCTGATGATACCCTTCTGGAAGATGTTTCCAAGGTCAGTTGAATCATGCATTTGACTGCAAGATGTCTCTGAAAGTGATGGGAGTTGCAGTTTCAGGACTTCCTTGGTCTTCTAATTACATAAGGGGTTTTTTTATAGTGCCCTGGACAAGGAACGTCCTTCAGACTCAAATCCTGCAGTTAACATCTGTTTTCACTCTTCTGTTGTCCTCATGTGTAAATGAGTATCACTTCTTAAGGTAATTTATGACACTGAGAGACCCAACTTGCTTTCTGTAGCTGTCTCACCTTAAACTGTGTAACACTGCCTTCTGCAGCATACTACATTCTGGACAGCCTAATAAAAAGAGGGGACCTCCCAAAATGCATGATTTGGTATTTTATAGTCAAGACTTAGTGCCTAACTAGGCAGATTATCTTAGTGGTGCTTGAGAGAAGACATGCTCCTACTGCTTCCTAATTTTCTCTTGTTAGTGACAATACTGGTCTTTATCATCTCTAGCTAGCGTGTGTGTCAGGACTTAGAGAAATTTAGTTTTGATAGTTCTACAAATATATTTTATGCAGTTTATGAGACTTTTGGTGAGGCTTTTCTGTATCAGCAAGCTCCTGACACTGCTTCAGCTCATTAGCAGTCATGTATGCAACACGAGCATCTTCCTTCATTTTGAGCACTGCGTACTTGTCCTCACAGAAATCCTCCTCATCACGTCTTGCCATTGTTCTTCTGTACTTTGCTGTGGTCTCTTTTCATAAACATTTATGCTGGGGAGACATTCAGTCGCAGAACATGGCCAGCCCATAATAATGGCACAGGCATAACACAGGAGATTATGGAGCGCAGTGGCCCACAGGGGTTGTGCTACAACAGGAACTAGAAAATGGTGCTGAATACAGGAAAAGTTCAGTCTCCTAGCTGCTTACAATAGTAGGTGATTAAGCAAAGCAATAGCTTTGAGAGGCACAGGCCTGTTTTACTTGGCAGCTCAGCCACGTGTGTTCTTTCAAAAAATTGTAGTCAAAATAGGTGAACTAGGTAGTGATAGTAGATGCAAGTAAAAGCAGTACAATTATTTTGTCAACCTTCCCATTTTTAAGGAAAGTATAGCTGTTGTGCAGGAAAAGCTCTGTATAGACTTTCTGTCTTCAGAAAACTGCCAGCTTTTTTTGTTTGTTTTCTTCTGGTGAACATGTGAGGCAGAAAGGAGGAGCAGCTGCTGTTGTGTCCCTTGTAATTGAGCATGACTGTACTGCAGTGGCTTGGACAAATCAAGGTTGTAAGTTGTAGATGACTCTGTCATAGGTGGTAAGGATCTCTTAACCAATGATTAATAGTGTCAGTGGATATTTGAGCCAAACCAGCAATGTTGCCACATCCTTCACCTTGTGAGGTTTTTCCTGCCTGGGGATATGCTTTTTCTGTTGAGCAGTGCCTAAACTTTCCTTCACAAATGTAGCAGTACCATCTAATTTCAACTGATTCCAGCCAATAAACCCTCCTGGCAGGTAGTGGAAATTGTTTTGCATCTATCTTGAATTTGTGCCTGTAAACAAAAAAAGTCACATGAAATGAAAAAGGAGCAAGCTTCCAGTTAGTTTTCCTTTTGTTCAGAATACTTTGCATGCTTAAATTTTCCAGTTTTGGCTAGGTGTAGCACCTGGGAACTCAGAACAAGAAAATGTTAGTGTTGTGCAAAGAAGCACTAAGGGTGGTTGGAAGCAGTGGTATTGTATTTCTTTCTTTTTCCAACCTCAAATGTGTGTATTGAATCTTGTATTTTTTTGCTTCATTTTTCAAGTCTACTGTGATGCAAGAAAGAAATCAGTCTATCCTCCTTTCCATGGAACCAGATTGTGTTTCTGCTGCTTTCCAACTTCCACTCTTGGTGGAGTTTGTAGGTACTTGGAATGAATAGAGTTCGTGTCAAGTTTTTAAGTGACTAATGATACTCATTGAAATGAACACTGCCTGGCTGGGTACCTGTAGCAGTGTAAACATGGGGTTCATTCTAGTCTAATACACTCTGATTTTAGAGACTGCAGTGTAGACCTGCATAATTGAAACCTGATTTTCTTAGCATTCTTGTATAAAGAAAATATCTAAAAGCCATGCAAGAATAACCCTGGCTTCTGTAGGAATATGGTGTCTTTTAAAGGAATGTGTTCAGCAGAGCAAGCTACAGGAGGAGTTTTAAAGGACCAGAAATACTTTTAATTCTGTTTTTTTTTTTGAGAAATCTCTTACTTTTTGGTGTCTTTGGGCTGCATTGTTTATGTAACGTCATTACATTACTAGACCAGGTCCTAACAAAATAAAGCAGAGTTCAGCCATAACTGAGAGTCATAAAGTCAACTTTGCATCTACCTCTATATAACCTTTTTATCCCATGTGTCTTCGTAGGTGATAAAGCTCACCCTTCATTTCATGTCAATGGTGAATTGTTAGGCAAGTCTTTGCAAAACTGTCCTGAAAAAAGGTGGTTTGATGTGATGATGGAAAAGAAAAAATAAGACCAGACCCCATCCTAATTTTAGAAATTACATTAATACAGTTCTTAATTGGCATTCAGAAATCAGTGAAACCACAGACAGTTTTTGGGTAATCCTTATGGTTAACTGTGTGGAACTCATTGTATCAACCTTGAGGATGAAGGCACAAACAAATGTGTGCTGAGTAGGTTTGAGCACATAGCTCAAAAGGAAGAAAAAACTTCAAGCTAAATGCTTACACCAGTAAGCTGTGATCTCTGGCAGAACTGGGAAGGTCCATCCGGTCTGTAGGTAGTTGCATTTGGTTTTTTTTCCTTCAAATTTGCATCACTTTGTAGAAGGTAGCTACCCAGTTATTTGGGAATTCCCAGGCACTGCTTTTTTATCATAGACAGCCATTGAGAGACTGTGGTAGACACTTGACATGGCTCATAGGAGTAATACAAATTTTTTAATCTCTCGTAGCTATTTCCTGAAGTATAGGGGATAGTTTAATTTTCTGTAGTTTTATAAGAACGTGTGATTTAATTAAAAATGCAGGTTCATTTTAGTCATCGTCGTGTGCTCTTGGGTATTCACATATAGAACAGGAAAGTTAAGTGATGTTCCCACAAGCAGCTGATTGTAGGTCCTGTGATCATAGGAAATACTTGCACTTTTTTAAAATACTGATCTTCCAGTTAAATACCCCAGGTTTAAAAATAATTTGTCTGCCATCTGTGAGGTTGACTAGGGTCTGTGAACAAAACCAAGCTCTTACAGAAAGAAAATTGAGAGTATATTTTGTATATGTGAAGGCATATCTTGGTGGTGGTGTGTGGCTCATGATATAGATCTAGACACTTAAGCTCTGAGCAATGCTACAAATCACCCATGATTAGCAGCACATGCCTCTGTCTCCCCAGAGGCAAAAGATCTAACAGAGATGCTTACTTTTGAGGTCAGAGTGGCACAAATCATGTCTTAACAAGTGCAGTGCCTAGGTAGGCACAGAGAGGATGAATGCAGAAATACATGTGCGTTTGTATCCCTCTTTGTTTTTAAAGTACCCTTGTGCTGCTACACAGCTAGAAGTTGATGTGTAGATCTGACATTCGGTAGAACTGGCTGATAGATGAACTGTACCCCAGCTTGTTTGCATATTTGGGCTCTTTTTTGTTTTTTATGCTGTGTTGCTGTAGGAGCCTTGCACAGCCAACTGCTGGAAAACTTGCTGGCTTCCCCAAGGAGGCTGATCCATTATCAGCCTCTCAGTGCTCCAGCAGTTGCCTTATTGCAAAGTGTGCAAGTTCCAGCCTGTGCCAAACATGGAGCAGGTTGTTAACTCACTGTTACAGCTGTGCAAGCAAACCCAGATTCAAAGTGCAAATAAGTACATGTTTCAGCTGTTTGCAAGTGGGAGGAGAACAAGGCTAAACCCTGTGTGGGAAGCTTAGCTAAAATTAAATGTTGGCATGTCTGTGGAATAAAAGGTGCATTAGTGAGGAATAGGGAAATTTCCTTTTTTATAGACCACCCTTCTTTGTCTAAACATTTAAATGCTTTTGCCAGGTAATACAGACAAACAAGACCTCTTGTCCTGCTCTCCCCTGCCCTTATGCCCCTCTCTCCCCCCAAAACGTAGTGGTCTGTTTATCATGGGATCTGAGTCATCTGTGTTTGTTCAATGATCTGAATATCGAACCTAATTGTGAAAATCTTGTGAAAGCATTGCAACATTCTCTGTTCATGACCTTCTAGTGATTTCTCCTCACCCCCTTTTGATAAGTCTCAGCTCAGGTTACACAAATCAGTTTTAACTGGAAAATTTTCTCAACGTTTATTTCCTTACTAAAATTAAAGGACATATTCTGATGAATGTTGTCGTATTTTGGAAGTAATTTACCTGGAGCTGGAAACCTTTTTCTGAAAAGCAAATTGCTCTGTAGTGCTGCTAGTCAGCATTTTGTGTGGGTACCAGAGTGTGACCTGAAGTTGTTTACCCCATCCGTTAGAATAAAAAGAATGGTGTATGATACTTAATATGGAAGATATTTTTAATCTTTCTTCCAGTTGAATAATGGAGAAAATCCCTTCTCTCAAACTTGAGCATAGGAACTTTCGCTGTTAAAAATTAAGGTGTTAGAATGAAAACAAAAAAGATGAAGGAATGAAAACAGGTGTGCTAATAGCAACAGGAATTGGTCTTACTCATTCAAAGACAGAAATCCATGTTCATTCATTATTGAAGATTTATTTTCCAGTTTGGGTGTGGCCTCAAAGACATTGTGAGTAGGACTGTCACGATAGGGGCTTAAAATACATACTTAATGCATAAAATATGATTCTGTATTTTCATTTTGATACATAATTTATGTAGAAGAGTTCCAGAGGCAATTTAAACTATGCTTGGAAATGACCACTCCTAATAGCTTGAGTCCTTTGTTGGATGGACTTTCTCAGTTGTCTGAGAAAGGTCTAGCAGCTTTAAAAACTTTACGTTAAAGGTAAGTTTGGAAATTTAATATATTATTGTGTGATTTGCATATTGATTGTATATAAAAATGTAATTTATTACCTTTGTTTAGTCAGTGTGAAAATATATTTAAAGTAAAGTATGACAAGAGGCAGTTTTGTATACTCTTCAGTGTCATGTTCATGGCTATATAACATACTGTGACAGTTCAGAATGAAACCCATAGTGACTTGTGCAGCCAGCTGCAACAAATAAACATGTTTTACTGCCTACTATCATATTATGTTTACAGCACAGCAGACTGTCATCAGAGAAGCTTGGATGAAACCATTTGGGTGAATGATGTAACTGCTAATGTGGTGAGAATTATCTTGGTAGTTTTATTTCTCATAAACTTGTGTCCTTTCATCTGATTCTTGATACAGATCTGTAACTGTATTTTACATCTAAATTATTTACAAAACAGTGGCTGAAGTAAGGGCTGCCAGTTTTAAGGCCGCCTTTTTTCCATCTTCCAAATGAAACCACAAAAACCTCGCCCTTGCCCATGACTCCTTTAAAATCGCATGGCAGTGAATTGCAACGATGCGACTTCTGTTCTTTGCTGGTAGATTTGGATGCACACCAAGGTTTTTGGGGAGGTTGTTATTGTTTCTGCCTACTGAGCACAGGGGCTGAGTTGTATGGCTAGTGTTAGTGTAGTTCCTGTGCTGCTGGCTGAAGATCTGCCTCTGCCATAGGTGGTGTGGTGTATGCCTGGAGCCTCCCTGATGTCAGCTGGCCTTTAAGGATGCTTAGTGCTTATACAGTGCAGCACATACGCATGTTGAGTCATAAGCACGAGGTTGTGGAGGCCAGGCATGTGTTGTGTTCTTGTGATTCTCCTGTGGCTGTGGAGCAGGAGAGCAAGTCATTTGTTGGGTGTTTGTGCTTGATAATCTTTTGTCACTAAACTAAACATCAGTCATGATTACGCAGGGCAGTCTGGTGTTGCAAACGCATTTTTCATCTTGCAGGGTGTTTCTGCCTGGAGGCTTGCTTCTACTGGTTGGGAGGGATGCGACTTTTTTCCTCAGTGCTTCCCTTTGCTAGCAAAGAGCTATCAAGCACTTGGCAGATTATGTGCTGTAAAATGTACCTTTTGTAATCAACCTGTTGCAGAATTGCTGTTTAGAGTTACCTGGTTTGCTCTTCTACAGGCCTCTTCATTCAAGAGGAGCTTCTTGAGTATTTGCCTAGTCTCTTTCTGAGCCATGTCATTATGCTGCCCCGCTTTGACAAGTGTTACTGACTTTCTTGGACATGAATCCAGTGTGTCACGGCATTCTGGCTTTCAGGTCACTTGGAGTAGTAATTCACTTTGGACTTTCTTCAAAATAAGATGCCACAGGTGCTTCCCAAGGAATCCGGTTGGCAGGAGGGTGTTGCTCAGGTAATCCATGTGTAACGTCTGTGTAGCAGTGAGGTAAGGCATTGTGCACGTACGTTTTTAGAGTAATACTGAGCTGGCTTTTGTGTTGATACCATATGTGCGTTGTGAGTGTAGCAGAAGTCAGTAACACCTGAAGGAGTTAATGGTGGTGAGATCATTCAGGGCACAGGGTAGGCAACCAAGTGAGCTATAGCATGGCCCTCAATGAGGCTATGGGGGAATTTTCTTGCATGTAATTTACGTCCCGCAAGAAACAGTAGTAATCGGCTGTTAGCTATTTACATTGACGGAAAACAGCTGGGGGACCTAAATGGCCAAAATCTTTTTGAATGGTGGGACCTTTCATAGAGAACTTGTTCTTATGAACTGAAATAGTGTTCATGTTGTTAAATTATTGGTGAAGGTTATGTTTCCTAGGCAAAAGGAAGCAGTCTTTTTCTTCCAGTTGCTGTTTGTGGTAAGTGGAAACGGAGTCATGTTCCATGATACAGTCATTAAGCGTTTCTTTAGAAGTCATGTAGCCATGTGCTGGCCACAGCCTGGAGATGTATCTGCCTAGACTTTCTGCTTATTGGTTTTATGTGGGCAAAGATACATATCTAGGGAGAGAAAACTCAACTTAGGCAGTAAAACAGTTCTTCTCCTTCGTGATTTCTGCCCATGGCAGGGGGGCTTGAACTAGGTCTTTAAGTCCCTTCCAACCCAAACCAGTCTATGATTCTATGATTTGCCTTTGTAGGCAAGTCCTTCTAGCAAATGGAGTGATTTCTCAGTGGCAGGACTTTTAATTTCTTGTGGTCTCTACAAAGTCTTTTCTGTCCCCTGTGCCTTTTAGCTTGTTGCTCTTTGATTTCCCTGTTGTCTCTGAATAACCTGCAGGCTCCAGAATCCTTGTGGTGACCCTCTTGCCTACCAAATTTTACTTCTGTTGAAGAAGCAAACTCTTGCCTTCTTCCAAGTTTTTGCTGTGTGGAATGTATTGCCGCATATTGAAGGCTGAAAGAAAATGAGTGCAGCCTGCAAGTTCCTAACGGAGAGCGGATTAGGCAGCCCATCAGTCTGGGCAAGACAACATTTTTCTGGTACAGTTTTTGTAGCAGGGCCATCTGGCTCTTGTTAAGACTTGCTGGGGAGTGTGGTTTTGGTGGACTTCTCACTCCTGAGCACCACTGCTGCAAAGCAAAGTAACCAAATTTATCTTTAGTATTTTACTCTAAACAGAGAGGAAGTGCAAGCCAACACTTTCTGTGTATCAGCAGGCCTTGCAGGGAGATGTAGAGGGTTAAAAATGTTTTCTGTTGCTTTTGGACCATAAGAAGGCAGTCTGACTGCTTGTAGTCGTCTTAGCTGTACTTGTGTTAGCATCGTGTTTTTCATTGCTTGTGTGGTATATTTGCCTGATGCTTTCTTCCAAGGAGGTAGCCATTGTTGAGGAGTTTATCTAGGAGATTCTAGTCACCTACTTTTCCTTGTTCCTGCAGCTTCCTGCAAATAGTACAACAGAAAAAGCTCTTTACTCCTATTGTTCCACCAGCTAAAATAGATCCCACAGAACATAAAGGGTATGTGTACATGGTAGACTTGTAGCATGCATTAGCTTTCAGGATTATGCTTACAGCATGCCGAGCACTGAGGGCTGTCACTGGCACCACCCAGAACCAATGCAGTGCCTGTACTTTGTGCATCGGTGTTGAAGAGCAGGAGGAAGCCATGGAGTAGCCAGTGGGACTTCTCATGAAATTTTAAAGGCAGAAGTAGCCTGCTGTGGACGTGCTGCAGGCAATGGAGCCCGTAAGGACACACAGCAATTTTTCTTGCATGTTAGGTTTGAACCAGTTAACTTGTTCTTCATAACAACTTTAGGGAAACATGAGAGCATGTGGGAAACGGGCTGTTGAAGGCAACAGGGGAGATAAGCACTTCTCACTGATGTAAGAAGCTGTTGGTCTAAGGCTGAGGTTTCCTGGCATATGCCTATGCAAAGCATGAACACAGTAGTATTCAGGAGAGCCAGTATGCTTAGGTCTCCCTCCCTCAGCTAGATAAGAGGTGCTTCTGAAGTCTTGAGTCTGCTAGGTTCAGCCCTTCAGTTGTGGTTCAAGCTTAGGTGCCCATGTGAGATTGATATTCTTAAATTCTCCTTTGGGTGTAATAAACCAGCTGAAATTATTTGAGAAGTCAGCAGTGGCATTAGTAACCCTAACTTTGCTCCATACTGTAGAAAAGCTTAGTGGTTCCCTCCTGTCCTGGAAGGAGTTTGTAGCTGCATCTCTTACCCTCTGTCTGCGGAGCCGTGCTCCATCTGTCCTGTGTGTGCAGGAGGAGATGTGCTTCTGGGGCCAGAGAGCATGCACAAAGGTGGGGTGACTGCTGCTGTTCCATGAGCCCTCCTCCAGGAGGAAGGGCAAACTGGCTCACCTAGGCCAGTGCAAAATACATGGACAAGTGCCATGAAGTGTGCCTTATCCTCTAGCAGTGCTTCTGCTACAGCAGCAGAAGAGCTGGTGCTGTCATGGTGTGGCAGGTATGTTCTGACCATGTTGTTCAGGTTTGGCTTCTCATGAAAACCAGAGGCCAGAGCACTGGTAGATCCCAGGTGTGCTGGAGTACACAATGGCATTGGGTGACAGAAATCCAGGTCTGTTGAGGTGGTGGCAGTTTTAGGTAGGGTTCTGTCTCAGGGATTTACTTGCCATAGGAGCAGTCCTGGTGAAAGTGTAGTGGCTTTATGCCTCTCAAGAGCCTGGCAGGTTAGGTACTAAACCGCTTTGATGATCTGGGGTTTGTAATTGAAGTGCTATGAGTTTTATTGTCATCTTGTGGTTCAGGAAACTGTGGCATAGTGTTCATGGTGTGACTTTGTCTAAATGAGCAAAATAATTACGTTCTTCTGAATTTAATTCCAAGATAAATCTCCTCATCTCCTCTTGTATGTGTCAGTGTATCAGTACTGTTTTATCCTGTATGGGGCTTCTTCTTATTCTTCACTGGCTGTGTACCTCAGCATGGCTTCATGGTTTCATACAGACTGGTGGGTGTCACTGTGAGTCCTGAAAGAGTCACTGATAAACCCTCTCTGTTGTTTCTGTGGTAAACTGTGCAGTGGTGGGACTTGAGCCAACAGTAGCATCACTGAATGGAAGAGAAGGTATTCCAGGCATTATTTATGCATGCTGAAGAGAAGATTTTTATCACTGTCTCCCTAAATACTTGGGCAAAACCCAACTCTAAGCATATAGAAGTACAGTTTTGGGAACAGTATGCGGTTTGGATAAACGGAAGCATGAAAAATACTACTGATGGTTGATCTTCTACATAGTTATGAATGATCTTGCAATTTTTTTTTAAAATGCATGATAAATAACTTCTTTTCTTTTTAGTTGATGTCCATCAGCGTATTAGGTGTTTCTGCGTGGATGAGAGACTACCTGAATAATGTTCTCACTTTAACTGCAGAAACAAGGTAAAGCTTTCCTTAAACCCGTTAATCTGTGTGGGCGATTGATTACAGTATGTGTCGTTCATTCTGTATGGCAAGTTTCCTAATTAAGATTTCTAGAATTAAGAAACCTTCAGTTGAGCTAATTATTGTTTCGTTAAAAGGTGTATTTTTGCCGCCATTTCTGGCATCAGTTGAACTTAGAGAAGCAGGAAAGATATGAATTCAATCTTGTTTTATTCCTGTGCCTTTCTTTTCTGACAGGGATCAATTTTTGGCCCTTTGCCCACATGTAACCATATTATATTACTGTTTAGTTTTGAATACTTTATTCAGTCCAGAGATTTAGGAATGCTGTTAGTTTTATTACAGCAGTGCTTATGAGCCCTAGTGATGGAACAGGGCCTCATTGTGCCATGTACTGTGCAAGTGTAGGACCTTCTCTCCAAAGAGATTTCAGATGATGCGATACTTTCTGGTACCTGAATGCAGCATTTGACTTTAAAACCATGTAGAACAGATTTCTCTGAAGTGTGTAAGGCGCTGGAAAGAACGCATCTGCTAATCCAGTGTTTTCATTTTGATAGTTATATTACATGTATATTACATGCCATTTTTGTGTGATTATGTTTTTTTGATTATGGTTCTGATTGGCTTTAGGGTGGAGGAGGCTGTCATTTTGACTTACTTTCCTGTGGTCCACCCGGTCATGATTGCAGTCTGCTGTTTCCTCATCATAGTTGGAATGCTGGGCTACTGTGGAACAGTGAAAAGTAATCTGTTGCTCCTTGTCTGGGTACGTTTCATGACCTCTAGAAACAGCTAACTTTTGCTTTGCTTCAACAGTGTAAGAACAGTTTTAATCCACAGGCACTAGACAAATACTGCTTATTTTTTATTACCATGTTGAGTTATAGTATCAGTGAGGAATTGTAATTGCAAAGCACACAGTAGGAAAGAATTTATTGCCTAGACTGCATTATGCTGTGACTGAAAGACAAGCAGTGTGTCATTTGCAAAAATCCCCTTCATTTAGTAGAGGAGTTGCTGAGGGAAAAAATAATGCAAACTCTTAAGTACTAATAATTATAGGAACATGAGTCTGAGTGCTCTGAAATAAACGTTATGCTACCCTCTTGGCTGTGCAATAGCTAAATAACCTAGACTTTGCTTTATCCACACAGTTGATTGCATGTGTAAAATAACAGCATTTGTAGCTAATGAAAGTTGTTTCTGAGTGTGTTCAAAAGCTTTGCCTTCTCTTACGTGGATGTGGAATTTTGCAGTTTCTTTTGGTTGTGAGCAAGTTTAAAAATAAATTCCTAGTACCCAGCTTTTTCCTTTGTTCGGAGGCTACATAATTGACCCAACAGCAGCTGAAAAGCAATAGTCTTCCCTGCACAAGGCTCTATGTACAATTTAACTGTGATCAGACTTCAGCTGCTAAGGAAGCCAAATGCCTTTTTCTTCATCTGGAAGTCAGTGAGTTTGAGGGCAATAATACAAACAAACAAAAAAACCCCCACCCCAATGTGAAAAACAAAAAGTCCATCAAACTTGCACTAATTTTAAAGATTTAGTGTTTAAAAATATTTAGACTGTCCGAGATCAGGGAGTCCCATATACCAGTATGCTGCTTAGAAGTCTAGCTGGTAGCCCTTGCAGGGTTGGGCTTTGTCTTTTAACATGAGGATAAGCAGAATTCCAAGCAGTCTTCAGCCTGAGGGAGTGGGAGCAATGGATGCGAAAGAGGTGTGCAAGACTTGACCACTGTTATTGCAGGAGGAGAAGCTGGACAGGTAAAATTCTGGCTGAGATTTATGGATTTATGCAACCTTTGCTTTTATTTAAAAAAAAAAAAAGTATTCTAACTGCAGCTAAAACAGTTTGGAAGCTGTCCTGGGCTTTTGTATTAAAATGTCTTTTCTGTTTGAGTGGATGGGAGTAAGCTTTATTTGAGATTTCCAGCTGAAATTCTGCAACAAAAGTGTTCCTCAGTTGCAAGAGGGCAAAGGCTGTTTCTCCTTTTGAATATTTCTAAAGCCCATGCACAGTGTGAGGATTGTTGTTTCAAAGCTATATAGGTAGGAAAAACTCTCATTTAAATCTGAATACTTTATAGTAATACAATAGTCACTCATTTTCTATTTCTAGATCTTAAACTTGCAATGTTAAAATCCATGGGAACAAGTTCTAAGACAGATACTACTTTAGTTACGAGCGTTTGCATAAAAATAATGGATTAGTGTAAACTCATACTATATTTAGTAATCTTTCTTGTATATGTTAAAAAGGGCTTTGTACATATTTGTTTTGTATAAATAGTAAAACTAACGCTTTTTTTTTTATAAGGTCATAAGATTATTTTACAAAGTGTTTTTTATTTTGTAGTGGTGATAGTTTTTATTGTGAGTTAGTTAAAAGGTAAAAGCAACTATGGGACATCGACCAATGCTACATAGTATCTGGGAAAAAAAAGTTACGGCTGTTGGTATAAACCTTGAAAAAAAAGTCCTAACTAATTAGACAGAAAATGAAGTTAAAACTGGTTTTGGCCTTCAGTTTATTTAAACTGCCAATGAAAAGAAGAAATAATTTATAGCTTTTCATGTCATCTGGAAAGAAAGTCTTTTTAGGCAGTCAAATGATACTAAATCAAAACAAGACATTTCTATCACTTTGTGTGGCAATATTTCATTTTCAGGAGCCTGAGAATTTGCTCTTGCTAAGCAGACTGATAAGCAAAACTAAATGGTATCTTCCTAAGTATGTCATTGTCTTTGATTAATTGTTAAAGGAATACAATCGTGCTACGCCACAGAAGTGTGCAGACGTAAGTTGATGCTTCATTCATCAGACTAATCAGAAAAGTGATGGATCAACAAAATGAGCTTTTGTACAACCGGATGAACTAAAAGACAAGAACCTTCATGTAAAACATCAGCAACCTCTTCAATCATGCTTTTAATCTTCTTTTGGAAGTACATGAACAGCCATAATGATTCCATGCAGAGATATTTGGGCACAAATCTTGATGTTCCTGGCAGCATGCTAATTGCTAGTGCTAATGTTAATTGAATTGGATTTTTGGAAAATCTAATAAAGCATAAGGACCATAAAATATATAGATATTATGGTGTTAGATATTTTAGTACATCTGAATATATAATTATTTTCATTTGTTTTTCAAATTTTATCTTGCGGTTAGATGCTTGAAACCTTCCCAGCTTCACATGGGGCATAAATATAAATTGAACTAATGTTTACTCAGTTTAATAGTAAGAAAATATAATAACTCAGTCTTCTGCATGCTGTGGATTATTTGTAGAACCAGCATTTTAAAGCTGTGATCATTTAATTTTAATTGCTTCACAAATACTAAGTACTGAAGGCTGGTTGGTATAAAAAGCCCATGTATACCTTAAGTGTCTATAATATAATTTTGTTGTATGTCATGAATGATGAGTGTCCTCATGTAGAAGTGGCTGTGATGCCAGCCTAAACTGGAAGATCTGGACTTTTCCTAGCCACTGACTTGAATGTATGAAAAGTCCAAGGATGAGAAGCTAGAGTCCAGGTTTTATGGTGCTTGTTACAGTTTTGCAAACAAGATTCTTTAAATTTATATTTTTTTCAAATCCAGAACCATCCTTTTCCTCTTCTGAGGCTCTGTCCGTTTTGGATTGGTTTTAAAGTCTGTTGTTCACATAGCCTAGCTGAAAACCAACCAAACAGAACACAAGACACACACACACACACACACACACACCACCCCACCCCCCATATCTTAAGAACAGTAACCCTAAGTGTGCATGATTTTTCTTTTTTTAAGCTTTTGTTTTATTAACAACAGCACGTGTAAACTCTATTGCTTGATAAGAAGAGCTTCATGAAAATACCACTGGAAAATATTTTCCTGGCTGGAGGTTTCATTGCAAATTCTGGCATTTATGTGTTTTCTGTAACTACAGCATTTAAACACCACAGGATTCAAATATGTCTGCATACGTTTTTGCAAAGGGAAAATCTGTTAGAAATATTTGATAGTCAATAGGTCAAATCCTATTACTGATTTTCATGATTAAGTGGGCAGAGAAATAACTATTCCTCAGAGCTAAATGTTGTTAGATCCTGTTGGTGTGTGGTCAGATAGCTTATTAATTCACTTTCGCCAAAACCTGGTTATCAATTGGAACTTGCCGGACTAAATGGTCTATTAATTGAGTTGAAACACAACCAGACAAACCATCATTAAACTAAAGTGATCTCTTGTTTAAAAGCAGGCAAATACTTCATAAAAAGAAAGAAAGAAATTCTACTATGTTTTGGTTGAAAAGGTAAACTGGAAATGTGACAAACCTAGCTGGAATGTAGCTGTTTCATGTCAGTAGTTCTCAGCCAGCTAAATGCAATGTTGGTGAATGTAGTTTCTGTGAAGTCCATCTGATGACGGATACATTATTTGTCCTGTAATGATAAAGGATATTTATTCTGATCCATGTGGACTCTTACCACAGTCACAGCTGCTCCAATACCATGTACTAACATTTGGCACTGGAATTGTTATTTACCAACCAGAAGTATTTCTTCATTATTTTAACAACTGAACACTGAAAGGGAAAAAATAACTGACAAGCATGCTTGGTGTAAACCCATGCAGTTTAGAATTAGACAAGACAGAGACTGGGTTCGTTTTCATGTTTTGTGCCATTTATCAGCAATTCAGTTACAAATACAGTGTGAGCAGGAGGAAAACAAGACAGGTTGGCCTGCCTCGCGGAAGGGCTGGTTTAAGTGGGTTTATAATACTATAGTACATGTTTGATGAGAAGCCAGTACTGTGCTAAAATTCAAATTCAGATAGTCAGGTAAATAAGGAGCTGGATATGTAGTTTGCATTTTGAAGAGCTTCTTATTTGACATTTTACTTGTAAGAGAAAATATTTTCATTATACTCCAGTAGTTTCAGATATGAGCAACTTTCTCAAGAAAATATAGAGCTATTTTTCTTTCCTTCTTTCCATATTTCAGTTCAAACGGGAACTGTTTGAGGAGATGCCTGTGCTAGTCATCATTAGGCATCTTTTTTTGTTTGCCTTGAAATGGGATAGAGGGTAAGCTGCTTTCCTGTTCAAATCAGGAGTTTCTGAGCTTCAAAGAAATGGTTAGATTTTGGGATTGGTGTCACTGTGGTAGCTCCAACACCACAGGGCAAAGCTGGGCTTTGCAGGGGTGGGTGCGCTCTGCAGGGCTCTCGGAGTGGTGGAGTGGACTGCAGTGGGTCTGGGGTCCAGTGACAATCCCTCAGCCTGTCTGAGGTGTGTTTTGTTCACCTTGTCTTCTTCACTGTGCAGCACTGCGTATGCACTTTGAAAGGCAAGTGTTTTGGAACAGTGCCTTATTTTCTTAACTATGAGAGGGAGTTGTCTAGCACTGTGGGTTATTGGGAAGCATTTAGAGATGAAGGGTGCTGCCTGCTGAACAGACAGCAAGAGCAGCTGTATATTTGAGCAGCATGGAGGGAAGAGTGTTGGGGTGGAGCAGTATGACAGGAATTGAGCTGGTGGGAGTGTCCAGGTCTTTTTGCAAATGCTTGGCTTAAATCCAAACTTTTGCTGTGCTCACAGTGATGATCTGCTTCCTTCACCCCAGCATTTAACAGCTGCCTTGAACACACAGCCATGTTGTAGCAGAGCAGAGGCAGCACAGTACTGTTTGGTGCAGTTACCCAGTGGCTCAAAGTAACAAGAACTGTGTAGCACCTTGAGGGCTATTCAGGGAAATGCCTTTGATTTAGTGTCTTGGTTTCAGCTGGGATAGAGTTAATTTTCTTTCCAGTAGCTGGTGCAGTGCTCTGTTTTGGCTTTAGTCTGAGAACAGTGCTGATAACACACCGATGTTTTAGTTGTTCCTAAGTAATGCTTACTCTGATCAAGGACTTTGCAGTCTCATGCTCTGCCACCGTGAAGGGGCACAAGAAGCTGGGAGGAAGCAGACAGGACACCTGACCCAAACTAGCCAAACGGGTATTCCATACCACAGCATGTCATGCCCAGTATATAAACTGGGGGGAGTGTGGAGGGGTGGGAGGGGAGGTGGCTGGGGGGGACAGTTGCTGCTCCGGTCAGGCTGGCTATCAGTCACCAGGCGGTGGGCAATCGTATTGTGTGTCACTTGTTTTTTTTTCCTCATGGGGTGAGGTTTATTCCTTCCTCTCTCTTTATTTCCTTTCATCATTACTATTATTATCGTATTATTATTATATTCAGTTATTAAACTGTTCTTTTCTCAACCGATATTTTTTTTTACGTTTTTTTTCCCTCCTTCGAGGAAGGTAGTTATTGAGCAGCTATGTGGTACTTAGTTGCTGGCTGGGCTTAAACCACGACACAGCAGCAAGCTCAGAGAGCGTGGTTACGATGCCATCAATTAAAATAGTTGGGGTTTTTTGTATACTTCTGCAATAGTGAAGAGCCACTTGCTCATCCTTTAGGAAGAAAGTACACTGCTAAGGTGAAAGGTAAATATCTGTTGATAGTAGTATTTTATGGTTCCAGAATGTTTTCAGCATGAAACATAGTGTCTGGAATTCTGTGGCATGCTTTTCACTGTGTGCTATACTTTTAAGCTCATCTGATGAGAGTTACTATTTTGCTTGTTCTTGGAGACATGTCCTAACTATTGGTTTTACTGAGTGTCACTGTGTCCAGCCTCATAATTCAAAACCTTTGTAGCAAGCCTTGATCTTTTTATCTTCCTTGTTCCTCTTTTCCCTCATTCCCACTTGTTACACTATTAATACTGCTTCCTCCCTCCCAAGTTGGGCTGCATCAAAAGCACCGTGACCAGCAGATCGAAGAAGGTGATCCTGCCCCTATACTCTGCCTCTGAGACCTCACTTGGAGTATTGTGTACAGGTCTGGTGTCCTCAACATAAAAAGGACATGGAGCTGTTGGAGCAAGCC
This sequence comes from Strigops habroptila, assembly GCF_004027225.2. Taxonomy (NCBI): domain Eukaryota; kingdom Metazoa; phylum Chordata; class Aves; order Psittaciformes; family Psittacidae; genus Strigops; species Strigops habroptila. Next base: position 24,670,707 of record NC_044279.2, read on the forward strand.
CAGAGGAGGGCCACGAGGATGATAACGGGGCTGGAGCACCTCCTGTATGAAGACAGGCTGAGAAAGTTGGGGCTGTTCAGCCTGGAGAAGAGAAGGCTGCGTGGAGACCTCATAGCACCCTTCCAGTATCTGAAGGGGGCCTATAAGGATGCTGGGGAGGGACTCTTTGTTAGGGACTGTAGTAGTAAGACAAGGGGTAATGGCTTCAAGCTTAAACAGGGGAAGTTCAGGTTAGATATAAGGAAGAAGTTCTTCACTGTGAGGGTGGTGAGGCGCTGGAATGGGTTGCCCAAGGAAGTTGTGAATGCTCCATTCCTGGCAGTGTTCAAGGCCAGGTTGGATGGAGTCTTGGGCGACATGGTTTAGTGTGAGGTGTCCCTACCCATGGCAGGGGGGTTGGAACTAGATGATCTTAAGGTCCTTTCCAACCCAAACCATTCTGTGATTCTATGATTCTATAAGTTCTTGAAAGTCATTGATACCCAGGGCAGGAGAAGGGACTGAAATGACACCAGAACTGAAAAAGGCTCTGGAATGCGAGGAGGGAAGATAGTAATAGAAAAGTAGGTGAAGTGGAGTGGTGGATGTGGATACCAGGAAACTATTGAAAAGACAGGGATTGATTGATAAGACTATAGGTTCAAAGGACTGAGGTTGTCGAAGTTAGAGATCTGGGAATGATACCAGGATGGGAGTGAGGGGTGCTGCATCTTAACTAAGAAAAGAAGATAGGGAGCTGCTGAGGTGATACATGGTTGTGCTGCCGTAGTGTACTTTTTTCTCACTGTCCTTCCTAGCTCCTCTTTTCTCATTACTTGCTTGCCCAGTTTTTTGTTTTGTTTTTTTTTTTTTTTCTCTGCTGAAAGGAATAGGGAATGGGAGAGTCCCTGAGAGCAAGGAAAGAGTAAATGAGTAAACAGATCCACAAAGCCCAGCCAAGCTCAGTGTCTTGTCTGAAATGCAGCCCAGCCTCACCGCCAGGGCATGCCTTGACACTGTAGCTCAACTACCTTCTTGTTACCACAGACTGAGCGTGGAGTGCATGCCCTGACAGTTAAATTAATCTCTTTTTCTTGCCTAATCTTGCCCTTTTGACTAATTAATCACAAACTGTGCTCTGTGCACAGGGGCTGTGGTATGTGTTTTATATCTAAAAGCACTTCACTCAAACCGGTGAATGTTTGAAGTGTTTTTTGGGCATGCCGAGGCAGAGTTATTTTGTGCGTCAGCACCAAATTGGTCTATTTTACAAGGAAAAAGGATTTCTTGACTAAAGAAGCATTTCTTAGAGTGTTTTAATTTCCTTGGTAGAAAAATAAAGAAGTGGTAGAGAGATGAAGAGAGCTGTGTTTTGAAAATCTGTGTGAAGAGGAAACTTTAGGTTTTAATAAAAATCCTATGAAGTAAGGGGAGAAGAAGGGGGAAGGGAAGGGAATATTTTAAGCCATGAGGACATAATGGTCTAATGTCTATCTTTACCTATGTCCTGTTCAGTACTTTACCATGACCTCACAACGACCCTTATTCCTTGGAGTTCACTGACTTTAGGTAATTGAGCCTTGAGCAAATAAATCCTAATAATTACCTGAAGTGTGGATTTTCTTATTTCCAAAATAATACCTGTTTCTTTATAAAAGCAAAGATTAACCATTAAACATTTAAAACAGGTCATTAATATCTCACAGAAGAATTGAGGCTGTGAACAAAGTTCTGATCATAAACAATTTTGTTTAGTTTTTGAAAAAGCACAGGGGGTCAATCAAAAGAACTTGGATACATACCTTAGAAAATGATAATGTTCACTGCCATAATTTAATTTTTTAATTCAGGAAATTAGTTACAAAGATTTTTGGGAAAAGTGGTAACTACTCATATAAAACTTAGACTTTGCAAAGGTTACAAGCTGTAAGACACTGATAAAATTTTGTGATCTAGTAAAGCAAATCTAAAATAATAGAGGTATTTGATCATTTTGCTGTAGAATATATTTATTTTGAAGAACTGGATGGCATTCAGTAGCTAATATTGTAAGTTGGTGGTTTCAGCCCATTCTTTTGTTGACTCGTGACTCTGTTTCTCACAGATTTCTGTGTTGTCAAGCAAGCAAACCAGATTTTAAATTGGAATGACAAATGAACTGTTAATCCCTTCAGGGCAGGGCTGAGGGAGCTGGGAGGGAGCATGGCAGGCAGGGGAAAGTTTGTACTGCCGGAGTGGATAAACAGAGAATTTCAGTTTTCCATGCAGCTTGTCTGACTCTGTTTAATGAGTGCTTCATTTTTAAAGAATATAGCTGGATTAATCATTAAAATAACCTCCTTACTTTGTAAACTGTAACTAATAAAGGGAACCATAGCTTGTAACTTACTGAAGGAGGGAGGACTTCTTATTAGGTTTTGCACAGAAAGAGTCTGGTTCCCGTTGGTGATCTAGTGGTGGTGGCCAGGGTGCAGACAGATGTCTGGATGGCTTGTGTCTCCAAAGAACAAGGCTGACGCTCTCAGGCTGTTAGCCACTGGGAAATGCTATGCATAACCCTGTTAAAATCTTCTGGCATTTGTTTTACATACCATATACTCTAGTCTTTCAGAGATTCCCGTAAGGTTTCATTCTGCAGCTGCCTTACCCTTGGAATCTCATTCAGACCCTGCCCTTCCTTCCCAGAGCTTTCCTTGCCTCTCTTGCCATATGGACCTTGTTGCCCGAGAAGGTGGTGTGAGCGCCAGACAGAAAGTCTGAGGAGGCTGGACTTGCTGATCAGCTACTTTTCGTTTGCTCTGACATAAAGACATAAGGATTGTGTTTTCTCTTGAGTCTGAAGAGGAGAAAAAATGTTTTATGTCTTGTGTGAGAAAAGAAAAACTCTTGGGAGGAGAGTGGAAAACCGTGAAAAAAGATGTTTATTAAATGAAATGCAGAGTATGTGAACGATGATTCATTAATAAGTATACTGATCCTTCAAAGAAAGGCTCATTTGCTCAAAAATGGAAGGATTTCTACAGTCTTGTAGACCAAATTCTCCAAGTGAGCATGACTGAGCATGTGCTCGGGTCTTTGATTCTCCTTGTGCATGGGCTAACAGCCCACTGATTGTATGGGTTATAGTAGCTGAATGCTGATGAGGCATTCCATAGGTCATTGGCAAAAAATTACCATGCCCAGCTGTGGCAGAGCAAAAAAACCCACATGGTATCACTTCAGGAACATATTTGGGTATGCATGGCTTTGTAGTATGGCTATCCTTACCTGCCTGGCCTGCTTGGCATCAGAGGGCCATAGTGAGTTGTTGGTCACTAAGTACCCATAGCCAGTAACTTTCTGTGAGGGCCTCTGCTCTTAGCTTCATTTCTGGCATAATGCTTCCGCTAAGTTTGGAAGGGCACCCTTTGAGGAAGTCATGTGGTTTTTGTATCTTTGCCAGTGGGATGATTGCGATGGCTGATAATAGGGCACGGGGTATTTACGCTGCCCTGGATATTGCACTGAAGTAGACTACTGCAGGACGCAAGAATTTTAACTCTAGTTTTCCTTTGCTAGATGTAATGAGGATTTAATATTTCCACTGTCAAAAAAAAAAAAAAATTATCAGAAATCTGTGTCTTTGAAAATACTTTGGAGAAGGGTATTTGAAATGGTGACTGAGGTGGGAGGAAGAGTAAAATTTTTAGACTCCCTCCATGTACTGCGTTTTCTGAAGTCCCAGTTTTTCCTATGTCCTGTTGCCATGTTAGTAACAAAAATAGAGGTTATTTTTCACCAGTTCTTATCACCTGTTGCCTGAAAAGCATAGACAAATTATATTAAGTGATTAATTGCAGGAATCGTGACATATTCAGCCAGATTCACTCATAAACCGCTACTGAGTGTGCCAGGAATTGAGCACTCCTGACTAGCTATATCTGGACACATCAGGGCACTGTGGAATCAAGCCTTCTGTCCTGAGAAAGCACATCTTCTGTCCATAAGGTAAAGGACAAGACAAAACACAAAGCAAGTCAGACAACTGTAGGTCCACTTCTACAGGGAATTCATATATAAGACAGAAGGATAGTGGGATAATGGATATACTGAATGGAAATCCAATGATGATGAAATTCAGCCACAGAAGGGAGGTCCTTCTGTCTTAAGAGCAAAACCTCTTCTGAGGCTGTTATAGTAGCTGAGCATGATCTGGTAGTGTCTCTGCACTAGCAGGTTGTACTCACTGTGGTGGGTTTCTGTCCTGTTGCTGTTTGTGGTTTCTGCATCAGAGTTTTCAGGGTAGGGTGAGGATGTCGGGTGGGGTCGCTTTTACCCTGTTCCACATGAAGAGTATTCCAGCAGAACAGGGTCTGGTGATTACACACCAGACAGGTAATTGCACCTGATATTCAGTCAGGGAATATATTTAATATCTTGGCCCTTCACGCCTCTGTTTTTGGTTCTCTCTGAAAGTTGTTTTCACATAATGAGTTTATTTCTGTTCCTGCTTCTTTCCAGTTGTTTAAGCCTCTGCAGGCTGTCAGTGCTGCAGCTCTGTGCTCTGAAGATGGAGCCACATGCATATACCCATCCATTGCTGCAGAAAAAAAGCCCAGGTGCTTGTGCAAGGTTCTAGGTATTAGAGATGCTCCTGTTGGAAAGCTGCTGCTTTACTGAATTGCTGCTTGCCTTCCTTTCTCCCCTGTGGCCAGTGGTGGTGAGTAAGCTTAATGAGGACCTTGCAGAAGAACTAGCCTTGCTAATTGACACATCCATTTGACATTGCAGGGCTGCTGAAGTTTAGTATCTTGGCCACATCCGTATATATGTGACCTAGTGAGGAGCAGTAAATATCTACTGCATATTTTTTTTTTTTTTAATTTAATTTTTTTTTAATTGGCAAATATTCTTGCATTGATTTGTTACTCTCAAAAGAGTGTTTTCTGCCAGCATTTCAGTCATTCACCTTCTCTCTAGGAAGCAGTGTTTTAGCTTTTTCCACAACCCCGCTGGTTTAGGTTTTTCCTCCTTGCTGGAGGAAATCCTTCAGTGAAATGGACTCTAACAGGTTTGTGACAGGATGAAGGAGCCACTTCAGTTTTCTGATGACTTTGCATAGTCTGTCTAAGGAGAGAAGTACAGTGATTAGCAATTTCCTACAAAAGAGGGATGTTAAGAGTCTATAGTATTTGCCATGTGAATAGTCTCTTAGTTCTTGAAGTGATTGTGGTTTTGCATTAATTGCTTGTAGATTTTTTTATTTTATATATAATTATTATTATAATATATAATTATTATATATGTATTTTATTTTATATATAACTTGTAGATATCTTTGCAAAAACATTTGCTCCCTTTTGTGCCTTCTCCTATCCTACCCTCTCCCTGCCCTCAAAGCCCCAGAAATAAAAGAAAACAACTCCAAAAAATCAGTACAAAATATCTCAGTAAAGTATTCTGAGGGAGCTGTGCTGTAGAAGCTAGTATCAGTGACCTGCTGGCGCAGTTTTGTGCATAGCGCACAATAGCACTCCTCACGGAGTTAGTCTCCTTTACAGAATGTAGCCACTCAGCCCATAGGAAGAAATATTAAGTCTTGCTTCAAAACCACATTCGAGTTTCTGGCAAAAAGCAGAAGTGTGTAAATGCAGGAAGATGCATTTAGCATTCAGACTCCTGTGGGAATCTAATTGGGGACAAGGAATAATTTTGAAATCAGTAACAATTTCTGGTTTTGGAAGATGGAAATTAGGGGTAGTAAATTTCTATAATGGTTACAGGGTTTTTTCCACACATACACAACTGACATAATGTAATGGTTTGCAAAACAAATAGTACTTTAGAGAGAGGTATAATATTCCCCTTCAGTAGCAGAGGGAAACTGAAGCTGCTTTGTACAAGTTTGGTGTGCTTGCAGTTGTTCATTTCCTAGTGTGTGCTTTCATGTGCGTAAACACTTTGTGTTTTGTCTTGTCCTTTGCCATATGAACAGAAGATGTGCTTTCTCAGGACAGAAGGCTTGATTCTACAGTGCCCTGATGTGTCCAGATATAGCTAGTCAGGAGTGCTCGATTCCTGGCACACTCAGTAGTGGTTTATGAGTGAATCTGGCTGAATAGTTTTCTGTCTGGGGCTAGATTCAGTTACTAGAGAAGATCTTGGGTTTGGCTCTTCTGTCTCCAACTGCTACCACAAACTTTCCTAACTAAACAAAAACGATGAAGTTTCAGATGTTAAGGTTGGTGAATGAAATGTTGCAAGGAACTGGCAATGAAGAGTTTTCCAGAGAATGCCATATGTATACCCCCACATATATCGCTTTTACCACGATCAGTGAGCTTGGCATAAGATTTGGGGATAGCAGGCAGTCCCAGGCTTGTTATCCAATTAAGAGTATAAAACCACTAAAACTTTCTTTGTCAGCTCAGTACTCAAATTTGCTTTTCATCAAAATGTTTAGTTGTTTTTCTTGTCTAAAATGTCAGTATTAGCCATAATGTCCTTAAACTTTTTTTTTTAATATGAATTAAAAGAGCTAAAGCATGTGATATTCTTACCCCTTTTGAAGTGAATATTTGCAAAGTATGCAAAGTATTTGCATAATTTGCAGGCACTATAGTGATAGTGGATACATTGCCCAGAAGCTCATGATCTTATTTTTTAGAGAAAGCATCATTGTTTTTCCAAGGTACGACTAAAATTTTTTCCTCTTTTGGACCTGTGGAGGATGAACATGCTGGTTATTGAAGGCCTGTACCGGAGCTCTTCATGTGCTTACATTGTTGATTTGTAAGGGTATGCAATGTGTTCAGCTATAATGACTATGAAGATGCAGTGTAAAATGGCAGAGGCTAGCAAAATTGGATGTCTTCTTTCAATATCATCTTTATTGAATTGACCTTTGAAAGGGGAGGGCACGAATACAGGTTTCTCTTCAAAATTCACATATATATTTTTACATGCACATTTTTAATTTGGCCATTTGTGTCTGCAAACCTGATTCAGGGAGTTAGATTTGATCAGCAAGTAGGAGTTAAGGATGGCGCTGTTCAGTGGCTGCTAAGGTATCTGTGGATTACTCAGTTCCAGACTGGGTGGATGAAAAAGGTGCCATGTAGGTGACTGTTAAATCCTACTACTTGTGGATTTATAGTCTCTATTTTAAATAATACAGCTTATTGACCCTTTAATAGAGAAAAAAAAAAAAATCATTTATCCTTAATACATGTTTTATGTCTTTTATACCTGTCCTAAATAGATTCCAGAATTAAATGACTAAATTAGGAGCCTTTTGGCAGGTACCCTATTAATTGAATTACAGATTTATTCTATTTTACATTGTGGTTTGATTTCCAAATAAAATCCATGATGACAGTAACTTTAAATCTTGTGTACTGAGAACAAGGGGGAGCTCGGTCCATTGACATGGAAGAAAGTTTGGAGTCGAGGATGAATGGAGCTATATTCTGCTTTAATCAAAAGATAAATGTATTACTTTTAATAGAGAACACCAATTAAAGTAGTCTTAATTTCCATGCAGCTTTATCCTGAAATTCAAAAGGGTTTGTTGATGATAGTTCTGCTCTTTTTAAACACAGCAATCAGTTTTTCTTAACCATCATCATCAGACCAGTACAGCTCCTTCACTTATACATGTATTTTCTATTTTAAAATAGTTCAGTGGTCAGAACTTGTGCCTTTATGCTTGATCTCAAATATCTAAATCACTTTGATGAGAACAGAGCTTTCAAGAACCTAGTTTGCTTCTGTATTGTCAATTTTCTCTTTTTTATGTTTATTTTTTTCTTTTCCCTTTTGGCTGTTGGCATGATTTGGATATGTTGCTTAAATGGATAGAACTGAAAAAAGAGGAGGTTTTTTCCACCTGTATGAGAGGAAAAAAGATTGTCCTCTTTGCAACTGTTTTAGTGTAATGTGTCATGATAGCCTTGTACTCCTGTACAACAACTTGTACAACAAGGAAATGAATTTATTTTCCCATTGTAATATTCACATGCTTCATGTTAAGTTTGTATGAAATCACATGACTTAAACTTTTAGAAAGTTTGCTGTGTGAATCTTTCATGTTTTGGTTAAAAATATGTATTTTAGATTCCATGTCTTCAGTCATGTGAAATGTTAATAATGTTTCAAGATGTCCTTCAATATTGTTAAGTCTTTTTTTCAAAGTTAACCTGAATATCAAAAATAACTAAGACCATTCTGTTTTCTGCAGTACTTTGGAAGCTTGCTTGTAATATTCTGCGTTGAACTGGCCTGTGGTGTTTGGACCTACGAGCAGGAAATAACGGTGAGTCAGAAAAGGAGGCTGCATTTTTTCAACAGAAGAAAACAAAGATTTCCATTAGCTAGCTGTTTTCTGATTGCTGCAGTGTTTATCTTTGTTCATTATTCCAACAGTCTAATTTCAAGTGACTGGCTCTTTTTTAAACAGAGAATTCTTGTTGGAAATCTTGTCTGTCTGGAAGGTCCCTTCTGAGTTTCTCTCTACCTTCTCTACAGCTGAGAGCCAAATCCTGCAGCCCCTGATTTAAGGACTTTATTTTTCGTTAATTCTCACTTAGGCAGGTTCTCATTAAAGTCAATGGAGATTTTGAGGATAAAGTATGAACTTAAGCCTTAAGGTAAGTATTTTGAGAGAGGAGATGTGAGAATTTGAAGGGATTTTGCCCCAAAAGTTCTTAATGTTTTAGAGAGCTGAGTGTACTACGTTGTAAACAGACAGTATGTTCTTTCAACAGAGAACTTGCTGTCTGCTGAAATCTTCACACTGCCTCCACAAGCTATAAATGCCAGTTTTAAGCAAAACATGTCTTAGCTATAAAACACTCTTCTGTAAACTTGTGAAGAGGTTTTATCTCTGTCTAGTTTTTATAGCTGTACCAACCTTTAATTTTCAAACTGAAAACTTGTAACCAGCATGCAAGAAAATGGGTAAGTGTAGAGAAATGTTATTCTGCTGGCTGCTATGTCCTTATGTCTTGTACTCAGTCTGGTATTTTTTTATGAGTAATGATATGCGCAATATCCTGGTCTTTCCAACAGTGAGTAGCAATTGCATTGCAGTAAGATGGGAGAGAGTCTTTTGGGACCAAAGGAATTTCTGGCAGATTTGAAGTCTGAAGTTATGTGGCAGCACTTTGCATCAGCAGTATAGATTCCAGAGGGGTGTTCTAATATAGCAGCAATAAAAGCTATCCCTTTACTTTAAATGTCAGCTTACATTGATGCATTTTAAAACTGGGAATGCAGGCAGAGACATGCTTCATCCTATGGGCACAGCTGCCATCTGGGGGGGGTTTGCCAAGGATGACAGTTATAACTAACATCCATCTGTTGGGGGTGTATTTTGTCTTTCCATCCAATTTCCTCCTCTTATTCCCTTTGTTCCAACACTGCTGCCTTTCATGCGATGAGGTGGGCCAGACTCAGGTTTCTTGCTGCTGAAAACTGTTAGGGAATGTGGCAGTCTGGAAGAGCACAGTTGGCTTTCAGTGGTTCTTTAATACCTGTGCAGATAACTTTGCTAGAGCATGCTTTCTCCTACTCTTTGTTAAAGAAGACTCCCTGTTATACCCATGGGGGTGACTTGTCATATTAGTTTCAGTGTAACATAAAATCACATGAGCCACTGGTGGCTTTTAAAAAATCAGTTGGCATTAGTGTAGGTGGGCAGGTGATGTTGTCAAGAATGTCACTGGCGGATAACTGCCTCTGCTGATCCAATATGGGCTCTCCTTGGCGTGTGGACAAGTTGCTCTAAGAGTCCTTGTATAAACGATTTTCCTTTCAGCTCATGATAGCTCTCAGCCTGAAGTGTGCCTCATGACTAATTTGTCCACCCACAAGATTGAAAAGCCAGTGTGGGTTCTCAGCTTGCTTGGGTATTGGTCAAGCTTTGATACTCATTGGAAAAATAATAATGAGTAAGTAGATCTCAGTGGCAAACTGAGCTTTACAGAACTTATGCTAAAATCAAACCATGCTACAGAGAAGTGTTGTTGGCGTATAGTCAAACAAATGCATCTCGAGATCATGTGTTATTGTGCACTACTGCATGCATGAGCTGATGGGAAGCTATTTAGTAGATGCATCGATAGTCCTTAGTGTGACATGTTGGCGTTCTTGGAGCAGTCAAACCGATTCTGATACCTCTCCTTAGCTCCAGAATTCAAATTTCCTTCCTGCAGTAGGGTCTAGTTTGTTTTGACTTGCTTTTAATTTCCTTCTCTCACTTCTTGATTATTTTTTTTTTCTTGCTTTCCATTGTTTTCATAAAGAAGTATGCCTTGTGTTACATGCGTAATCTTGGACTGTATTCAACTCAAATAAGATAATAAAAACATAGTCTGTCAAGTATGAGCTTAACTGCAGTGATATCAAATAATATCCAAAGAAAGCAGAGTGCTAACTTCCAATGCAGTGGAAAGAGAAATGCATTGAGTACAAACCCAAATTACTCTATTAGAGTGACCAGTATAAATGTTTGTGGTAGAAATGTTCTGTGATACTGTTTTTAAGTATCCTTAGTATTCTACTGCTAAAATATTTTTCATGTGGACAGTTGTGAATTCAATGCTTTATAGCTTAAGAAAGAAAAACACTGCTAAGTGAAAGATGTGTTAAATTTCTAGGATATTATTAACATATTCATATTCATGACATATCAAGCTTTACCAAAGTTTCAGTAATGTAGTATAACTTAGCAGTGGTAATGAAACATTATGAGATGTTCTTACTTGGATTATGGGGTCAGTCAGGCAGTGATTGTCCCTGTTTTTTGTAGAGCATCTGGCACAACAAATTCCAGGCTCCTTGGGAAGTATAGTGATAATTTTTTTTTTTCTTAAATACCATTTATTGCTGTTTTCAGAATGCCCTTACTTTTGACTCCAAATTGAACAGGATAGGTAAGTCACAGCTGCTAGAAGAGCTGGGCTCCTCCGTCCCCCCAGTGAAAGCTGCAACTGTGATTTCTTTCACCATAATTGTTAAGGCTAGTGGGAACAAGGCAAAACTCAGCATAAATGCTGTGCTGCAAAGTCTTCAGCTCCTTGTTTTAATTTGGCACACTGAAATTTGCACTGCCGAAGTTAGTTATCTTGACTCTTAACTGCATTGTATGCCAAGTGCCATAGGACTTGCTTCTATTGTTTCTAAATACATTGCTGACTGAGGGTCGTAGTCTGTCAATGGAGAGCACCAGCACCTCAATTGTGAGTAGTCAAATTTGAAAGAAAAATACTTAAAGTATTCTTCTTTCAGAAGGAAAGATTTACAAGGCTGCATGTGAAGAAAAAAGTTCATGGGGCCTGTGTGTATGCACTTCCTTGTTACTATTGGGCAAGATACTGAAATCGAGTACATTCAGGATACCTGCATGGAAAGCCAAAAGGCCACCAAAAAGACTCAGGGTAGAATTCATCTCAGATAATTCTATGTATTTAGAAGTTAGACATTTAAGTTTGTCGCTTTACAAAGTAAAGTGGATTTGAGACTTCAATGGAATGATTCATCTGCTCTGTTTAAAGTATTTATCTTGAGATGAACTTCCCCTGTTCATCTCAATATGGCTGCCTGTTTCTTTCTATTGACTAAGATGACACCAGCGAGATAGCTAAACTGGGGCAGACAGATGCCACCCCTGATGACTTGCATGGTGCTCTGTTCAAGTTTTATGCCAGGTAAAAAATCTGGTGATGTCATAACTGGATTGTACCCATCTGTCTCTGAATCTCTGCAAAATGCATCTCCTTTTCCAGTGTACCTTAATTTGTAAGCAAAGGAAACAAATAACTTTTTCCTGATATCTTAATAAAGCCTCATAAAGTTTCAATATCATAAAAATTGAAGCACTTATTTTACTCTTCAATTCAAAGCTGTTTTGGTCATTGCGCTGGAAAGATCTCAGAATCGATGGAAGTTCTGGGTTTGGAGCCACAAGCCAGCTGATATGCTGTGTGAATTGCTTTTCTGTCCTTGCTTTAGGTTCCAGTGCAGTGGTCCGATATGATCACACTGAAAGCCAGGATGACCAATTATGGCCTACCTAGGTACCAGTGGCTGACCCATGCTTGGAATTTCTTCCAGAGGGAGGTAAGATGACAGTTAATTCATGAGCTGAAGTAATACATGCATGGTAAATGTTATTTAACTGCTAAAATAAAAGGTTTGGTTTTAAGTGAATAGGTAAATAAATGCAAGTTCATTCCCTGTGAAACCCTGTGTAGTGATGATATCTTTTAACATCACTTGATACCCAACTCTTGAGCTTACGTATGCCCTAAAAATACTAAAACACCAAAAAAAGAATGTTAATAAATTCACTTAAATTGTTGACACTGTCTCCTTGTCTGCCAGTAAGGTTAGGACACCAATACCTTTTAGGATTATGATAACATTTAAGAAACTGATGTATGTAAAATTTAAAATCTGCAAGTAAAGTGAAACAAACATTTCTATAGGCTGTTTTAATATTAAACCGTGCTCCCTTTCCTTGTAGAGTCTGTTAGTTTCCCTTCATGGAGCTGCCCTGGTTAAGATAATGTGTTTAGCTGGAAATGAGGGGGAAAGCAAGTTTCCAAAAAGATGCAAACACTGTCTCTTTGGCTGAGGTTTGAGAAAGTGATCAGGGTTTTTATTTCCTTTGACTGGAGGGGTGGGAAACAAACCAAAAAGCTTCCTTGTCTATTCACAGCTTTGCCCTGTAGGCTACTAAAATTCAGAACTGTTTTTAAAGAATGAAGTATTATGTTACAAAAACATGAAATTGCCCAAGGTAAAACCCATTAACTCCAAATATAACTCATGTGCAGGAAGAGAACTCTTTAAGTGCCTGTCATTGTGTTGCCCTTGTTGAAATCTTGAAATCTATCATTGTTGCACAGATTTCCTGTTTATTTAAACATTTCCTGGCAGCACTTGGTTAGTCTGTATTTATGCTAAAACCTGAAAGAAAAAGCGAGGACTACATGAGGTTAAACACACCCCCACCCTTCCCAGTCCCCTGCTTTGGCTATGCAAGTGCTCTGTGAAATCAAGTAATTCTTCATACACAGATAGAGTGTTTGTGTCTGTTCTGTACCTGAGATAGTATAATTAAATGGCCTCGTTTCCCTTGCATAGGCCTGGTACTGTATCTTTTTTTAAATGTATGGGTTGATTAAATTTAGAAGTTGCTTTTTATCCTCCTGCTTGTAGTGTCATCATAATGGCTGGTTTTAATATGAATAAAAATAAATGTAGAAAAAGGAATCTAATAAAACTTCAACAATGCCTTAACTCTTCCAGGGTAGGAAAGGTTCCTTTAGAACTTAGATTTCCTATATTCCATCTCTGGTTAGAGGAATGATCTGGGAAAGTTTGAAGTGAACTAAGAAGTCTTTTTTACAGCTCCTACTTAATTGGTGGACTGTCAATTTTATTCTGTCTATTCATAATTCAGATGGTGGACGTGAGAGCCTGATATGTGCTTTATGTTTGAATGAGCACTATGCCTGGGGCCCTTCTCAGCACTATTTTTTTTTTTTTTTCCAAAAGAAAAAATTGTAATTTACAATTTTGTTCGCAAAGATTCAGCCCTGATCAGCCTTGTGCTTGCTCTTCTGTATCTTTTCCCATCTGAGAGAGATGGGAAATATGTTTTCCCGCTAGCCTTCTTGCTGGTCTAATATCAAGAGTTGTGACTATACCAAGGAAGATGAGAAGGGTCAGTTGAAGTCAGGAAGGAAGAACTGGGCAGGAGGAAGAAAAGATTTGAGATTAAGAAAAGGATGTTTAGTGAGGTGCTCTGTGCAATTACAATGAGGAGCCAAAGCTTGAGCATTGAGGGGATTTTGACCGACTAACAAACTGATAAAAAACAGCTCTAGTGAAAAAGGAAGAAGTGGGATTTGTAAGGTCAAGGCACAGTGTGTGCTAACCTGGTGTTGGGGCACTGATTTGCTTGGTTGTGACCGAAGAGTGGCATGGTATACAGGACTCTGGCTCTGAAGCGGGTAAGAGGGGCAAATGTTCCCAAGCCCATGGGTCAAAGGGACCAGGTGATGACTTACAAACTCAGGCTGGTACTAGAGAACATCCAGATAGAAGAAAGCAGCTTCCTCTTCCTGCAGCAAGGCTTTTTTTTCTTTTTTTTTTTTTTTCCCCCCTCAGTTATATCAGTTTGCCATCCAATTCCAAACAAAATTTAATATAACTGCTTTAGCCCTTTTTTATGTGAAAGCAGTTAGGAATGTCATAGGCTGGTGATTTGGCTTTAATTCTCTCGGTGTGTTTTGCAGAGGAGAAGACAGGTTGTTAGACCAGGTGGTTTTTATAGCCAATTATGACTCATCTGCTTTGCAGCCAGACTTCTTGCTTTTATGGTTTATTCTGTTGCAGTTTTTATTTTAGTGTGATACCCCTTCCTTCCCCCTTTTTGCTTTCAGCATTTGTCATTTCCATACCTTTTCGCTCACTTTTAAAATCTTTTTTTCTTTTTCTGTATTCAGATAAATCTGTGGTTTTTCTCATCTTGTTTTTGACAGATGTGTCCATAGTTTTAGCCCTGCAGGAATAGTCTTCACTAGTAAGACCTTAATCACCTTTTCCTAGTACTTCCTTCAGCCACAGGTATACTTGTTTATTAGTCACCTTTTTGACATAAAATTATAATGTGTTAGCTCCTTGTAGTAAGGGTAGCAGAATTACAGGGTAGGACAATTTCTGTGAAGCATCCTTTGAGGGAGCAGTTGGGATTTAAAGGACAGAGCAGTATCATTGGCTGTTTCTGAGCTGCTCATTGTTCACTACATTTTTCATGTCACCTTTATGTCAAAACACAGCCAAAGAAGGTATGTGGAAGCTCTTGTAGGTGTTTTTAGTCCTACGTAAATGTTTTGGGAGTCATTAATAGAATTTATTTAGCTTTTTTGATGACCTACTTTTATGAAGAAGTAGCATCATTATTGCTGATCTTGGCTAATCCTTCCTTTGCAGTTTAAATGTTGTGGGGTGGTGTACTTCACAGACTGGCTGGAAATGACAGAGATGGACTGGCCGCCTGACTCCTGTTGTGTCAGAGAGTTCCCAGGGTGCTCTAAGCAGGCACATCATGAGGATCTCAGTGACCTTTATCAGGAGGTAAGAAGAAAAGTGTGCATATTTCAGAAGGCTTTGTACATTCTTCCTGATCCAGTCATTTTTCAAACTCATCATTTGCAATGCAGCAGGAGGGTTTGTTGAGTAATCGTGTTTGTTTATTATTGATTAATGCTGAAGCAGAGGGAGAAAGGAAGAAACGAAAAAGGAGAGAAACAACCCACCCACCCTTACGTGGAAGTGATATGAGTTGTTAGCAGTGCAGTTAACATCTGAGATGTGCTTAAATATTTGTTTTATATTGGGTAGGTTGGAGCTGAAATTTGCTCCAGTCAGAAATTAAAAAAAACCCCAAATAGTTTTTAATGTAATGTCCAGTCTCCAGATTGCCAAACAAGGAGAAATTCTACTTGCCATGAAGTAATGAGGACTGGAGTGGTATGTTGTACAGTGAAGGATGCTTTTGAGAAGTCCTTTGGAAGATGAGAGCTCTCTTGTTAACGAGGTCATGCAAGGAGGCAGGTAATTCAGTTGCTCCACTGTGAGAATGCACGGAAACTTCATGTAAAAATGCTCTTTCTCTCTAACTCTACTACATTACACTATGATTACTATTTAAAAAGAAAAAAATCTTAAAGCCTTAAAACCAGGAGAGGACCTGTTTAAAGTGGGTAAGGGAGGTGATCATGGTAGCAAGTCATTACTGTTCTTAGGATGAAAATTATGCAAAGAAGTAAATATGTTCTCTACTAAACAGTTTTAACTGTTCTCACAAAAATGTTGTCTAAAGTCACCTTTGCCTGGAGACTGCTTTGATACCTACCATTTTTTTTTATGCTAACAGACCTCTGAAGATGTTTAATGATGTGCATTCAGTAATAGCAGAATGACCAACAGGCCAGGTAGTCCAGTAGTGGCAAGACCCATGCCTCAGTCAAGTAGTTATGAGATTCTGAGAAGAGATATATTCTTCATTTGCTTTCTTTAAAAGTAATATAGGGTGCATAGGAAGGAGGATGAGCCCGAGAAGTGTACTTCCAGATGCTGCAGCCTGAACGTTTTTCCAGCAGACAATGCAACTCTGCATTATGGAAGATGACCCAAAGAACCATCTTATCTTGTCCCAGTCTCTTACCACTTTCAAAACTTTCTTACAAGAATCTAATTATGTAACTCTTTTTGAGGTGCTATGGAGAGATACCTCTGAAGCAGGGGAGATCCACTGTAAAAACAAGCTAAGATGAACATTAGCTATTGCCAGGAAACAGTCTGGTTTTGGGGAAATGCATTTGTATGGCATTGACTCTACAAGCAGAAATTATGTAATTTATTATGGGCATTCAGACATCCATCCTAGGCCTGGTGTGATTCTAGGAGGAAAAGAGAAGGAAGAGCTGCCAAAAGGCCAGTGCCTCAGAAGGCCAGTCTCTGTTAGGGAACCTTAACGACAGTGGCAGAGCCTGTTTTCTTTCCACCAGCTGCTTGTAGAGACTCTCCTGCCCTATGGCGAGGCTCACAGCACTGGTTGGACTGTAGAAGTGTCAGTCTCTGAATCGCAAAGCACTTTGGAAGGCCCCAGAAGAAGCCTAGCCTCTTGCTCATGCTTGAAGAAGAACGAACTGTGGCTCACTGTGCAATAATAGTTGCTTTTTGTAATACTGCTGCCAGTATTGACGCCACACAGACCAACTCTGCCATAGAGAGCACTCAAGGTGTGTAAGTGTGTGGAAGCTGCAGAATGTTTGTTTGCCTTGAGCATCTTTCCTGCTTATGTGAAAAGGCAAGAGTATGCAAGCAGTGTCACTCAATGAAAAACAAATTGTTGAGCTTGGGAAGCTCAGAAAATTCTGAGGAGAACTAGTCCATGGAGTGTCTTGTTGAAACTGCAAGGTTTTCTTACATCATCTCTTCTGTTAATATTTCATTCCCATAGCCATGTTCCAGGAAGGTGGTTCTCTGTGCTGCACTTTGTATGTCGAAGTTCTTTCGGTTCTACTTGTAGAAAATTAACAGCCAAAGATGATGATGATGTAGAACATAAGGGCTCTGTTAAGACCCACTTAATAAAAAGAAAGCCTGCCTGGCTTTTTTATAAAAGAAACCTGAAGGGCACATTTATTGTTCTTCCCTTACCGTACCCCAGAGCATTTTGGATAGATTCAGCTTTCAGAAAAAAATATTTTTGGTTCTGTACTGCATAATCCATTAAAAAAATGGACAGGCTGTATTCTGTTTTACCAGCTACAAAAATACTCTGTTGCTTTTTGAGATGTACAATATTTGGTTGGCAGAACATTTTTTTTCCCATGGTCTTTGCCTGTGGGTTGTTTCACAGGCTCATAGAGTGTGCTTGCTAATATGTTTATCAGTATCATGCAAAACCAGCTTATACTTGCAAGGCTAATCGGTCTCACTTCTGCTTTGGAGATTTGAAGGAGAAAAGCTTTTTTAGAAAGTGATTCCAAACAAACTTGTCATAATTTGGTGGTTTGAGAGGGAGCCTGATGGTATTAGACTCGCTAGCCTAAAATTGGCTTATGTAAATGCTTCGCAAGTTCATTCTGGTGCTTCAGAAAAGTTCTTTGTAGTACTTCAGAAAATTGAAGTTTCGTTTGGCTGCGATAAAGTAGGTTTTTTTTGTAGTTGTGCTGTAATTTTCTGCTGGGATTTTGGAGCCTTCTTTAAGTTAGAATCCTTCACAATACAATTTTTGTAGAAAGTTGGCTTAGAGTTTTGTTTGAGAGTATTATTTTGAAAGCTATTTTCAAATGTGTTAGTCGTCTTGGACTGCTTTTATTCTGACTGGCTTCACCTTTGATGCAGTCCGTGGAACAGTCTAACCTTAGAGTGTGGTTGTGAGGGAAGTACATCATGACAGATACAAAAACCTTAGAGATTTGTTGTGCTCTGAGGACACGGGGAGCTCTGCCCATCTTGTGGCCAGGAACTGTAGCTTAGACAAAAGGATAGGTAGGAGTTGGTATCTTCAGAAGAATCAAAATTGCATATTCAATATTTTTTTGTATTCTAGCATACTTTGAGTATACTCAAAATTGGAGTATATAAGAGATTTGTTGAATATGCTGATGGTTCTCTTTGCTACTCTGAGAATGCCTTATTTAAGATCTGCTCCTTATTCTGTGATGTTGCAGTAAATCAGAAATACCTGGTTTGTTTCCATTGTAAGACTGAGAAGATAAAATAGCCTTTGTAATAAATATGAATCAGGCCTTTAATCCATAGCTTTGTGGGAATTTGAATCTAATTCTTCTGAATGATTGCTGCAACATTTTATACTGTTTTTGAGTTGTCAATAAGAGCTTCCTGTTTAGTGATAAACTTTTACTTTTGCTGAGAAAAGTATATTTATGTACCCTTTAATTGCAGGCTACCAACTATGAATGTGTTGCATAAGCAGAAATAAAATGCATGAATGTGAGGATAACGGGGGTGGCTGGATATTTCTCAATTTTAAAACTGATTTTGAATGTGTATTAGAGCAGAACTGCAAGAACATCATTAAATGGAGGGAGGCAGTCTATCTAGATCAGGCATAATTCGTCTCAGTTATGTGTCCGTACTGCAGGAGATGCAGGCATTAATGTTACTGCTCTCTGTTAATGGATGTTTCCTCTAGGCAATGAATGAACTGAATTTGAATACTGCTGTGGTTGAGTATTTTTAACTTGACTAGCATGTACCTTCGTTCCTTAAAGTTATTAGAAGTATTAAAATGCAGTCAGCTTCTCTGTAATTAAAAACAAATTTGGAAAGTAGTATAATTACAGCACTGCCTTCTAGTTCAAGAAGACACCAATGTGACATTTTTTGTTCCTCGTCAAGTTCAATTATAATGCTTTTTCTACAGTTTGCGTTGTTTTTTTGGTTTTTTTTGTTTTTCAAATGCCAAAGAATTCACATTCACTCATTGTTCTGTGTCTAAACTATATTAATGTTTAGAAACCAACACAGTCAAATAAGAATGGAGCAAAGAGATTGAGATCCTTTAACTTACTCTCGTACCATTATCATAAAGTACGTTAATTTAATTTAGATCCTCAATGAAAATCTGTTGACTGCAGCATGAATTTTGTGTGTGAAGCAAGAATCAGACCTTTCATCAAATACGTTGGAGACTGTAGCATTTGAAATTGTTGGCTTTGGAGAATTTCAGTGTGATCGAAAAGCGTTATTTATCATGTCCTGTCTTCAGATTCTGTCACTTTGATCAATTGCTTTCTTCTCACAGAAAAGCTATAAGAAACATGTAGTAAAAATATAAATGCAAAAATGACATTTTGAAGACAGTGCCTATCTTGATGGGTTCCTGATGTCTTCTGGGACCAATGCGTATTGGTTATTTGGGGTGTTATCCCATCCAGTCTGTTACTCTGAATTTTCCCTTGCTACCTGTGTTCCTTTGAGTTTTGCAGCTTTGCAGGTTGTGAAGTCCTCCAAAGTTCAGAATAGAGAATAGGCATTGGCTGGTCACTAAGGGCCCCTCTCTTCAAGGTTTTATCCTGTCTGAGACTGGGCATCACCTTTTCTGATCACAAGCGTCATAGCTTGTGTTTGTACTGTCGTCCAGTAGTTCCCAGAGCCAGTGTCTATCTGTGGATCCTTGCTGCCTTAAGAAGGCTTGGGACTTTTCTGAAGCCTTTTACAGTAATTATTAGTTGGCCATGTATGCAAACTTTGGAGCATGCACTGATGGTTTGGAAAGAAACAAATTTCCATTTCTGGGAAACATCAACTTGGGATGTTTTAACATAATTTTTCACCAGACCTTTTCTGTGTAAAAAATAATTATTGTTATTCTGTAAATAATTGCAGAGGTGGTGCGTGTGACCATCTTCCTAATACAGTGTGTGTGGATTGTCACCTCTTTGGAGCAGGGTCAAGCTGCCTGCCTGGGTTGCTTTAAGTAGCAACAGCACAATATATGAAGCAATACTGGATGTTGGTATACCATCATCACAATAATTGGCAGGGAAGTTTCTACATTCAAATCTGAAATTAAGCCAGTTAATTTTAAAATATAGGCAGAATGTAACTAGCGTAAGTGGATATGCTTTTTGCAATAAGTAGGTGCTAGTAGTTCAGAAATGAAAAGTAGGAGTAATGCCACATGTATGTAGTATTATTATCACTAAGTACTAAAGAAAGTCTGTTTGTGTACCCACTGCGTTCTGGAAATTTGTCAGAAGTCCTCCATTAAAGGTTATTTTATTCAATGCTCCTTACTAGTGATTGGAATGTAATGATTTTTCTACTCTCTAGGGACTTTCTGTGGAACTAAATAAGCTGGCATATAATGAGCCCAGATAAAAGAGAAAAGGTGGGAAGAAACACTGATGAGGTTATGCAGGTCTGTAGATCTTTCCTAGAATATTGTTTAAACTTCAGATTGTGGTGGTAATTGTAGAAAATGTCTGAAGAGTTTAAAATAATTGACAGCTTTGAAGATCTGCAAATTAATGAGAGAAACAAGATGGTTAGGAGGATTTTTAAACCTTCACAAAACCAGTTGAGTTTCTTTAAAAATCAGTTGTAGTTGGTAGGAACTCAGAGTGATTTCTGAATTAAAGAGTAGCACAGATCTCTTGGAGCTTACATGCAGTAACCTCTCAGTGTGTGAGAAAACTTAAAGATGTCATTATGGAAGTGATTAAAAAGAAGGCAAAATAATTTTCAAAGTATTGTTTGAAGGAAGGAAGAGAGAAATTTTGGGGAGCCAGGAAAGCCAGCACTAGGTAGGATGAGCTAAACCTTGGGAACTGCAAACCAAATAATATTGACTAACTTTTAAAAATCTTTTTGTTTCATAGGGATGTGGTAAAAAAATGTACACTTTTTTGAGGGGAACAAAGCAATTGCAAGTGCTGAGATTTCTAGGAATCTCTATTGGAGTAACACAGATCCTGGCTATGATCCTCACTATTACTTTGCTGTGGGCTCTGTACTATGACAGAAGGGATCCTGGAACTCATCAGATCATGGCCCTGAAGAGTGATACCTCGCAGCAGCTGTCATGTAATTCCGTGGAGCTACTGAAACCAAGCCTGACAAGGATCTTTGAACATACATCCATGGCAAACAGCTTTAATACACACTTTGAAATGGAAGAGCTATAGGTGATGCAATGAATCTACGAAGTCATAAAGGGTTTTAATTGGGTTTTCTTGTTTTTATTCTGTTCCGTCAAGTATGCCAGATATACCAGTCTTCACGTGAATCAGAAACAGCTGATGGATGGAAGTGAAGGAGGCCAGCAAAGAAAGCATAAGCCAGTCAGCCTCTTAGCCATGGTCTCAGCCATCAAACAGAGTTGAATTTGTTTGTTTGTTTTTTAAAAGGCACTCATTCACTGGGCACAGTAATGTTTAACTTATTGTCACAAGCTGTGTGATGTGTAAAACACTGATTCACTTACAGGCAGACAGAACCTCTAAGGAAAGCATCACAGGAAAGGAAGAGAAATACTCATCTTCTGAAGAAATGACTGATGTTTGAACAAACAAAATGTGACTTCAGTTGAAATTGACTTTTACATTTTTAATAAGCCATTTTGAAAATGTCTTAATCAGGGATCTATGTATATATAATTGTCTGTTTTTGTGTGTGCATGGAAGGCAGAACTACAAGTCAATACTTGGATTTAAAAATTTGCAAGATTTGTAAAAAGGGCGAGATTTTCTTTTTCTAACAAAACCTTTATCTTCGCTGTTATTAAAGATGTTCTAAACTGTCTATTTTTATCTAACATGACTTTAATTTTTAATTTTAAATGTATTAAACAGATTGAAAACAAAACTATGACTCTGGACAATAGACTTCAATTTTCTGAGTAATTCTGGAGAATTCTTCTTTGAAACAATTTGTTCTAAGGACTATTTCTTAAGAAAGAAAGCCTTAAACATTCTTTCCAAAATGGGAATCAATATGGGAGTAGCACATTTTATAGATAAATTTTTTCTCCTGTCTGTGATTCCCCTGAAGGTAGAAACAAAAGTCTACAAAGAAAATGCTTACAGTTCTGGATGCTATTGCAATAATTCTAAAAGTGCATACAGAGAAATTAAACTTTGGCGGTTTCTTCATTAAGAGCTCTCTAGTGGCTTAAAATGCCAACTGGAAACAGAGTTAAAATGTATTTATTGAGATGTGGAAAGTGCATTTTACTGTATTTTTATGAACAATGTTTATTTCATAGGATTATTTTTACAATTGGCCACGCTCCTGAAATGTATATTAGTTCCACTGAGTACAGTAGTCTGTGGCAAATGGGTTTTTACATAATATTACATTTTAAAAATTCTTTCATTTGTTTTGGGATTTGTAAAAGAAAAAAAAATCAGGTGTGATTTGGTAGACAATAAAATTACTTTTGTCTTAAATTCTGTAATGGCTTTTTTTATTTTGAAGTCCTAGAGCGTGAATGCTTTGGATGGCAGCTGGGAGGGTCCCTCTGCTAGTGTGAGTTAATTTGATGTGTCTTTACCCATTCCACTTATTCTGTTGTGGAGAAACTGCATTGTAAATTTCATTTTCTTTTTTATTGCTTCTGAGAAAGCTTCTTTAGGGGCTCATGAAATCGAGCTCTTCAGTTGTGTGGGCTGTTGTTTGTTTTTCAGCAGTCTGTGTGGGGGTGTAATTATTTCACGGGTAGTATTGCAAGCAAAATTACCTTTCTGGTTTTGCACCTCTCCTGCAGATGCTAATACTTATTTTGGGAGGTAAGAAGGCGGCTGAAGGATAGACCTTCCCAAAATTTTGCTTGGAGTATCTTTGTCAGAAATATTTCCTCATGCACTGATTGGGAAGCCTTATGCCCAGCAGTACTGCACATGTACAGCAGAATTCCATCCTTCCACTGCTCAGCTGGGACAGTGTTGCCGTAGCTAAAGGTGAGGTTCCTGTGTAGACAAAGCAGATGTCTGATGTAGACATCTGTAGATGTCCAGAGCCTGGATGTAGACCAGCTGTAGACCTCAGAGTGCTACAGAGACCCGTTATGCTACACAGTGGATTGAGCCATTGCTGGAGTTCTTTTACCCTGTTAAAAAAAACCCAAACAAACCACAAATTGTGGAAACTTTGGATTGTGGTTTGCATGGATTACATGTACGCAGGTATATCAGCTGTGGAATTTCACCATAATATAAAAAAGGGCAGGAAGAAGTCCTGCCCTTTGTCCAGGAAGTCCTGACACTGGGTTTTACCAAAGGAGTGTCTATGGAAGCTCATTTTAGCCATGCTTCAGCCATCTGAAGTCTTCCCATAGGAGGAGGTTGCCTGTGAGGGTTGTCTGCGTATTGTCTTGTATCCGGGTTAGAGCTCATGAAGGAGCAAATACAGCAGGCTGGGCTAGGGAGATGCCTTGGGGGAGTCCACAGCTAGAATTAAGAGATACTGACAGTCCGGGTCATTTGGGTTTAGGCTTCCCCAGTGGTGAGGAAGTGCTGTCATTAGGTGTAGCCAGGTTACTTCAGGAGCAGAGGGATTTTTTTGGTAGGGCTCCTTTCAAACAGGACCAACCTCCCAGACCGGTGTTTGTGGACCCTGACAAGAGTGACCATCCATGAGCAGGGTAACCTCACTTGGGCTTGGCCGCCCAAATCCTGAGCCAGTCTGCATCCAGTATGGGCTAGTTTCATTAGGGGAAAGACCTGCATGCCGGGAATGATAAAAAGTATTCCCTTCCCTAGCAAGGGCTACTGTGTCTTCTGAGAAAGAATCCTTCTGAGTTGCTGAAATAGGTCTTGGCTGTAAATTGGAACACATTCAAACTTTTTTCTTTCCCTGTGCTCAGGCTCTGAGGGGTGTCTGTTTTTCTAGGGCTTATTCAAAGAGCCTGAACATTGATTGACAAGGCTGTTGTGAGCCTGTTCTTTTCCTGTAGAGCTTCAGGATATATGTAGGAGAGAGGCTGCTCGGCGACAGGAACATGTAGAGAGAGTTGCAGCAGTGAAAACTACTTCATCTTTTTATTTCCATTTTACCCTGTTTTTCAGGAGTACCTGGAGGAGAAGGAATGGTGTGTTCTCTCTTCACTGCAGCAAAAACTGTAATGAACCAAATCTTGTTGCAGCAGACAACTATGGAGCTGCTCCTTAATGTTTTTCACAGGTCACTTAATGTCAAGGAGACCAACTGAGTTAGAAAAGGGGTCACCCTCTGCCTGCATTAGGTGTTTCTGTTCAGTCCCGTGCATCATACTGAGTCCATGGGACTGTGTAGCTGTGGGGCTCAGCAGGTTTTGCACCATCCAGTCATGAGAGCAAGAGGATGCTTTTAGGAGGCAAAATTTGCTATTCCTGGTCTTTGGGCAAGGTACTGGTTTGTATGACAAGGCTTTCTGAAGGAAACATAACTATATTTTCTCTTCTTTATAACAGTTAATTTTGTAAAAACAACCCATAAATACAAGGGAATATATAAATAATAGTAAAAGGAGAGGCTGTTGGTCTCAGTGACTATACAGGTAAATATGATGGGGGGGGGATTTTCAAATAGTTTCTGAAGTTTTTACTGAAAAAGCATTGTACTGGGTTTGTGTAGCAAGGTTTTGGTAGCAGGGGGGCTGCAGGGATGGCTTGTGTAAGAAGCTGTAGAAGCTTTCCCTTTGTCCGAGGGAGCCAGTATCAGCTGGCTCCAAGACAGACCTGCAGCTGGCCAAGGCCAAGCCCATCAGCGACAGTGGTAGTGACTCTGGGATAACATAGTTAAGGGGAAAATAATGTGCACAACAGCAATTGCATCCAGAGAGAGTGAAATCCAGATGAGTGAAAATATGTGAGAGGAGCATCCCTGCAGACACCCAGGTCAGTGAAGGAGGGGAGGAGGTGCTCCAGGCAGGACCTGTGACACCATGGAGAGAGGAGCCCCTGCTGGAGCAGGCTCCTGGCGGCACTTGTGACCCCATGAGGGACCCACACTGGAGCAGTTTGTGAATGCAGCTTATGGGAAGGACTCACGTTGGAGAAGTTCAGGGAGGATTGTCTCCCATGGGAGGGACCCCACGCTGGAGCAGGGGAAGAGCGTGAGGAGTCTTCCCCCTGAGGAGTAAGGGGCGGCAGAGCCAACGTGTAATGAGCTGACCACAACCCCCATTCCCTGTCCCCCTGCACTGCTGGAGGGGAGGAATTTGGGAGTAAGGTTGAACTCAGCAAAAAGGGAGGCATGGAAGGAAGGTGTTTTTAAGATTTGGGGTTTATTTCTCATTATCCTACTCTGATTTGATTGGTAATCAAATTAATTTCCTCTCCCCAACTGAGTCTGGTTTGCCTATGACAGTAACAGGTGAGTGATGTCTCCCCTCCTTATCTTGACCCATGAGCTTTTTGTTAATTTTCTTTCCCCTGTCCAGCTGAGGAATGGAGTGATAAGATGGGTTTGGTGGGCACCTGGATTTAGCCAGGGTCAATCCACCACAAGCGTTATGTTTATTACATGTGAATTGCTGTTATTGAAGTTGGATTGCATCTAAAACTTCAAGTTTTAGATTAGTCTTGTGTATAGAGACTTGTGTATAAAGTTTTAGTTTTAGTTTTGTGTATAGATAATGAAGGCAGGTAAGAAACTAAGGTGTCCAGGTGATTACATATGTCTGCCTTTGTCAATCAAAATATGTTGTTCATTCCTGACTGCTCTTTTAGCCTCATGTTGACGTATCCCGTTGGCTGATTGCTATTCCAGAACTTCTGATAATCTTCAGATGTTCCCATGGTTGATGGGAAGATAAAGTCCTGGTGGGCCCCAGGTGCAGGAAAGAGAGTCTATGACCTCCTAAGCACCCTCCCCACTTAAAATGTAATGATCCTTAGATTTCACTAATTTATCCTTTTCCAGTCCAGTTTGTCTCCAAAAGCCACCCTTCTGTCTGGAGCAGCTGAGGTTGCATCGTGCTCTCCTCTGCAAAAACCTTCTCTGGGCAGTCAGCGTGTTTCCATAGCGAGTATATCCCACACCTCAAATGTAAAGTGTACATTTTCAGTTTGTCTCCTGTAGCTATTTTATGAAAACACAGTCATTCTCCTTAAAAATGTTCTGGGAGGTTCACAGGCAGGTATTACTTTTACCTTCCCTCCTCCCCAGTGCAGTTAGCTCCTGGCAGAGGTGGCTGTCACACATGCCAGTGCCATGGTATGCACAGCTGGTAGATCAGCATCATCTGCTCTACCAGTCACCCTTTCTAAGTGGTCCATGGGGTGGTCTTACCTGCTGTTACGCTACAAAAGGATCTCGATCTCATTTGTGCACTAATATTTTATCAAGGGAATTTGATACCAGGTTTGAGGAGGCTCTGTAGCCTTCCTTAGAGAAGGAAAAAGGTTCCATATTAAGTTATTGCAAAACCAAGTCGACCCATTCAAGCATGCAGATGTTTTATTTAAATACTCCTCAAATGTCTATTTATTCAGCATAGCGTGTATTATGCTGCCTTCTGAAATACGATATATGACTGTCAAACAAAATTGTCAAAACAACAACCTTGGTTTCTTTGTATGATACACAGAAATAATTACATTTCATGTACAGTACAGGTGCATTTTACACAGTCATCAACAGTCATTCACTACCAAAACAGCATTTAAATCACCTAAAACACCAAAAGAATGTGTATTTCCCAAATTCAGAATCGATTAATGATTTTGCATGTGACATGGAAATAGGTGACAGGACTGGAATTCTGCAAAATTATACTAAATTATTCCTTCAGCTGCATTTAAAAGATGAAAATACAAGTTGCTTCAGGGGTGTAACTGTTATGCAAGTGTATTGCTGTAGTACGTTCTTTTTAGTCCATATGTAAAGAATAAAGAGATTTTAAAAGATGATGGAGTGACTAGGTTTCCTGGGTTGTATGTAGTCTGTCCCAAAGTGGGTTTAGTAATTGCCTTTTTGCATTATTTACCTGATATAACTAGTCAATATGTACCATGTGGCATAAAGAAGTTGTTGCAGATTGCTAGTATCAAGGCAAACTGGTAGGGATGGAACATTTTTTGTATGAGTAACCATGGGTAGAAGTAGGATGCAAATAAAAACTCTGGGTCCATTCTGCCTCTCCTTTAAACCCCATTAAAACTACATAATCCACCAGTTTCTGCAGGTCTATTGCAACTTTCCAACAGGGTGAAAGAGAGGAGAGCAATGTCAGGTAATCTATCGACTTCAGCAGAGTTCCTCAGAAGGACAGCCTCTGCTTCTGCCCACTGTTAAGGTCTGAAAGAAATGTAGAAGCTCAGATTACAATAAGTTATCCTGATTTGCAGAAAAAGTGGGAAATTAATTGCAAATGAACCAAGCTCCTGTATAAGTACATGATAAGAGAGTAATGCATGACACTGTACTTTTTTAACTGCAGTTTAATTCTAGTGTGTGATGATGTTTTTTGGTGTATATACTGTAGCATGATAGTCCATCATCTGCTCTTTAATCTCTGTTGTCAGATAAAGACCAGTCCTTGTGTGCAGTAAAAAGTGTATCATCAGCAAGTTTCAGGTTTTAGTGGGTATTTTCTCTTAATGTAAATTTTCAGGTTGGTAGAATGCTAGCAAACACTACACTATTCAAACTATTAAATAACTGTGTTAATCATTTATTGTAATGGCATCTAATGCACTGAGTCTTTTGATTTATATGCGTATTTTATTTTGCAGACATGCAATTATTTCTGATCCAGTGTTTTTGATGTATATATGTATGTATTGATATGCACATATTCCATGTATATTTGATGTATACGATGTATGGTATGTCATGAATATAGGAAGGATTATGATACATTTAATGCACTCTCATGAAGAAAAATGATACTTTTTTATCAGAAAGGTTTCTGGTAACATCAATGTCTTTTAAAAATGAAGCCAAAAAGCCTTAACTAGTAAAGCCTTCATATTAGCTATTAGGCCTGCCCATGTAGGCAAATTCCAATTGCAATAAATCATATTTTTATAGCTTTGGGACCCAATCCATTATTCTGTCAGTGTTCTTAGGTAATTAAATATCTTCACACAATATAAATTCTCAAACAAGTTTTAGGATGCAAGTTTACAGATAATGACAAAAAGAATTTAGCCATCATTTTTACTGAATGTCTTCCAGCATAGCTAATGCTGTGGATGCTGCAGAATGTCAACAAGGAAGGTTTGGAGATAAGTGTTAGCTGATCCCAAAAACACCTTTATGGTAATTTTAATTCAGATACGATTGATGCTGTAACGGTACACTGCGACGAGAGGTTTGTTCTGAAAATACAGAAGCAGACAAGATGTCTACGGATGAAAGGACTGTATTGATTCATCAGTAGGCTTGAAATCCCAAACAGTACTGCAACAGTACCCCCACAGTGCTGTTGGAGTGTGTAACAAACTGTCATAGAAATAGAGGACAGTGGACAAAAAAACCAATGACTGAATAGGTCATTTGTGGTGCACGGTTTGGCTGTAAGGTTATTTAAATGTTTGCCAATAGAAGTTTATAGTGTAGATGAAGTTGTGTAAAATACCTTAAAAAAAAAAAAAGAAATCCTGATTCCTGATACAATGGGTGTACAATGACTTATTGCAGTTGTAACAGTACCTAGGAAGCAAGATAAAACAATAATAAATATTGAACTAACTGAACACCTTTAGTTCACTAATGAGTGTTTGAATAAGAAATACTGCATTTTTCAAAGGGAAGTTATTTGTACAACTACCATGGGACATTAACAATCAGCTTGTTGTAACTGCATGGAAATGCCCCTTTCTACAGTAATATTTTATCATGCCTAATCTGAAAAACAACAAAAGTAAACTGAGATCACAGCTCCAAATAATTTCAGCATGCATTATGGTTGTAGTTCTTTCAGTCAGTACAATCATATTTCATATGAGCATTTTTTCTTTAATTTTTTGATAGTTCCTCATCCAGTTTGTGGTTTATTAACAGGAAAAAAAAAGAGACACTTTATCAAAATGTTTCTCATTGTTTTGCATTCAGCAGGAACACAGGTTTGTTTCTATTTTTAGTTTTGTGGTTTTTGTTTATTTTTTTTTTTTCTAAAAAGAGCTCTCATGATAAGAAGAAGCATCAATGGGGACATTTCATTGTGCTCATATAGTAAGTCAGGATGGTCACAGAAGATTCCACCGCGCCTCAGTTCAGACAAGGGGTAAGAAACTCCTTTTGGTTCACACGCTATGACACCGAAACCCACAGTGTTGTGTTTCTCCCAGACCTCTCGCTCTGTGGCTGCTGGCGCACACATCAAGGGGTGTTGTCTTTGTCGGCTCTCTCATTCCT
The DNA here is from genome assembly GCF_004027225.2 of Strigops habroptila. Classification (NCBI taxonomy): domain Eukaryota; kingdom Metazoa; phylum Chordata; class Aves; order Psittaciformes; family Psittacidae; genus Strigops; species Strigops habroptila. The sequence continues at coordinate 24,700,062 of NC_044279.2, forward strand.
CACTGCTTGAGCTCAGCTTGCAAGTGGTCTTTATGCTAGTTTAGAAATAACTCCTTCTTTTATAAAGCAGATACTCGGACAATGTTTCCTCCCGAATACTCGGGAGTCTCTGGCCTATCGTCTCCTTCAGGTGTGGTGACTGGAGGTGTCGGGATGCTAATTATTGCTGTAGTGACATAAGGCTGCTCACAGTTTAGTTTAACGCACTCTTCCACTTTGGCATTTAAGCTGGAACGGCTGGAGGAGGAAACCAACATCCATGAAGAAAGAAAGTCCATGTTACTGCAAACCTCTCATGCTCATTCCATTCCCTCAGCTGTCTATCTCCATCCTGCCCCATTAGAGAACTCAGAGGTGCAAAGTGGCATCCCCCCACCAGCAGCAGGTGGTCCAGGGCTATGTCCATGGACAGGCCCCCTTTCTCCCTTCCTTCACCATTTCAGCACATCTAAAAGTTTCTCAGCCCATCACCTAAGTGTTTCTGAACAAGAGAAGCATCTGAGCAAACTTTGCATAGCCAAATAACTAGCTATGCAGAAAAGTAGAAACGAAGGGCCAATCTCCTACAGATTCCTCCATGCTATGCATATTTAAGAACATTTTGTATATTCTGTATCCTCAATAATAAGGCACAGTGATATATGTGCTAATTAAAGTTGATTTAACATGTTCGTGGAGCTGCTGCAGTACCTCAGCATCATAAGGACCTTTTAAAACTCAGACTGGTTCAAGGTGAGAATGGCATTTTGTGCTTGTGTTTTTAGCTTGTATTTTAACACAAAGCTAGTGCTTGGAATTATGGTGCAGGCAAGTCCTCTAGTAGAGAAAGGATGGATCCAGGCAGAATATTTCCTGAAAAGCTAAAACAGATTGGAGCTTTGTGCTGGCCAAGAGGTCTCATTGCACAACAGCTGAAAAACTTTAGTACCTGCAAGCTGCTGGGTTGATCATGAAAGTGAAGCCAAACTTAGTAACTATAAAAAGCAAGCTATCAAATGTAACTTAACAAGACAATCTCTATAGCAACTAGCGCTGAAAACGCTGCTTCTTTAAATGGTGGCATGTTTGAGTTCAATAGAAAACACTTCTGAGCCTCCTAGGCCCCTTGCTGTGTTTTCAGAGGTGGTGTTTCGATGTATCTGAAAACCAAATGGTTTATTTGTGAGAGTATAGAGACATTCAGTAAATTACAAACTCTTCACCTGCACTTTCCTCACTTTTGTAATAACTCCTCAAAGTAGCAAATAATTTTTTTTTTTTTTTTTCTTTTTTTATTTGGAAGAGTCTTTCTTATGACTCTTATACTTACAACTCTGGAAATCAGTTTTATTTCTCTCCTCTGTGGAAATGTGAGGAAGTCTCATTTGTCCTATGCTTCCAAACCAAAACAGTAGGAGCAGACCTTTCTTTCTCTTCCCACTTGCTCATCTCGTATATCTGAATCGCACATTCTTCTATTCTAGATTTTTCCATGGCATATAACATTTGATGCTCTATTTCATTTGAGGTAACTGGATGTTATTTGCTGCAAATAGTACATGGTAGTTTGTGGGGAGGGCAGAAATGGATATAGAGACACTATTCTGTTATCTTGGACTAAGCTTGGAGCAAACTGAGTGCAGGATGTTTCAGTCCTAGTATCCATTTTTGGATGAGTATTTGACTTTCACCTTTAGCCTCACAGCCTGCCTATGGAGGCCACAACACCTCTACATCCCTTCTCTCATGAAGAAAGGGGCTTCAGCCCTCTATGTGCTGATGCAGGTGATGTACCTGTTAGACAGAGGCGTCCTCTCCACACATCTGATCTGGATGGTGCTGAGCTCTTGTACGCTGCCTGGGCGGCTGCCACTGATGTTGGTGTTTGGGATGTGGTAAGTCTTTTTATGTCTTCGCGAGCAGCAAGTGCTGGTAACACCTTGTTGAGATGAGAGAGACGGGCTGTGGCTTGGGGGTCTGTTGACTGTAGAAACCTCCATACAGCTCTCTTCATAGACTTGCTCATCCACGAACTCGTGGTTCTAGCCCAGAGGAATCCAACCAAGGGACAAAGAACACACAGAAAGATAATTAAAGTGAACATATTGATCATGATTGTTTAAAGACTTAAATTGACACAACTGAATAAACTGAGAAGTTAGACAGCTTATTCTTGATTATAGTATTTAGCCTGTATTATCCTGGGATGAATACCAATAGAAATGTAAATGCTGGAACAAAACTCTCAGAGCCCTAAATAAGAAAATGTTAATCCAAATTACTTCGTAAAATAGCATGTGATTGTAATGTAGCTTGCATTATAAATATCTGTATAATCTATGAAATGCCATAAAATAGAGGATTATGTTTATTAATAAAAATGCAAGTGGTGCTTATGTAAATACTCTAAATGTCATTTGGAAGTAAATAAGATTTATTATATTGAGCTATAATACAATAAAATCCATAAATATTGTCCAAATGAGTTTATAAAGCTTCCTTCTGAATTACATATTAGAAATCAGGATATGAAATAGTGTGGTTTGAGGTATGCAGCTATGTAAAAGAAAAAGATTCATGAAAGAGAAGTTTTGATTAGAGAAGATGAGATCATTATTTAAAAGCATCCAAAAGTTCCTAATTACAGGAGATGGATGTATTGAAAGCAGTTTAGAAGACTGAACATTTAGTTAAATGAAATACTTCATACAATTTTTGCTTAATGTCAGCATAGACAGTTGTTTTGTAGAGTTGTCATAGAGCTGAATCCAAATTCACACAAATGGCCAGTTTACATTGGCTCAGTAGGTGATTAGGAAGCATTTCACACACAGCCATGATTTCCATATTTTCTTTGTGTGCAAAAGAGCGTGAAATGGTAGTGTTGCTTATAGTGGGGGGGAGAAAAGGGGAAGGAATTTTTACAGTCATTTTAAAGTAGCAGCCCAAACTAAGCAGAGGTTAAGATACATTCATGTGCAGTTTGGGAAAGCCTCCTTTTAAAAAAATAAATCTTTCCATTTACTGCTGGAATCAGTCTGCATATCCTGGGAATGGTTTGGGAGAATGGCTTAGGGAGCATGGTCTGGATTGTTGTACACTCAGTCTCACTCACTTTGAATTTGTTATCTTGCTGCGTTTTTGTTTTCCCCTGAAGAATGATGCACTAATTGGAAAGGTGCTGACGTGGTTTTTTGGGAGAATTACAGTATAGTGCTAATATAAAATATGTGAACAAAATAAATCGAGTAACAACTGCGGCCAAGTGTTTGCAACAAACGGAAATACCTTTACAGGCATATTATTATTTCCATTTCTTCTGTTCTTCGCTCAGTTTGTGTGGAAGTGAGTGGTGTCGAAGAATGCAAATTTTAAGTGGAAAGAAAGAACTTGCTTCAGTAAGGTATATGCCAGTCACAATCAAGTTTTTGAACGTGCTTGCACAGTGGACATAAAATTCAGAGAGAAAAATTACCTAATCACCCGCTTTAGATTACGTTCAGTGGCTTGCAGTATGTTTGCCAAGAACTCTGATAGTTTTCTGGTTAAAAGTAATTTCGTGCTTCCTAAAACTTTTATGGAGCAACCAACAAGAATTCAATTTGTAAGGTCCATTAAAGAGGTTTATTGAGTGAACTTTTAATAGAGATTGGAAACATTTTGAAATGATATAATGGCTCAAATTAATAGATTTGATTATACTTATTAATTAACTGTTCTTTAATTAGCTAAAAGTAGCCTGTAAAATATAACTTCCAGTGCAATTATTTTCATTATTAATGTAATTTTCACAGAATCCCATAACATTATTCACTCTGCCTTTCTTAAGTGGAAGAGATATTATTCTATTGACTTTAAAGTGCCAGAAAAGAGAAAATAAATATGCCTTTGCTTAGTATCATCTGCGCTGACGCGTAAATCATGTGATATTTCAAAGGCTGATGAGAGGCTAAGAATGCACCTCACCCTTGCTCTTATAACATGAACCTGCAACTTGCCAGATTCCACAAGCTGAGGGCCCAAAATCTCAAGTTCCCACTTAAATCTTAGGAATGCATGATCTGCAGAATACAACTTGGAACCCCTGTATATACTTTTGTGTTCATGTGCCATATTAACTCACTGCCAGTAGCAGGACCCAACAAACAAGAAAAAAAGAAAGTAGACTCCATGCAAATTTAGGAAATAAGATAATACTTGCTTTATAGACTTATTAAAAAACAAAAACGTAAAAAACCCCAAACCAAACCAACCAACCAACCAAACGAAATAAACAAAACAAAAACCTAACCAAGCTTTGTTTAAAATAAAAGAAGAAAAAGAAAAGGCTTACACATAGTCCACCATTATGATTAGAGGAAATGTATTAGCAGCCAAATTCAGTTCCCACCAAATGAATACAATTTTTTTTCCATGATTTCTATGAGCATTTGACAAGAACTGTGGCTACTACTAGGGTTTTAGAATATGTTTGTAATGTTCAACTGTGGAACAATTTTTAAGATGGATTGTTATTATCAGGTTCTAGTACAAAATGTCTCAAAAATGTTCCATAAGGACCCAGTCTGAATCTTGGCAAAGAAACCACATTATACTCTGAATAGGAAGCAAGATGGTTTGTCCTACAGCACATTATATAAAAATCAATACTCCAAAAGGAAGAATGAAGGAGGCATAAGCACCTGTCAGATGACATATTACTATCTAAGTGATGTAACAACTAAGCCATTTTATTTATAAAAAAATGCTGTTGAAAGAAGAATATTAAATTATATATACATCATAGTTTAATTTAGCAATGTCTATTGTGGGAAAACATATTTATTCTTTTTTTCTTTTTGAGAAAGAGCGGAAAGATTTTCACAGTGATCTCTACCGAATATAGCAGAGGCATTACCAGGTGTTTTAATGAAAATCTAAACCTAGATGACAAAGACAAGACAAAATAGCATAAAGTTCCACTATGTATAGAAAACTTCAAGAGAAATCATATAATTTTTACATGCAACTGAAACTTATAAAACTAGGTGTAAATTTGTAAATGATGGCTTAATGGATGTTGACCAACTTACCTACAATACAAGGTAAATTCTACATGGCAATATAACCCCAGCAAAAATATAAAAATACGGGGAGACAATTTTAGCATGCTCTATGTGAAATTCCCAAATCTACAAAGATTAAATTCAATATAAATAATATTTATGCTCTTAGTTCCCTAGGAAATTATAAAGAGGAAACAACATAAAATTTGGGATGATTAGTGCTATTGCTGTGACGTTATCTGCCCAGAAATACACTCTTAGTAAACATGGCAGCTCTTACTGAGTCATAACTTGGCCGTTTACTAAGTTTACTGTTCTTAATGGCTGTCTAATTATCCAGGTATTGACCAGGGAAATACATAAAGAGTACATAAGAAGTAGTCCTTTTGATTTATAGGGAGTTTCAAATCCAGATGAGCATATTTGGGCTGTTATGAATTACATCAGTGATTTCTACAGGGATCTCAGTGTCTAAACCGAAGCCAAAAGGCTTTGAAGCTTTGCACCTGCATCTGGATTAAGCACTTGAAGTTTCAAAACTACTTGCTGGGGGATCCTCTTTTACAGTAATTTTGGCAGGAATCACATTGACATCAGAGGAAACACCCAGCAGCTCTCCCTGAGCCCAACATTGGCTCAGGCGAAAACTTGCTTTATCTGTACTGAATATTGAATATATAAGGACTACAAATTGTGTTTTATGAATTATGCTGCAGAAAAGTGCAAATGATAACATTATGGAATGAATGAAAACCATACTGAGGGTCACACATACAGCTTGGTTGCACTAATGTAATCTCACTGATGTCAGTATCTTTCATGCTAGATGAGGCTCTCATCCAGGATGTCTCTTATTTATATGCAGTCTGTATAATGCCTTAAAATAAGACAAAATGGCTTTTCTTCCCAGCTAACTACTTTAATTTAAAGGTTTATTAATTAGAAGAAATAATTGAAAACATTCAAACTAGGCTGGTGTTGGAATTCACAGGAAAACACAGATCTCTTTTCTTACCGTAGTTTTTTCCAGGCAATGAAGCAGGTGGTGGTGCTGTGTTTCAAAGGAAGAGCCAGATTTGCTAACAAAGGCCTGTTCTTCTTCAGTGGAGGACTGTTGATACATAGAACTCTGTATTATTCTCATACGTGAACAAGAGGGCTGTTATCCAAATATTTGATCAGAACTAATCTGGATTGTACACGGTAACATAACTGCAATGCTTCATCTACACCGTATAACCCAAATTATTTCGGATCTGAGTTCTCTTTTGCTTATTTGTTTTTTAATCAAAATATTTTCTTTCCTGTCCTTGCATCTCCTTTTAAAAGTTTCCAACTTAGGTCTTTCATGCATAGATGGAATAACACGATTTACAAATGCAATCAACATGTAAGCTTTGACTATTGGATCAATGCATGCTTAAAATTATCATAAATTTAAATGACAGTAGACTTTTTTTCTTTTTTTTGCTCTAGGTATGTGGCTCATTTGAAGGAAATTAAACATAGTTGTCCTCCTGGGATCATTTCATAGCACTAAAGAATTTGCAGTATTGCTGCTTACACAAAAATTCATGTCACTGATCCCAATCTGCTGAGTTTGGAAAGCATATAGCAGATGTTACTTACAGAGTATAAAGAATTAAGTAGAAAGCATTCACTGTTTATTAACTGCTTTCATAATTATTCACTAGAAAGCAAAAAACTGAATAGGGAAGGAAGTGGGATAATAGGAAAGAAATTCAGTTCAACTTTGGGATATTTGAAATCTGCATGGCAATTGAACTATTTGGTGTCTTTTTAGTTCAAAGATTTGAGTTCTTTCAAGCGGAAGAGGAAACAAGGGCTGTGACTGCTCATCTTTTATGCTAGACCAGACAGATGCACAGCCACTTCCTCCTCTTCTGGCTATAGGTTAAAGCGCTTGGCATTTTAACACATATTGAACAGAAAGGGCATAGAGGAATGAAAGCCTTCCTGTATGCCCCAGGGAATTGCCTGAATAGCAGAAAATGTCAGGGATTAAGAAGCTCTGTGTCTTCAGTCTTTCTCAGCTGGGTACAGCTCCAAGCAGCCAAGGGACTGTCTCCAGCATGTGGGTCGCTGTGGTTCCCAGTCCTAGCCGCTGCCTGGCGCTTGGTCCTGGCTTCCTCAGTAGGTATAAGGGGGGGTGGAATTTCTTCAAGTAACACTGGATTTCAATGCATTTGATATAATCACCAAGATTGTCCTTAGAGCAAAATAGGTGCTTCCAGGGAATGCTTTTCAATCTGCAACATCCCTCTGTGCAAACAATACCCCAGAGCTACCTCTTTCCCTCACTAACAATGAAGCCTGGTTTTGCAGCCCGTGATCTACCTGTCTAAAGCCAAATGAAACAAATCTAACCTACTTCCTAAGAGGCAAATGCTCTTTACTTTCTTAATGAGGTCTCCTAACTCTAAAAATGTGGGTTACATTTGAATCCAGCATGTCTATCTGGCCATTTTCCTCATCTTTTCATCCCCCGTCATCTACTCTCATAAGCTTCCTTCAACAATAGTAATTGTCCAATTTATCCTTCTTTAATCTACCTCTAAATATAACATTACCTAAAAGACCCAAGCTGACTTGCCCTGATGATAAATAGAATAAGCCACTGCTGGACTGTCATTAAGCTGTTATTCTGGAGCTGGAGGATATGGGAACATTACCTGCTGCAGCTGGTTACTCAGTAAGCCATTTCGTTTGCTCTGCATGTAGGCATTAGCACTCCCACTCTTTGCCGCACGAATTCGAGCAAGTCTGGCTTTCTGTGTAAAAGGACAAAAGGAAGAGTGTCACTTGTGCTCATATCTATTATTCTGTTTATCTAAAACCACTAATTGGAATCAGCTGCTTATGAATACCAATATCATAACGATGGAAAGGCTGTATTGCATCTGTCCCCCAGGTGGAGCAAAGCATGAGTGTCTTCCCATTTAAAATGCAAATGACAGAAGGTTTATTTGTTTGCATGCATCAGCTAAGGAGCACAATGATTTTGGAGAAGGGATTGGATAGATAAACATGTAAGAGCCTCTTTTTCTTTGCATTGCTGCAACTGTGCCACTCCTTATGCCTTGTGGGTCAGGAACTCGGGCATCCATCTCAGCTGCTCCTGCAGTGAAAATTTTTAAAGGAGAATATATTGTTCAAAAAACATAATATTGCAACTGCCATGAGCTGGTTTCTCAGAGTCTTCTGGATTTTTAGAGTAGCAGAACATGGTAGTGTTTTTTATGCTGTCTCCCAGCTAAGGTCCTAAATGCTTGCTAGACCTTTTGTCTGTTGACCTCTTCATGTCTGTTGGTATAATCAGACTTAATACTTGTCATCGTTTATCATAATCTGATTTTTTAGACACTGCAGGGATCAAATTGCTGAGAGAGATTTGAGATTTCTTAGGTGAGCTTCATTGCTCATGAAGGTGACTTTCATTCCAAAGTGGAAGGTGGCTCATGAGTGAAGGACTCTGCATCCACTGACTTCTGTACAAAAGCAAGAAACCAACATTAGAGGGAAACATGAGGAAAAGACTCTTTCATGTAGTAATGCGGAAATCAGAGGCTTTGGTGGCATTTCTAGCACGGTGTCCTGATTCTGTAATTTTTGTGGCTGGTTACATGTCTAAGAGAGAATCTGGGTTTATCTTTGTGGTTAGGTTTCTGATTCTGAAAGCCAAATGCTGAGCATCATTTGGAGTTGAATGGCTGCTAAAGCACAGAAGGAGACACAGTGAAGAACTTAAAAAACTGACTGATATATTAATTGAGATTTTCACATCTGATAATTACTCAGTTGATATTTTCAGAAAATAGAGGAAGCATTTTCCCCTCTTGCCCCAATTTCTGAGGCATTAAACATCACCATGAAATGATTGAGAATCTCTGAATAGAGAAGCAGCCTGGCCACTGCAGCGCCAGATCTCTCTAGCATGATTAATAATTAACTGACTATAAGGAATAGCTCAACACCACGCTTCTTTGCACCCACAGCCTCAAACTCACAGATCTGCTCAACAGCAAGCCAAGAATTCATGACAGCTAACAGCAAACACGGCTAGAACCTGGCTGATGTTATATGTAACATATTTATTAGCTTTTAACTGTTCTGAAGGAAAGTTAATGCTGTGCATGTGTGCATCACTGAGTCAAAAAGCTTATGTGAGAGGCTGTTGCCTGATTTTGTGATATATTGTCTATTTTAGAATAGCATATTGGTTTGTTGCCTTCCTCGGTGCACACAGCCATTCTAGCAACGCAGTTAATGCATTAATTATACTAGTAGTAAGGAGCCAAGTGCCCCAATCACCTGCACGGTGCTTCTGCACAGGTCAATTCCTGCTTTCCCCTTCCTCCTGTTAGCACTGGAAGGACATCTGCAGCCCCACACTCCAACACCCTGAGCAGGTTCCCAGGGGCTGGACTGGAGGGTAAATGTCCAGTCTTTCACTTAGCACCATGACAGACCAGCCCTGGGCAGCTCAGCGTGCTGTGGTGAGCCACCCAAGAGTGCAACACTCCCACCCTCAGGCTCACATGGGCTCCTTGGTGGCACATCCAGGGCTACCAATGTGGATAGGGCTGAGTCCTCAAAGTTAGCAATTAAAAATCCCCTTGGGCGGGTAGAAAATAGGTTCTTTTCAAGATGGAGCTCTTGAGGTGCAACACCTGTGTGATGGGATGAAGGCAGGGGGAAGAGCTTTACCTATGCCACAGAATATTTATGGGTTGGGTTGTGTGCACTGGGTTACGTCCGTAAATATATTAAAGGTCTTTCTTAGTACTACTGTTTAGCCTTAGGAGCTTGAGACGCTTTAGAGATGCCTTTGCAGGGTGCAACATAGAGTCCCATAAATAAGTGATTTTAGTCACAAAAGTTTTAGCTGTGGTACTCTTCACTGTGCTTTTCATACTGGGACATTTATTAGACTTAATGAACATACATTAGTTATGCTTTTCCTTTTGGCATGCATATTCATTTTCTTTTGCAGTGATTGAAGCAATAATTATGGTGTAGCACCAACTAATAAAGATATATAAAAAATATAATGGTTTATCAGACTATCTTATCAATGTGCTGCAACACATACAATATGAAGTCTGTACTTCCCATGTGAAGTTTTAAAATTGCTTTGCAGATATGAATTTATTGCATCTTAAAAAGGTTTTGCGAGGTGAGTAGTAATAGCTTACATCTTTCTAGCTGAGGCTCATTCATATGGCCTGGATTTACATCACTTACCAAAGAGAAAAAAATAAATTTATTACCAGGACAGGAACCAGATACTGTGGCTTCCATGCTTATACTTCAGCTTACAGAAAATTCTCCTGAAACTGGAGGTGTTTACAAATCTGTTAAAGTGATAAGATTTCTTTTCAGTGCTTCTGCCTGATTTATATTGGAGCCTGTAGCATGAGCAATCTAGTGACTCCTCACGTTCCTATCAAGGAATCAGTAGAAGCTCATGTCAAGAACAGGATTGTAAGGGCTCTATGCTGGGGATTGAATTCCCATGAAGGACACCAAAATGATGTGATGGCATCAGGAAAACTGTGATTACAGAACAACTGCTTTTTCCTTTAGTCTGCAAACTGCTGTGAGATTTTCCCTGTTATCCATTGAATGTAACTCTGATTTGGGTAATTTTTATGTTGTCCAGGACAAAAACAATGTAGATGAAATACAGTTATTTATTCTGATGAAATTCCACCATAATAATCTTGTCTGAAACTTCCGGAAGAAACTGATGTTCAGATTCCCTTGTATTTGCACTGAACTTCTCTTTTGAATTAATTGCCTTTTTTTCCTAGCTTCAAAGCTTACAATTTAGAAGTGGATCCTTGTCTATGACTGCACTTACAGAAACCTTACAAAGGGAATTCACTGTTATTCAACAACAGCTAGCTCTGTCAATTTTAGAAATATAAACATTTAATTTCACAAGCTTTTAATAAAGTGCTAAATGTAGCACCATAGGGTATTTACAACATTTGGCTTTTAACACTCAGGATGCCCTCAGCTGTCCAGCTGTTTTAAGAGAGAGATTTTATCAGGAATACTTTAAGACAGGGCTTACTGCAATACCGTGAATCATTTTTGGCAAGAGCGTGTCTTCAATTTGCTATGCAAGAAACCTAGATAGCCTAGGTAATTTAGTACTTAGTTCCTGCTGTCACTCTTCTGCTGCTCTCTAGACTACATAACTATCTTACTATCACAACTCAAAACCTGCTAATTACTTACCTTATGATTATTAACGATCTTGTAGAATTAAAATACAAGAATTCCTTTGCAGTCATTCTGTGTGTACTGGTTTTTGTTGGAACTGAGTTAATTTTCCTCATAGTAGCTGGTATAGAATCAATCATAGAACAGCGCAGGTTTTAAGGAACCTTGAAACACCATCTGGTCCAGCCTTTTGTGGGAAATGGAGCCCAGATAAGATTATCTAGCACCCCATCTAATCACATCTTGAAAACCTTCTGCAAGGGGGACTCTACCACGTCACTGGGGATGTTGTTTCAATGAATAATCGTTCTTATGTCCAGATGAAACCTCTCCTTGTGCAACTCTTACCCACTGCTCCTTGTCTTCTTCATGTGCCTCCTTGTGAAGAAAGTCTTCATCCTCTTTGTAGTCACCCTTCCAGTAATGGAATACTGTGATGAAGTCTCCACTGAGCCTTCTCCAGGGAGAAAAGACCTAACTCCTTCAGTCTTTCCTCACATTGCAGGTTTGCCAGCCTTATGGAACTATGTTTTGGATTTGTGATTAGAACAGTGTTGGTAACATGGGGTATTTTGGCTACCGCTGAGCAGTACTTACACAGCATCAAGGCCTTTTCCGCTCCTCAGAGTGTCCTGCTGAGTAGGCTGAGGGTGCACAAGAAGTTGGGGGGGACATAGCCAGGGTAGCTGACCCCAGCTGACCAGAGGGATATTCCATACCATATGATGTCATGCTCAGCAATAAAACTGGATGGGGATGGAGGCTGGCAGGGGCTGCCCTTGCTCTGGGACAGGCTGAGCATCAGTCAGTTGGTGGTGAGCAATTGGGTTTTTTTCGCATAATTTTTTTTTCTTGTCCCCCCTCTCTCCGTTGCTGCCCCCCTGTCCCTCCCTCAGGACTCACCCATCACCCCCCTTCAAAAAATTATTAAACTGTTTTTATCCACACCCATGAATTTTTGCATATTTATCCTTCTGAGTCTCCCCCTATCCCACTGGGGAGGAGTGAACAAGTGGCTGGGTGACAGAATTGTCCAAACATCAAGTCACATAGTTTGTATCAGTTTTTGTTTGGCCTTTCATAAACCCATCCTGTATGTTTGTTTTCAAGTGAAAAATCAAGCTCGGATTTCATGCTCCAATCTTCTGATTTTCCGTAATTGCAAATAATTGACTTTAGATTAGCTGACAATAATTTACAGGATGTCAGCATGTAGCAGAGAAGGAAGTGCTGTTTACTTTGTACATTAATGGGTATGGAATTAAATAAGGTTCATATATTTGTTGAGTTGTTCCTTGCTTTCACAACCTATCCAAATTACTGTTCAGTAAACACAAGCTTTACATGCTTTTGTGCTAAATTCAAAAATCTTGGGTAAGTTGTTCTCTTAGTTATGTCTTAGCAACCCCACTGACGTTAACAGCCTATTTCATCTAAAGAAGTCATAATAGCTAGCAGGGTTCCCTACTGCAAACACTCAGCTCTAGGTGCTGTTAAACAGTTGTTGCAGTTTATCCTAGAGCTATTTATATTTATCTAGTAAGTAATTATTCATAAATTGACAAATACATCATGTAAAATCAATAAATAATAAAGCCAAGCCAATCTTTAGGATAGATTTTGGTATATGAAGATAGAAGACCATACTCACATGAAAGATTCAGGTTGAGTTTTATCTATTAAGTCAGGGTTTGGAGCTGATGACAGTTGTTTGGGTTTCTGTTAGGGCACCATGCAAAATCACTCTTGGGATAAAGTGCTTGGGTAACTAAATTAAGGCTTCTTCAGCTATCAGATAATGAACAATAGTGAGCAGATGGACCCCCACTTAGGACTTGCTGGCCAAGAGGATACAAGGCTCTTGCCTTCAAAATGTGCAGAAAAATAGATGTATGGAAAACAGGGACAGCATCTAGCAAAGAATGCTTCATTCAGGGTAAGGTGGACATCATCATCATAAGAGCTGTTGCAGTACATAGGATGGAGCTTTGCAGCCAAGCTGCCACCGGGTGGCCAGACAGTAGTTCCAAGAGGGTAGCTATGTCTCCTCCTTTCCCTTCCCTGTGTTAGTCATCATCCCAGTGAATATGGCACTGTGAGGGTCTAGCCATATCTTAATCCTTGATTGCCATCAAATATGGAATAGGAAATTGTATCCAAGCTTAGTTTACCTAAACTTTTCTTTTTCCTTTTCTGTCCTCTCCTTTATATATGGACCAGTTGCAGCACATCTGTCATTAACTTTGCCACCTGAAGGCACTGATGGGCAACCAAAATAACTTGGCCTCTTGAAACTGTCTATAGCTGAGAAAAGCTCCACAAATGGGATTTTTCAAACCTGTCTTAGTAGTGATAAATGTGCGTGAGGAAAAGTCACAGTAAGACTACAGGGCATAATTAGTTCTGCCCTGAATTACAATTGTCAGGGTATGTCAGATCCTTGGACCTTATTATCTGATAGAAGAAAATGTTCTGATAAGCACAGATGAATACTTTACTAGTATTTAAAGTACTCCAAGTACTTTACTTTTTATTTGCACCTCTTTTTTTTGTTTGATTGCCAGTGAGTTCCTGTACCGCAGTGGAAGGTTGGCCTCTCCTGACGACCTATCGGCTCTATTACAAAGTGGAATTTAAAGGTAATTACAATGTATTCCATGGTTGGAAGTAGGATCTTCCTTTGAAATGCATTCGAAATGAGATGGTATATATATACATTTCTTCTTCCATCTTCTCCTGAGCCTTAATGTATAGCATCTTTTGGCCAAAAAGAAACAAATGGAATCATCTAATCTTGAATGACTGTGCAGAACTCAGTAAATGCATATGCTGATGGTCACATGGCTCTTGAACAAACCTAAGTGACAAATTCTTCTTCTACTGAAAATTGCCAGTGCTCCCGTACCAGATTTCAACTTTAACAGAGAACTTGCTCTTGAATTTCCTTACAGACCAAATGTTTTGCCATTTCTGAAGGCTATCTTGATTAAACTTCTGTATGAGATACTGATAAAGTAAGTTACACAATTCAAATACACAACTCCCACAATCAGATGGAAGCTGTTGTAGCCAGCGGGAGGTACCACTGCCTGCAGGGGTTCATGCTGTGCTCCATGAAATAGCACCTTCTTTCAAGCTTATGTTCTTCAGCCTTAGAGAATAAGAATAAGGTTTGTGCCTAGGGGAATACTTATTTCAGAAAGCTGCGAGAAGCTTCTACTGTATTGAATGAAGAAGGAATTTCAAACTTAAATAATGTGACCTTTTTGCTTGAATATTCTTACACAATGCAAGAGAACCCTTCTGTGAAATGCAAGGCTATATTTCATCGCTAAATATTGCTAAGTATGGACTATACAGTACCCAAGAAGTCCCTTTTGTTGATTTTTTTTCAGTCTCTCAGACTGATATTCAGTTCAACATCTCAGCCATTTTAGATAGACAGAGATCAGCTTTGCAATAGGAGATATAAATGAAACACATATCCAGTGCTAAGTTAATCAGACCTCAAAGCCATTTTCTCTAAAGCAAGCAGGGCATAAACACAGTCAGAGGAAATCTCTTATCGTTATTGTCGGCATTGTTCTGGGGAGCAGAGAAAAAACACTTGGCAAGACTGCCATTTATAATTTCATATTCCTATTTGAAACATAAAATGAGTTCACTGTTTAGCAAGGAGAAAAAGTCAGTTATTAACTCAAGCAGTTTCTATTCAGGAAGAGATTATGGGGAATAACAGCCAGTCTGCCAATCTAATTATTGCAAGCAAGGTATTTTCTAGTGTCTGTCTCTTTCTCACCAGCAAGTGTAAAGCAGGCATAGAAAATTCTGTTTCTTGACATGCAGTAGGAGACAGTTTCTATCTGAAGTAAGGCTGGTTGTGTCTGCAGTTATTATGAAAGCTCAAAACAGGCACATTGATTGCTGGGATCAAGCAGATATGTTACCCATGACTGGTGCAATGCTCGGAGGCCCAGTAATGAAGCATTGTGTTTTGGCTGATGTATACTGTTCTTTGCTGCCATTACACAAACAGAAGTGGAAAAGTTCTTGACAGAAACAACGCAGTGTAGAAGTGACGTGTCTCTGCATGTCCCAGCTGTGAGAGAGGGGAATGCACAGCTAGAACTAGCATGTGGGATAAAATATCATGCAAAAGGGTGGGTGGAATTAGTAGATAGGTAAGGTATGGTATTTGGTTCACTGAAGCAGCCTGTATTTGAAATCAGGTTTCTGAAAAGGTATGACATTTCTGTGATACACCTAGTTTCTTTTATGGCCATTTTCCTCATCTAACAGCATTCTTCCAAGATGCGGCCATTAAAGGGTGCAATATTTTCAGCCTGAGATAATGACCGACTTGGCCATGTACCTCTGTTTCTCCTAAAGATATTCTGGGAATTGTATGACTGCGTACATTTATTTCACCTCCTTTTTATGAAGAAAACAGTCAAAAAGGTGTCCAGAAAGAAACAAAAAATTTTGTATCTTTAAATCTGGTGCTTTTGTCTATATAAGGCAGATGCAACCTGCAGCTAGCTGTGTTTGCTGGTCTATGTATGTAGTCTCCAGCAATGGCCTGCCTGCACACCTCTGTGGGTAATGATCCTGCTCTTCCTGGATCTCTGGAGATTCAGAACCCCTGAACAGAGGCCATGGGACCACAAAAAGCTCAAGTGGTGACACCTTAGCCTTGGCAATATTGCAACCTGTTTTGCAAACACTAGTCTCGATGGCCATCAGCAGAGGAGCAGAAAGTAATGCATCTCAGCTCCCTTATCAGAGCTCCAGGTGTCAGTCGAAGCTTTCTAAGATGCTTAGCATTGCAGGGTTGAGCGAAGTAGATTGGTATTAGTACACCGGCTGTGATGTTGGGAGGAAGCTGATTGCCCAGGCTTGGCTGCAGCTCTTCTGGAAATAGCTCTTCCTGACTCCTGACCTTGCCCAGATGGGTCAGGGAGGAAACTGTCTTGTTGAAGAGCTAGTTGATACTTTAGTGAGAGACTCAGCACATCAAGGAAGCTGGAAAATCAGACTTTTGCTTTTGGCTTCTCCCGATCAAGATTTTTATTTTTTTTTTCTGAAGCCTTTTAAGCAAAGTAGGTGCAGAGGAGACAAGTTCCCCAAAAATCAGATTCCCCAGAGACTGAACCCGGAAATTAAACACATGGATTAGTGGAGCAGGCTGCTAAGAGAGATGGTAGAAATCATTATTAGGTTTTTTTCTTTTTAGTTCTTCTTTTTTTCTCAGAAGATGCTCATGGAAAGAAAGTCTGCCTGAAAAACACAGAAGAATCTTCAGTGGGTAGGACTGCAGTGATTGCCTGAAAATACCAGATCTAGTCTAACAAGTAGGATGAACTACCACAACAATAAATCTGTAAATTTTGACAGAAAAGATAAATGAACTGTGTTGTGTTTTTTTGTTGTTGTCTGATTGATTGTTTTTACTAAAAATAACACAGTATTTGCATCTATGTCATTGGCTAGGTGTGTGGCACATATATATAATAGTCCTTTTGCTAAGAAATACTCACTTTGAGGATGCACGACATATAGAAAGTCATATGTTATCAATTGCTCAATAACAGAAGGAGGAAAAATTAGGAGCTCACCTTTTGTGCCCTGCGCTTGTCTGCTCGTTGATTCTGGTGGTAGATACGGCTGAAGTTGGAGACAATTACAGGAACTGGCAGAGCAATGACCAAGACCCCACTCAGGGAGCATATTGAGCCAAAAATCTTGCCAGCTATTGTCTTTGGCACCATGTCACCATATCTGGATTAAAGGAAAAAAAAAAAAAAAGGACAAAATCTCTTCTAAATATTGAATTTCAAGATTAATTAATTGTATAATAGATTTTGCTTCTCTTGCAAGTAATACTTGCTGCATACCCAGTGTTGTGCATCCTGTCCACCAAACTGTGGGTATCTATGTTTTACCTGCTGTAGTCTTCCCAGGCTGCCTTTATTGCAATGGAGAGTGAGAGACCTTGCTAAGAGAGAAAAAATAAATCAGTGTTGAAGTTAAGTCTTTACTCTGTTTGCTTGTTGGAAGAACTCATCACTTTCCATTGGCAAGATCATAGGGACGCTATTTGGTAAGTTAGATGCCAAGCTGAATAATCTGTTGTCTCACTTAAGTTGATACAATACTTTCACTTATGAGGGTAGCACATTTTTGGTACAGGTTGTCCAGGCGATTGTGGAATTTCTATCTTTGGAGATTTTCAATACTTGGCTGGACAAAAGCACGGCTGATCTAACCTACTGTTGTTGATCGGCTGCCTTTGAGTGGGGGACTGAACTAGCTGACCCCCAGAGGTCCCATCTACAGTCTAGACAAAAGCAAACATGAAAAATTCAACCCACAAGCAAGCAACTAAACAAATTCTAACTGCAATTCCTGGCAGTGCTCAGAATTATTAGGGCTACAACCTTTCTTTAAGATGCTGGGTATTGTTTCACCCAGCAAGTAAAAACATAGTGCTACTGAAGTATGTAGAGGCAATCCAGTGACAGCTTATCAAGAGATATCAGCTCCTTACACTCTGTAGAGTGCCATATTCTATAAGATAAGTATTTAATTACATACTATGGAATTTAATAAAGAGATAAATTACTTTCAAGTACTGTTTGGATTTTATCTTT
Organism: Strigops habroptila; assembly: GCF_004027225.2. Lineage (NCBI taxonomy): Eukaryota > Metazoa > Chordata > Aves > Psittaciformes > Psittacidae > Strigops > Strigops habroptila. Next base: position 24,717,988 of record NC_044279.2, read on the forward strand.
GCTGGATTTTAAGTTATTATTAAGCATTGATTGTGGCACATGAGTTTTGTATGCTTGTGAGCAGGGAGGTAGCACGTTCCCTATGACAAAGGATTTATAAACTGTTAACACAAGAAAAGGTTAGAAACAAAACTGCAGGAGGGGCAGTGTTTGGAAAATGCTATGGAAAACAAAATCCATCTGCTTAGCAGGAATTGGAAAAATAATAAAGTCACATGGTCCAAATCCTGCACCTAATCATGAGGAGGGGATAAGTGGATGAGGATATCAGATGATGGAGAATCTGTATGGGCTTAGAGAACACCTTCTAGTAATGAGAGCTCAGCGTATGTCAGAAGGATATGTATCGCTTTGTAGGTGAAGATGAATGGATTGAATTTTGTAAGATAAGAGTAAGGTGTTTAACATAAATATTCAAATAAGTTGTCATCCAAGCAGATATAATATACATGATCAAGTCTTAGACTATTGACAAAGATCATGTTGTGTAAAATAAATGTTTATTTGCTTTACACAGCATGCTCAAGTGTAAAATATTCACAGGAAAAAATACATTAATATTTTTACTAATATCCCCCCTCCAACCTACTCAGAATTTGAATGCTATAGTTTCTGATTTTTTGACATGCAAGATTGAATAAAATACACAATGTAATAGAATCTCTTTTCTAAATTATTAATATAGCTGGTCTTAATGACAAGATACATAAAACTGGAAAAATACTAGAAAGAAATCATGCTTTCCTTCTCATCAAGATTTGCATCTCACATCATAGGCATTTTTGTGCTTATTTTCCTAAAGCCAGAGCTGACTATCAACTGTCAGGAGTGATGCATGCCCAGTTCTTCCCTTTGAGCAGGGAAGTGGATAAATGACCTTTCAAGGTCCCTTTGACAAATGGGATCCCCGACACCTAACTCCCTTTTTTTTCAGGCAGAGTGGTGAGGAGAGTGGTGAGCATGGGGCCAGGGTGGCGAGCTTAGGGGAGACGTCCTAGGATCTAATCACTGATAATCATTGCTGGTTTAGTATTTGTTATTGTTTTACATGAGCCTTTTAGATACAATGCAAGTATTTTCTTAAATTGAATCAAAATGTATCAGCAGAAAGCTATTTAAAAGGCACTGTATAGTGACACACACCTGACACAAACAGATCTTGAAATCTAAAATTTACATGTGTGCAGCACTACTGGAACAGATCTCTTAAACCAAATTCCTAAATCTGTATTTAGATGCCTATCTTAGTTAGATGCCTTGAAATGCTAAATTTCTGAACCTTCATAAGCTCATATTGTCACCTGTGGCTGCTGTGGACAGGAGGCATTGCTGGCTCTAATTAATTTGGTTTGAAGTTGCTCAGGGATATAGTTCATCCTGTTAACAATGTGACACTATAATTATGTGAACCAAGTGCAGACTGAAGCTTTCGGAGTGGTGACAGGAACTATTAGCTGATCCATCTCTAACATTTCAGTATTTACATGTGGACCTACTCAAGGAGATGCCTTTTTACAGTATTTCAGTGTTATGGAATGAAATAAGAACATAAGGATTGTTTGATACATGAAGGTATTTTGCAGTGTTTTTCTTGCCTTCTGGGCAAAATGACAGGTAGGTGGATATACTGCTTATTTTAAAATAACTTGCTTTTGATTATTTTTCTACTTCAGCTTGAAGAAGTTGTAATACGGTGACATTTTCCAAAGGTAATGTTGCTTGTCCACTGTTTAGTGCTAATAATATCTTTCACATCATTAATAACTCTTACATAACTAGTTTTTCTCCTGTTGATGAACACCGCATTGGAGATGTTGAAATAAAATTATAGTCAGAAAAAATTACTTCCAAGAAATTAGCTTTCCTGCACAGGGCAAGAAACATATTTGCTCTCCTTTTGGACAGTGACACAGATTTTAGTCTTGTGTAGGCATGCCCAGAATTGTTAATGAACTTCCTCCTGCTGGATTAAACATTACAGTTAGATACCTCATGCATCACTGAATGCTACCAGTGGAAGTGGATGACATAAAGTGAAGGCAAAATTTCTTCCTTTATCCCACCTGCAGTGGCTTTATTCCTTATAAAGTCTAAACTAAGAAAGAACATCACTTCATTTTCAGATGGCAGGGTAGTTTTGTGGTGCTTGTATTTCAAAGTGGAAAAATTATACTTGATCTCTAAAACAAATTCAAAATTCTGCAGAAAGTCTGATTTCTTCAGTCATGGAGACACAACAAATATGGAGTCTTCTTAAGCAATTCTCAGAGTCACTCTTCAAAAGGGAACAATTTCAAGGTTTTATCTAGTGCTACCCTGCTTGTTTCATTGCTCTTCAGACTGGAAATGCAAACATATTCTCCTTTACATGCTTTTTTTCCCTAGTTGCAGTCTTTTCATAGTTTTGTATATAGTCTGTTCCACATATGTCTATTATTGTGGCCAAAGCTCAAGTCAGTCCTTAGGCATTTATGATTTGTACTGACAATCTGATTTTGTAATGTCAAAAGTGTCATCCCAATATTATATGCTCTGGATGATTGAAGAAAAAGAAATGTTGTACTGATCCCTGTTATCAGTCAGGTGCATTCTACTTCATTAGCCAAAAAGGGAAGGGAAAAGGCTATGACAAACTAGAAGTGTCAATCAAGTTTTATCATATCACAAGTCAGAAACTACATGTTCAAACTAATGCCTAGGTTTCTCTTGACGTAGTCCAGACAGGTCAGGCATGTGCTATTGCTTGCAGTCCTTGGCACCTATCTGCTCACCAAGTGACATCATTCAGGGATGAATGGATTTAAAGCCATGTGTGTTTGTCTCACTTGTTTGCATTCAACAGGTGACAGACCACTTCTGCGTATTTGACACCTTAATGTAAGACGAGAGAGGAAGCCAGTGGATTCCTTCATTTTGCAATTACTGGATCTTTCAGAGTACTGTTTGTGTAACATGGGCATGATTTAGCACTTTGCATGACAGATTTGGTGGCATGAAATGAGCCTGAATCACACACAAAAGGCTGAGGTGTTGTAGGAGCTTGGGAAACACGAATATATTTGGGTTTACGAATGCCCAATCTGTAATCTAAGCACTGCCACTGCAGAGCTTACCTGTGGTCATCCACCTACCAAAGCAATACTGCTTTTCTAACAGATGAGTGGAATATATGTGATGTTTCATACCCATAATTCAAGAAATCTCGGACAACAGAGGCTGTATTTGTGGCATCATCAGTTACTTATCTTATTCCTGAATCCAATGAAGACTGGGTTTTGACGGCTCTAAGATCGAATATTTCATTAGTCAAAGATCTGAATTATTACTGAAATGAGTCATACTTTTTAGCTATTTTTCCTTGATGTGAGCAGAGAAGGTCTTTTCTTTAACAATCTTAAGAAATGAGAGGAACAACGTTGCTATTTAACTTCAGTTTATTTGAACACAAGAGTATTTTCTTTTTCAAGACAAAAATAAGTGTATTTTGGAGGATAAAATAAGTAATCACAGAAATTGTAATTTAGCAATATTTTTGTGTGTGTTTGACAGATCAGAAATTCGTATTTGGAAGAGCTTACTTTGGGTAGAAACACCCCCCACGCCCCACCCCTAGGTGACCTCTACACCAAAACTGTGAAATTGTAGGACATATATAGTAGAAATAAATCCAGGATGTGTATTTTCACAAAGATCAAATAGTTTAGTCTGATACTGACAGACACAGTTAAGGAAACAAATTGTCAATATTAAAAACAAAACTAGCTTGCAATAACGTTTTCTGACATAAGAGGGCATAAACGCCATTAAAAGTAAATGTAAATGCAAAAATATCTTAAAATGCATGTTACAAATACACGTGCCCTCTCCCACCTCCTTCGAATTAATTTACATTCTTTAAAAAAATATTACATTGATTGAGGTCTGTTGTCTGCTCCCATACATCTGCTGAAATGGGAAGCTAGTAACATTTTTGTTTTCAAACATGTGAAACATGTCAGAAAATAACGGAGTTGTAAAATAAACAAAAAGCCATTAAAATTAACTTGCTAATATTTATTTTAAAGGAAATTGAATTTTTGACCAGAGAACAAAGAAAATGGTATGAAATCCATGGAAACAAAATCTTTGTAGAAGCTGGCATGGAAAATCTTTTCATGCGTGGGAGACAAATTGTATTTCCCAGTGGATTTAGCATGTCATCCAGGCAGAATTCAAGCTTCTTGCCCTGGAGCTGATTAATGGAATGGTTCCCTGCCTTTCCAGGACAAGGTCTATGCTCCCATCCTCCAGCTGATTGCCTGCTCTGGGCAGAGTGAATGCTTTACCCACCTGGGGGGGATGATGATGGAGCTGCTGCCCTCCTGCCTCCTGCCTGGGCTAATGGCCTTTCCTGTACAGGCAGAGCCCCAAGAGGCTGCTTTGGTGAGACTTTCAGTGAAGGTTATACAGCTGCTCATCGGCCCATGCGTTTAAGGAGCCAGCCACCCAACTGGGCATGCGCTTATGTGCCGACACATAAGGGGAGAAGGGGAGAAAGGCAAGAAAAGCAATTCCCAACCTCTCTGACACCAACAATAATCATGATGAATCTGAAGCCTTACCTAAGTCTTAAAATAGCCTTATGATTTTGGAAAAGTAATTTCTAATAATACAAAACATTGTCATTAGCGTGGGATGTGGAACATTACATAGATTATTTCAAATTTTATTCCAGCCTGGGGAGACTTTGCATAGATTGCAAAAAATCTTCCAGGTTGTTCTTACTGCTGTGAAGGTCCCTGTGTTGCAATAGCTCTCTCTTCTGCTCAGTAGTGATGGACGTGCTGCCCTCTGGGGTTCACAAAAGTTCCTCCAAGCCGGCCAGAATGATTGGTTGTGAATGATGAAAACCACGTTTCAAGAAGAGGCAGCTCTCCCTGGGCTTTCCATCCTGCAGTGCAAGAGAGTCAGACAACTGCCCCTGCACCTGGCTGAGTTACCAGTTTCTGAAACACAAGATTTCTAATACAATGCAGATTTTTTTTTTACCCGCATGTGCACCATGGCTTTCATTCAAGAAGCTAAAACAGGTTTGCACAGGTGGGCTTTAGTACTTAGAGGTCAAAAAAAGGAACTTTTGCATGGAAAAGCTGAATCACTTGCCCGAGGAAACACTCCTGGTTTCTTGCAGTCAAGACAGACATCTGGATAACCAATTTCCTTCTGTTTTCATTTACCATACAATATTAAATCCAAAAAGGTAAAAAATATCTTTTTTGTCACCTCTCCTTCACTCCATAGGAAAAGGTAATATCCTAACTGTTCCTGAGCTGCCGCAAAGCATCAGAGAATTATGATGTCTGGGTCATGTTGTATATGGGCTATTTAAGCTACCAGAGCTATAACTCAGCAGACTCCTAACAGCTGCATTACAGTTACACAGACAAACTACTGAGGTGGCATTTTATTTTGTTTTGTTTTTCTCAGATTCTAGAGGCAAAAATGAGCATGTTTGTTTTTATGAAAAAGAGAATATTTCTGAATGGATCAGACACTTTAAGCATAAGAAAAGCAACATGGCAGAAAAACTGTTCTTGATGCAAAAGTTGCAAGCTGCTTTTCCTAGTGTTACCTAAATCATGGGGGTTCTCACCATGCACTGGCCACCAACCACATTCATAGGTGAAAATGGGCCTTTTATAGAGTTTGCAGGCAAAGGAAGCTTCACACAACCTTTCACATGGTAGCAGGCTTTGTGGCAAGTGAGATGCCCTCACCCTGCATGGCCCCCACCAGCACCTGTGCCTTCTCCGACAAAAATTGAGAGTGAGAATGGGACAGTCACTGCTGAGGGTCTCTGCACACTGCAGCAGGCATTGCCTTGTGTTCCCAATCCCCTTTTTGGCTTTTTAAAAAAATGATGTAATGTCATGGCCCGTTATGGAGGACCTCAGAGTTGAGGCTTCCAGCACCAGCTCCTGTGATGGAGATGCTTACCTGCTGAGAGATCTGCCCTGTATTGGGTGGGATTTTATGTTTAGTACAGCAGATGAAGGACTGTCCGTCAGCAATAAAATCCATCAGCTGAACTGCCACACACTCCACAAAGGAGGAGTGACTGGTTAAGCCCTACCTTTGTGCTATCATGGATGTGTGAATAAACCGATCTCAACAAACTCCCTTTGCGATAAGACTAGCTCTAGGGCTAAGCAGATACACTATAAAGGAGCAAATATCATTTAACCACTTTAACTTCGAGACCAGTTAAAAAAAGACCATCAGTGAAGAATAAAGACTATCCATTTTGAGAGCAGAAAAAGAAGTGCGATGCATAAAGCAGCATTACAGAGATGTCAAATTATATCTGGCAATTGCAAAATGGTGTCCTTGTCTAAGGAGGGTACTGTAAATTGTTATAAAGCTGTTCCCTAGAGCTTCCAAGCTGCTTGGTGACTAAATGCTGGCAAGTTGACACTAATTAGTCATTTATTTTAACATTACATGCAGCAACAGATAATTTAAATTGCTACTGGTAATAAGCTTAAGTGGAATTTCTAAATAAGCATTTCAACTGTGTTGCCTTAAGGATTCAATCTGTACATTTACAATTTGAAAAATATATAAGTTGCTGTTTAGGATCTAATTCTATTTTTAAAACACTACTGTATGTGATTGTGAAATGATCCAGGGCTAGACTTGGAAGAATGAGACAGAGGTAGGTAAAAATATCTTAATTTCTTGAAAGTGCCTTTAGCCCTTAAGAATACTATATCTAATTAACATAGAATTCACTTATTACTTTGTTGTATTACATCAGAATTTCAAGTCTTTAAAATACCACAGTGATAAGCAGAGACAAAATGCTTGGCTGGATAATAATTCATAAGATGGTACAAATAATTACAGGAAGAATATACTTCTCCTCTGTCCCTCAGAGACTTTCCATTTTCTGGGGCCTGATGTACACACTCAATTTTTTCATTCTGTTTTATGTGAAGCCAAAAGTAACTTAAGAGAAGAAAAAAAAGGCAATTTGATCTTTGCTGCTGTAGTTCTGACTTACTTCCCTAAGAGAAAATGTCCCAAGGTCTTTGCTCCTAAAAATCAATGACTTGTATTACTTACTTAGTCAGGACCTAATTTTTCAACAGTTCCTTCTTTCAGTGCATGTGCCCACACACAAACAGACATATAGGATGAACTGACCAGCTCTTTCAGGGTTTAGAAACAAACAAAAGAAATACCAGTAATAGCCTAGACCAAAGCTCCACCTAGCCTAGTATTCGGATTCCAAAATTTAACATGAAGCAAACTAACAAATAGGCAAAATAATAGGCTAAATAAACATAATGTCCTTGAATTCTCTTCCATCCTCCAACTATTTACAAATAACTCAAGAAGTACTAGAACTATAATTTCTTTGTAGTTAGTGATCCTTAGTGGATTGCACTTCCATGGGCTTTATTTTGTACCCTTTAACCCATGCACATTTCTGGCATTCACAGCACTGTTTGGCAGTTCCTTGGTCAGTGTCCTTTTGACTGTTCTGGCTGTGGTTCCTTGCTTTGTATGATGCCCTCAACCAGGTCCTTTCAATAAAGCAGCCGGTGCGCGATCTCTAGCCACCCTCCTCCTGCTGCTTGTGTCTTCATACCTATTTACTTTTATCTCTTTTCTAGCCTGGCAATTCCTACTCTGTTCATACAGAGTCTACTCCCTATATTTGATCATACCTTTGCCCTTTTCTGGATATTCTCCAATTATTTTATACTATTTACAGTAGAACAAGACCAGAACAGCACACAGTTTTCAAAGAAGAGGTATGGACAAGTTCAAAATAGCTTATTTTTCTGGTGCCAACTTGGACAGCGAGCCATGATTATTAACAATGTTAGTGTGTGATTCCTTGCTATTTCTCTGTCCAAATCTTTATTGGTGGGAGCTGGCGAATTTTGCCTTACTTCCCAGATTTCCATCACTGTCAGAGGAAAAGGAACAGTTAGACCTCCGGCACAGCATGGAGTTTTTGATGACTCTCATGACATAATCCGTACAAAATAATCGTTGAAATGGCACAGTTCACCAAGCACCTGTGCTAAGTAGAGAAAGCACTCCTAAATTTGCACCAACATTTAGGTTAAAAGAAATGCATCTTTGTTTGTCCTGTGAATAAAAATTTTTAGAGTTTTTTAATTTCTTTGTTTTCCTCCTTTGTTCTTTTAGAAAATCCTTTCTTGGGAGAACTGGACTAAAAAGCAATACAAAGTTAAGAGACAGTGTTTTATTTATCATGGAGAAATGAGGACATAGGAACCAGGATGAATGCACACCAATCCCAAATGCTCAGCATTTTAAATAAATTGATACAAATATAATAAAGACTTTCCAGCAGTTACTAGTTGAGACATTAACTGGAAGCAACAGGAACATCAGGATACAAAAATCTCCACTTTCAAAAGTACCACCATCTCTAGCCACTCTTCATACTAAAAGTTAGGGGTGAAAGATGGGCTATGCCTTCAATTGAGGGTCTGGCCATAGTGCCTAGTAAAGACTGAATAAAGAACCCATGGTACAGGTAGTAAATGAGAGCAATGTGAGATTTATTGACTACGACAAGGCTGGCTGTAAAGAAAGTCCAGCTGCAGGCTCCATTGCTTCCCAGCAGGATGGACGAGGGTTTGACACATCCTTCCTGGGAAACGATTCCAAAGGCAGCTGCTAAATATCACTGATCTCCCACACCTGACCTTGGTTTGTGGATGCTCTCTCTTCTTTCAGATGCCTCAGGAACATGTGGAAGATGACAAAGCTGCACATTTCTGCATTCTTCTAGGAACTCATTCTTTAGTGACTAAAATTAGGATTGAGCTGTGAAGCACAGATCTCGGTGCAGATTCAAATGCATCTTTCTGGAGCCCAGGGGTGTGTTCTGATGTACCACCTTGCTCCAGTGAAGGGGAGAATTCTCCTATCAGAAGCGTGATTAGGTACATTCTGGGTCCAGTGCTCATCCCAGAAATATTGCTGAAAATTTTATGTAGTTGATTTCTCCTACAGATGTTCTTTTTGTTGCAATACTTGTGCTAAATAGCAGCAAAGTCAAAACAAAGCATTGATCTGCCAATCCATTCCTAAATTTCTCTTGAGTATATATTAGCCATCAGATCAAAATGCTCCAAGTATAAAATCACATTAACACTAGAAAAGTGCTGTGGAAGTTTGCAAGGACAGCTGAGTCTTTTTTTTGTGACAGCTACTGGGCAAAGCACTGAGATCAGTGAGTTGATTTCACTTGGGAATCAAATCCAGCTGCTCCCATGTTCAAGTAAAACTCTGACTGACACAGGTTTTAGCCACTGCTGGCTCTAATGCTGTTCAGGACTCCAAAAGGTAGATCAAGATCTAGAGATGATTTCCAGCAAATTCGGAACTCCTTGTTCTGCTTTTTTTCAGTAAAGTACTAAACAAAGTCCCCAGTCTGCACTGCAGGTTTGTCTTCCGGCACACCTTCCAACTTAAAAACATTCTGTTTTTTCTTCCACATTAATTAGTCCCATTAGGTAACACTGGAGTTTAACATATGAAAATACTGATAGTAAAAATATTTGAAAAGTGGTTTTGAAATAACAAACAGAATTATTTCCTTCCCTTTAAAAATAATCAGGACTTCCCATCCTCCCAACTTACTATCTATTACTTGTTTTGCTTCAAATACTTTCACCTCATTTGAAAATAGGCTATTGTGTCATGTTTCAGCACTAGCCAGTTAAGCCAAGCTAATTTTTTGTTTGCCAACACAACTACCAATGGACCAGTGTTATTTTTACATTCCTTCATGCAAAGCTGAAAAATACAAAACAGCTTGTGTCAGTGTGATAGTGCTACTGGCCTAACTCTCTAGGGATCTCTGCCAAATATTGAATACTTCAGTTAATTCTTCTCTAATGCTAACTCTAAATCTGTTAAACCAAGAGTAAAAACTACTTTAGTATATTTTTATACACACACATATATATATATTTATATACACATACACACTTAGGAAAGACTAAGAATTTTCCCTTTAAGGTAATAACAATACCTTTGTACAACTTCTGTGCACTTGAAGATTTATCACAGTCCAGGATCTTAGCATCCCTTTCTAACTAGTAGTCAAGAAGGTAATTTTCCTGAGAACATATACTGTTATTTTGCCTCTGAAATTCAGCTCTTTCCTATTTCATGACATTTTTCATGTCTTTCTGTTTAGAATACATTTGAGAAAACACATCCGTGGAAGTTACTACCTGCACCGGACTATATAGTACTTTTTTCCCTTGGTATAATTATCTTTTTTTGCTCCTTTCCAATTTTCAGAGATTTTTGAGCCTATTCAGGTAAGTCTAGGAAAAATGAAACAATTCACATACTTCAAGTTTAGCAAACAAAGCCTCTTCTGCGTTCACTCCAGGCTCCTCACAACTCAGCTTTTCATCAATGTTAAATCACCCCAAAACTTGAAAGAACAAGGGGATGCTATAGCGTTCAATCCTCTTAAAGTTTCCTGGTAGAGTAATTAGTTACAGCTGAGCATAGTTATATCCCCTTTCTTGAAAAGAAACCAAACGCCTGTGAGAGCTGCCCTGCCCAAGGACAGCTTAACCCTCCCCCTCCCAGCTGCCAGGCACTGCCTTTGCAGGCTGTATAAGCTTGGTATTGCTTAGTTTATATTATTTAAATAGAGAAATTTGTAATCATTGCACACGGGAAGTATTGAATCGATGGTTAGGAGACTAAAGTCCTCTTTTGTGCAGTGTGGAATTTGAATGCTTAACCACACTGGGTTTGAGTCTTGACACAACTTTGAATGAGTAACAGGATATGGAAATGTAGCAGCATGTTACAAAGAGTAGAAATGGGTTTGCCTACCTCTGTCAGTTTTGACAGTGCATTTTGTAATGTGACTTCTTGTGTGCTGGTAATTGGACTCGAGCCATCAATGAATCTCTAAATATTAGCACACTGCAATGACATGGTAATGACTCTCTGTCACTACTAAAACCATTCCTATCTGAATTCATGTCCAATAACAGAGAGGTTCTGTTTATCACTACCAATCATCTCAGTCATTCAGACATAAAGCTTCATAACACTGACCAAAAACGGTAGTAAAGAAATAAATTTTCCATGGGTTTCCTCTGTTTTTAAAATTTTCTCCCTTTCTGTTATGTACATTTAAACACTTCATGCCAGAGCCCTTTCAAAGTCTAACTTGTTAGAGACCACTGATAACCTTTGAATTTTCGCATGGATCCCTCAGAAATGGAGCTTCTGGACCACTACATATCATTTCCGTCACATTTTAAATGCAAACTCTCTAAAGTTGCAGTGTTCATTAAAAATTCTGGAGCTTTGTGGAAAATTTGCCAGATGCCCAGTGGTAAAAGCAAGGATTTTGGAGGTCATGTGAGGCTTCTCTGCCCAGAGAGATGGGAGTAGAGATACCACACAAGTGTACTCAAGAAATCATCCTATAGGAAACACTGGAAAGGGATTTTCTCAATCTCTTTCTATGCAGCCTGTGTTTCATAAAATGCTTAAATATTCAGCAAGCCAAGCCTGAAATTTGTTACTGTTTGAAGTGAACAATCAAACCACAGCTACAAGAAGTCTTGTATTTTTTTTAACCAATTGCTTTTCATTTTTCTAATTACAACATAGAGAAAATACCCACCAACAGTAAGTAAAGCTTTTGGAGACTGGAGCTTCCATGGAGGGTCAAATCCCTCATGTAGAAAATCTTTTTGATCCCAGCCCTCTGACAGCGGTTTGACTGCACTAAACACCAAGGCTGGTACTCAGGGCGAGCACCTGCACTTACTTCCCTACCCTTTGGAAGAAAAGCCTTGTCTTATCCTTTCACTTCTTCCGATTTTTAAAGACACATGGGTTTCACTTAAGATGATGATTCCATATGTATTTCTGGAGGATGTAGCCCTCCTTGTAGCACGGATCTGGATTCTGTGAGGGAGTAAGTATTCAGTCCCACAGAGCTATTTTGGCTTTTCTCCCACCAATTGGCTTACACTGACCTTCCCCAAAGGGCAAACTCCATTTTTAGGTGTCTAATTCTCCTGTCATCATTTGGCACAGCCTATGTGCAAATCGTTATGCCTAATAATTAGATACTGCAGTGCTCAGGGTTGTGACATGAGACTTTCTGAATCATTAATATTATGTCTCCTCTGTAATTCTTTCCCCGTCTGGAGGTTGTGTGTCATGCTCAGAGAAATGCTGTGGTATGTCAGACAGACATCGACGTGGAAGCACTGTAAAACTTGCCTGATTTTCAGTAATGGTTTCTGTGCTGCACATAAGGGCTCCTTCTGCTTATCAGCCAAGCAGTGAATTCCCCAAACCAGTGATTCCTGAACATTTTGAACCACATATTAGCTTTCTTTGAACTACCATGAACCTTTACAATCACATTGTTAATTGAAAATACTATAAAAGCAATACTGTTGATCATTGATCTTGGCCTTGCAGGCTGTGTTTTTCGAAGCCTTCATGTAAACAATATCTAAGCAAGTAAAGCTCCTCCTGACCAGCACTCTGACCATAGCTAAAAGATTATTTCCTGAGCCACTCTCTTTAGCTTGACCTCAAGGTCCACAACAGCATAAAAGAATAATCTCACAGTCCCTGCCTGTCTCCACTTCAAGTATAACTATGTATTCGATGTATTTATCTTTCTGTTTGTCAAAATCCATCAGGAACTCTAACCAATATACTCATACTTAACCAACCCTCATACTTAATTTTGCCTGGGCCATTCACTGAAAATTTTGTCCTGGGATTTTAAATTTCTACTCAACCTTTTGCTTCAAACTTTGTTTCTTTTATCTCTACAACAACAGGCACAATTTAATGAGGACTGCCAAACCCTCTCCTTTTTATGCATTTTCAATTAGTTTTGCTTCTCACTGAGTATAAATCTCTTTTTAGAGACCTTTATATAGCAAGTCTTCTGTCCTCTTCTGCTGTCAGGTTTGTTGTTTTCAGTGTGTTGAACGCTGACTTCCTTCCTTTTCTTGACTTTCTTACTATAGGTATTGTTTGTGCCCATGTTATAACTGCACAGCTTTGGGTATGGGGCAGGCATGCTTGGAGAAGAGTCAATACTGCAATCCTGGTGCAAAAAGATTATATATTTCACAGCACTGCTTTTCCATGAGCTAGATTGGGGTTGCCCGACAATTGTGCCCTTGGTCCTCACTGATTTTCAGCTCTGTACAGAAGTTGTATGTCTAGGGAATGGGTGAAGAAATGACTTGCTGGCTTTGAGCTGTTACATGGTACAAGAGGCAGAGGAGTGACAAGTAGGGCTGCATGTCACTGCTGTGGATGCTGTGTCATGCTGCACATGCTTAGCTCCAGAAGTGACTTCTACTCTCCTGTGGGAGATAGGAGTTGCTGTCTCATGATTGCAAGGACTCTTAAACTGGCTTTTAGCCCAGAGGTTTGACATAAAGGGTTACTGTAGTCTGAAAATCAGAGATGTTAAATTTTTTCAAGACTAATTATTTTTGAAAGTTATATTTTCAAGTGAAGTATAACTTCTGATGAGAACTGGGTTCTAGTCTCTCCACTTGCAGCTATAGTTTTCTTTACTCCAGTAGGGCTTCTTTTGTGAGTAACCATTCTCAGCTGTAAGTATCTGATGTTCATGATCTGGCTCACAACCTATATATGATTGCAGATGAGACCCCACCAATGCTGGTGTTAATGCTTTTTCTTGTGATGATAAGGCACATTACTTCATGACATAATCTGCATAATTCCTATTAATTTATCTACTGCAAGAGATCTCCCCATTTTCTCCCATCCCTTTTCAGAATATGCTTTGCTCTCACACATGTACTAGTCCCTTGCATCCTGCTTAACTCCACCTGGTACCACACCAGAGGTTCTCCTTGATGCTGTGTCTCTCAGTCAGTACCTTGATTTTCCTCATGGCTGCAGTTGCAAGCACCCTTCTTACAGGAAGGGCATGGACCTACTCCACTACCACATCCAAAATGCACAGTAGTGGGACAAACCATTCTCATCTTTTTAATTTCCATAGTTATGATTTTCATAGAAAGAGTAAAAATACTTCAAGCATCTGAAACTGAATAATCGTGTGGTCTTATTACTGTGATTTCTGTCATATTTGCTGGCTTTTCCTCTGGTGCATTTTAGATCATCCTTCACCCTGCTGGTAAACTTAGACTATGAGACATCAGTTACTTGTGCGGGAAAGCATAGATCAGTTCTGGGTGTAAGACAGCTAAAAACCCACTAAATCACTTTTTTATTGCTATCAAAGTAGGGCAAATTTTGGTTGTAAATATTAGGAGAGTTTTCTTCTCTTTTTACTCCAAAATGTGCCACTACAAGCTCATACGTCAGGTAGCAGTTCAAGCCCTCTCTCTACCACTTTCTTTCTTTAATGTGTTCATCAGTATTAACCACTAAATGCATTTGCCTTAGGAGCTGGGAGATCTCTACTTTCTATTACCAACATTGTGTCTCTAATAAGTAGGCACACAGGTACACCACTGCTCTTTTGCTCTTCAGAAAGAGTGGGAAGGAACAGGAAAAAATCTACAGGAGGTAAACTCTCACAAGAAAGAAAAGACCAAATTAATAGGAACTTCTTAGGGACTAAACCATCAATTTCTGTCTATGCCAATAATCAGAACACAGCTGAGCAGTATTTTTTCCTTCTGATTTTATATTACTCCACTTTGTTTTTCCCCTCCTTTCCGCAGCCTAAAAAAGTTCCATCTCTCTGGTAATCTCTGATCCTCACAGTCATAAGAACTATGTTCCAGTTATTCAACCTCGAATTTCAGTTTGTAGGATCACGTCCTACAGGCTTTGGGATCCTGCCTTCCTATGAATCTCTGTCACCATATGCATAACATGGGCAACCTGATACAGTTGAAGGTGTCCCTGCTCACTACAGGGGATTGGACTAGATGACCTTTAAAGGTCCCTTCCACCCAAGCTATTCTATGATTCTATGAGGATAACCTCACAGAGAGAGTGAAGAACAAAGGGGACAAGGGAAGAGAAGAAAGAGATGCCCAGACACATGGTTCCTCAGGAATTATTATAGACATGTCTCTGAGGACAGCCATATGTGTTGTCTTTCTGCTTGGTGATTCAGGTCTGTGAAGGTTAGGTGAGACAACAAAGTGATATGTTGCTAATCTCAGAGGGTGGGCAGAAGAGACATGCAACTCAATGGCTTTGCCCCCAGTGTGTTTGCTACTTGGTGCTGCTGGTATCCAACAGGGAGAAGGGCACTGCTTCTACTCTGAGGAGAGACTGGTCTATGGCCCTCAGTGGACAATACCGGCCACATTTTAGGGTGCAGTTGCTGGTGACTGGAAGACAGCGACAGCTCATGTGCATCCATCCTTCTTACATAATAATTATACAACTGTTACAAATGAGTGATCAAACAAAAGCAGCTAGATTTCCAGAAATACAGAGTTCATCAAAATGGAGGAATGAAACAGTGGTGTTGAATGCCTGTAAGCGCAAGTATTCATTGCAGTAACAGGACTAAGCCCTAAATAGTGCTGCAGAAATACTAAAGACAATCAAACCTTCATGACAGTTGAAGAAATTAATGCGTTTTAGCTTGCAGCTAAGGGATTGAGCAGATTTACTTAATCCTTAAAAAACCCTCCACCTTAAGTACTTTATAAACCTATGTAACATTATTACTTGAAAAATAAAGCAGAATGCGATGTAAACTAACAAGTATAATAAATGTTGTTGTTCTTCCAAAAATCTTTTGGACATGTCAGATGTAATTACGTTGACACTTATTTTATTCTATTCCCATAAAAGGGATGAATTTATGGAGGTCATGTACTGCATTATATCTAGCCCTTTTTACTCCGCTGAGCTGTTACTCAAGAAGTGCATTAGGGCTACAGGGTAGCTTTTGCCAAAGGCCGAGTGGCACCATAAAAAAAGAACACTTAGAAGGGGAGACTTCATTAAAATATTTCTCTCTTCCTTTTACAGACAAATAATTTTGCTTCGTTGGAGTAAAAATCCTGTTGTTACACAGTCATGAATGCTATTTTTGGTATCCTAGTCTCTCAAGGTCTCAGGGTAGCAGTCATGGAAGTCTAACATAATCTTTTTTGTACTTCTTCTATAAAGAATGCCATAAACCCCCATTGCAGATCCCATCTGCAGTATTTGAGGAGGGCAAGAGCACCTTAAGAAGAAAGAGTGGGGTATCTTCCCAGCTGAAGCCACTATAAAGGCAATGTGTGTGCCCTTACATGTACTGTCTGATTTTATTCACTGAATTACAAGGAGCTGGATTAGACCCCATAATACTCTTTCAAACTGGCAGGAGGTGGATTAGGGCTAAAACTACTGATAACAACCTGTTTTTTTCAAAAACAATCTGCACATGAGTTTTAAGGATTTAAATGCAAAAGATGTTTGTAAGCACTACAAGAAACTGCTTTTGAGTTTAAATTTTCTAGGAGGATAATTCCATAATGACCAGCAACTAATTACAAGTTTGTGTAATGAGTGTTCTTTAAGCTCTGGAGATACAATATGCTTTGGCTTCTAATATAAAAATGTCATTTATTAAGTAGAGTTTTGACATCAATGTGACAGGGAACCTAAACTAGGGGTCTTTAATGAAGACCACTTTCAAGGTAGTGACATGAAAAGTTTTACTGTGACATGGCACTATATGAACACTGTAGACTAAATTCTAACCTCATTTACACCAATGAATCCCTACTGGAATCAATGGGCCAGTACAACAGAAAAAGGGGTAGTGAATTTCAGTCTGAAAGCCAATCTCTGTCATCTGGAGTCATTCAAATAAGACAGCAAATAAGCTCCCTATTGTTGATGATGATGATTTATTACTGGTGCAATGCTAATAAGGTATACTTAGAGTAAGGCAGTGCCTATATTCCAAAAACCTTAGCAGAGCTTATAGAGACAGGAGATGAAGCTAAAATGGAGAAAAACCTGAACAGGAGTTAAAGTACATATTGTTGCTTATACAGTTTTTGAGAACATTGTTTTCTGATGGGAATGATACTTTCTGTAGTAAGAATGGTGGGATACATGATGTATGGTTGTATAGACCTTCTCATGGATTCACCTCCCCTCCCTCTGGAAAGCTAGCTGAGGAGTCTGAATTGGAGAGTTTTCAATTCTCAATGCATAGTTGAGCCATTTCCAAAGACTTCATGGTAACTTCTTTCTCATAATTATCTGAAAGCCTAGGTAAACTCAGGAGGTTTAACTACAGAGAGCTAAAAAGCAGAAGAAGTGAATCAGCCTACGCATTCATGTTCTCAGAAGCAATGTTCAAGAGGCTCAGAGACCAAGGTGGTGCTCTTTAGAAGTTCCTCAGACTCCCCTTCCAGTTTTCAAGATCAAAAATGTTTCTTCTCAACAGATCAGTAAATACTCAGGGAAATAAAACTTGTCTTTTCCCCTGAGATGCACAGAATTCTTCAGTTCTTTTTTTCTCCTTATTTGACTGCGCTTATCTGTCAGTGCATGCATACTCCAGCTTGTGTAAATACATGTATATTAATCACCTTTGGCCAGACATTTAGAGACTCTTATAAATAATAAATTTGCTTTTTATTAAAAAGTCTGGTAGTTGTGGTTGGAGTATATAATGCCTGGTGTTAGAAATGATACTTCTGACTTTGTTTTTGGTTTACAGTTGAGGTTGATAGGCCATTTTCAGTCTAAAGATTTCCACTTCTTTTTTATTGCAAATTTCATTATTACTCTGCCTTAAGCAATGGAATATATACTTCAATATTTCGTGTACTTGGTCTATTAAGATACACATGCTCTTTTCCCTTTTCCGTTCATTTTATATGCTTTTACATTTTTATGATACTACTCTAAAGGATTATCTGTAAATCAGATTATGCTCAAGTTTTATATTAGTATGTGCTAAATATTATAGAGAAACTGTTCAAACCTGTTTAACACACCAGACTGGAAACACTTTACTGTGAGGCATCTTACTGGGCATTTCATAGGTCTCTAATATCCATTAGCCTGAATAAACAACCACAACCCACACAAAGCAGCTAAATCCAGGACTGGATTGTTTACTGAGGCAGAAAAAATACTAGTGTTTCTGCGAGCAAAGTCAACAGAAAATTATATATATCAGAAACGTGTTGTCCAGACACTGAAGTATTTTATTTTCATTCCTCTACTTATCAAAATAATATTTTAAAAAGAATAAAATACAAAGCACTGCTTCACTGGCAAGAGCAGCCTGTATGCTCATCAGTGCTCAGCTCAAATTATTTTCTCCAGCAAATAACGCTTTAGTGAAAAGCAATGCCACTTCTTAAGCATTTGGAACAACTATTCTAGGCAGAAGATGTTATGCAATGAAAATTCTTTCATGATCTGGGATGCTAATCTCTGTAACTGCTACTCATTTTATAAAAAAGACCCAGAGCCAGCCCTTGAGAAAAGGAAAACTGATGTGAGCTGAAAGACACCAAATGAGGCTGCTGGACTCTTCAATGGCTTCTTGTCATATCCAGTGGGAATAAAAATGTGCTGACCATGTTGATGTAAGGAATGGCACAATGACTGTTGGGGCCTGCAAACTAGAACTCTGCAGAAAGTAAGGCTACAAGTTGCATTAGTTTGTGTATCCCTTGGATATAGGCACATTGCTAATGCATCTTCAGTCTACTAAATCCAGACAGCATTTTCACCAAAAAGTCATAAAAAGCACCAAACTGAAGAGAAAGAATGGGATAAGGGAGAGGACAGTGTTCTATTCCAACCTCTACCAGTGGCTTACTACGTGAAATGGGGCATGCTTCTTTAGGTCACATTTGTGCTGTCCATTGTGGCACGTAAGATAATGGAAACAACCCACTCAACAGCACCTTGATGACACATTTTAACAGGCAATGTGAATGTGGTATCAAACTCCTTCTCTTTTAATCAATCAGAACTTTGTCAGAAGAAGGAATATTAAGGAAAACGAGAGCCTGCTGCTAAGTATGGGACTGATTGTCAAAGGCCAAGGAAAAGACTGAGATACTCAGTGTCTTTACTGTGTTCTTTATTGGAAAAAGTGCCTTTGCAGAGAAGAGCCTGCATGCGTTGATGGGCAAGCTGAACAGGAATCAGCAATACGTTCTTCCTTACCACATGTAGAGCTCCATCACCAGGATTTTAGACTTCAGGATGTGTAATGTTTTTATGGACCTCTATTCAGCAATTGTGAGATTGTTTCTGGGGTATTGTATTATGTGTTATTTTGGACTTTCCATTGCAAGGGATACATTGTTAAACTGGCAAAGGACCACTATGTCTAGGCTGTGGAGTCTTTGTCCTTGGATATATTTGGAATTTGACTGGAAAGGGTATGAACAGCGTGACCTAACTTCAAAGTTAGCCCTGTTTCAAGCAGGCTGGACCAGACAACCTCTAGCAATATTTTTTCTACAATTCTATGATTCCATAATAAGCCAGCAGCTCTTAAGAGCAGGTGGACTCTCAGCACTCTCCTTAGGTTGAAGTATCATAAGATATGTAGTCTGAATATAGGCCTTTGCACTTCTATTTCCCCTCCATTTTTTAACCTCTGTTGTACTTTGAGTTGCTGCAAGGTACGAGGTACTTAATCCTCAGGGAAAGATTGTTTTATACTTCTAGAGTGACCATAGAGCACCTAGTTCTGCCTGCTGGAGATATTGCACAAATAGTAATAAAAACTCCCTAAGACTACAAAAAAGTGAAATTTTGTCCTAGAAAATCTAACCCTAACCAACACAAGGCAGGTAATGTGACCACCTAGCATCAATATTATATCTTCCCTTTTCCTTGGTGTCATTATCAATTTACCCCTTCCCCAAAAAAGATAAGAAGAGTTATTGTCTAGCAGTCAGAGACTACTGAAATACTGATTGGGCTAATAGCATTTGTGAATTGTTACCCTGTTTTCCTCTTGCTCCAGGCTAACTAATCTAACCATTAGCGTTTACAGAGACACAAACAAAAAACAGACCAGAATTTTGCTGGAGTAGAGAGGGCTAGATTCTTTTTAGACTCATTCAGAATGACTAAAAGTGTTGGCTAAAAAACAGCTTGCGAAATATTTCTGAAATGCTTTTTCTTTGCTGCTTCCATGCCCCTGAGAACAAAGCTCAGAGATCAATACCCACATGCAGGGTGGCCTTACAGAAAATCTCTGGATTTTGAAAGAAGAGAAAATCTGAAAGAAGAACTGAAAACAGTCCAATTCATTTCACACAAAAGTTAGACCTGGAAGACAGGAGAACAGCCATGGCCATCTCCACTGTCTCTGAAGCCTGCCTTAACTAGAAAGCACCAAAGGTTTTCAACACCTCATCTGATGATAACCACTCATCACAAAAACCCCAGCTATTACCTGCTCAGCTCTAAATTAACTCTCACTAAATAGCATAGATAGATGCTTAAACTCTCACCTACTATCATAAATAAACCAGCAGAAATAGTTTCCAAACCTGCCCATGAGCTGACACTTCCCAGTTTGGCCTCTGGCTTGGACGGGGCATAGATTTTTATTTTTTTTTTGGTCATCTTTTCCCAAAACCTGCTGCCTCGTTTCTCAGTTACCTGTCCTGGCTTCCCATTAATTCTCATCAGAAGGTTGGACTAAATTTCTAAATTTCAAAATCCGCCTGCTGAGGAATTGCACGCCCTGTGCTAATCGTTGCCTCTGATAACCTTTATGATCTTCTGAAACAATGGATCAACAACAGGCTGGTGTGTGCAGGCAACAAAACTTGCAGAGGATAATGGACATTATCATGCCCTCTTCTGCACAAGATAAGAATATCCACATTACTCTAAAAGCTTTCAGAACAAAAGATAACACTTAGCTTATTTTCTCTCAATAATTTATTTACACATGCGTGAGGCATGCATTTGTCCCTTATCAAATAAATACGTACAAACACAAGCAAATAAACAGAAACAAGCAGTTTTATCTCTGGGCTTTGGAGGAAGAGATATAGTTATTGTTCTTCCTGTTTCAGAAAACCAGAGGGACACCCAAAATCTGTGAAAATAAGAATTATTCAGTATCAAGACAGAAGCAAAAGAGAGAGAGAGAAAGAAAGATAATATATATGTAATATGAATCAGGGATTTCAGCTAGATTTTCAAATCCCAAAATGTGTTTGCATGGCTGGAGGAAATAAGTGTTTTCTTTTGACTGATAAATGGAACTGACTTGATGGGAAAGCACATATTTCTTTGAAAGAAAAACATGGACATTGAAGTGTCACTCTGAGGAGAACTAGGCTCTCATGGCATCCAGTCAAACATGTAATTTGCTGATGAATAAGCTCATTTGGAAGACCTCTGTTTTCTTTTTTCTGATACTGTGCTTTTCTGCCCATGAGTAGGTATTTCTTATTCTTTTTTGCACTACAAACCTTAAATATGTGAAAGGCTGCCCAAAATGTCTGTACAGGTGCTTCCATAATTTCTTCCAACCAGGATCATTGCTTGGGGGAAATGGGATTATAAAACAATTTGGACTCTCTACTACCTTGTGACATGGAGGGCGACAAAATTCATGGTTCACCCCCTTCCTTCCAAAAGCCATTACCAGACAGGGATCTTTAAGGCTCAAGAGGTATAAAACTGCTTGTTGTTTGAGGCTGAGCAGACCCCAGGTTGACACCACACTGGCCTCTTTGTCTGCTCTTCCTTTCTTTTAGGTCATTCTAGTCCTCTCCAACCAACTACTACCATCATCCTCTGCCTGCTCTCTATTAAAAGAAGAATGCTCTATTGTTACTTTTTAAAGACTCTTCAGATGACAAAGGTTCATTCACCTGTCTTTGTGAGGCATCTCAATTCTGCGGAGATCCAGCTCAATACCCAGTGCTACTCCAGTCTGTGCTGGCAAGACTTGCAGCCCACCTGTGTGTGTATACATTTGAGGAACAGGGGTCATAGCCTATGTGGTGTTATACACTGGGGCTGTGACTCCTTCCTCTGGCTATGGAAAATGATGTTGGGATGACTCAATTATCTTTCTGCTTTTGCTGAAAACATTTTGAGAATATGAAAAAAAAAAGAAATAGTAGGAGTTGATCTGAGATCTGATCTGTGTCCCTGAACCTCTTCATCTTTTCTTTGTTCAGTAGTTCAGTAACTCAAGGCTGCATTTGCCTGCACTTGTTTTGTCTATGTCTGAGTATTTTCTGTTTTATGCCTGGTTGCTTGCCTACCTAAGCACTGCTGAAAGCATGTTTTTCTCTGTGAAAGGAATGCATATGTTTGCCTGCCTGCTTGAACCAGGAACTATTTCTATGTGGAAAAAGTACAATTGCTGTTGAATTGCAAACAGGCACTTCTTCCTGAAAATTGTTTTTCTGGTAGACAACAGATGAGCTTCACTGAGGTAGATGCAAGAATGTATAATACATATTTACCTGCCCTAGCCCTTCCATTTTTTTTTGGGGTAAAGAGGGAAGGAGTTGTTTGATCACTCTTAGGGTTAGAAAACATGAACTTGTGAATGGAGGATTCTAGATCATTCCATAATCTCAATTGCAAATTATCCCTCTTTTTTCCTTTTTTTTCTTTTTTTTCTGGATTAAAAAAAATCTCACCAAGAAAACTGAGGTTACAGCTGCTTTCCATGGCTGCAGCTTCCCACAGATGACTTTTATGCCCAAAGGCCTTGAATGTGACATGTGTCAAGGTCAATTTAAAGAAACTTTCTTTTTCCTTTAATTTGGAGTAAAATAAGTCTATGAATCTACCATCAGAGCTGCAGAAGAGGAACTGTGTGTTCCTTCTAGTTTTATGTTATGTTCTTACCATGTGTGGAAATGTGAAATAAAAAGTACCAGCACTCCTTCCTAAAGGCACATACTGAACAGAACATTATTTTTCATCTGCAAAACACTGCCAAGAAAATGGAAAACAACAAAGAGAAGCAACATAATCTGTGTTACTGTAGAAGCTTAAATCATGGCTGAAACTAAAACCTTCTCAATCATGTATGTACTTAAAACACCCTATTCTGAGAAAATAGGCAAATCCATGGAACTAGGACTCATATAACATTTAAAAAACCTAAAAAATCCACTATATAGCCTTCCATGTAAATTCTGTAAATAACTTCTATATAAAACCAATACAAAATATATGCTTGGTCTTACGAAAATCTGAAAATTTTCTGTGATTAGAGCTGTATGGTCAAGGAAGGCAAAGAGAATTGAAGCTTTTCATCTTTTTATTAGGATTTCACCTAGAGGAATTGTAACTAAGCTCTTATCTGGTAACAGCTGGCCTTTTCTCAACTTTGTTATCTCTTCTTTTCCCTAATACACCACTGATCTCAATATACAAGTTTCCTAAACCCGTTCTCTATTCCTCCCACCCTGCTCTGTGTCACTGTGGAATTAAAGCTGTGAAACCTACATTTAGACTGTGCATTGACCTTTTCCAAGTGGTCTTGGCTGGTTTTTGTTTTTACAAAATCAAATGTAGAACACCAACTTTGGAGAAGTCTTTTGAGCAGGAGGTGATCGGGCAAACCTCAATCCTAACAAGAAATTTGGGCTGCCACCTTGTGGGATTCTGCAACAGTTTTTCCTTTACCCTTATTTGCATGTATGCCCAAATTGCTCTGTTCACTCGTTCAAAATTTGACCTTTACTGCATTCTGCTAGGAGAACATCTGAAATTTGTCCAGAATAAATCACAGACAATTCTCCGAAATTACATTTATAAGAATAAAACACCTCTCCAAACACTTTTCAGGTGTTAATAGCAAAGGCCTCAACTTCTGGACACTGAGAGATCATGTCTACTTTGCCTGGCCATGTTTGCATAGTGTTTCCTTGAAGAATCATTGTTCAGCAATTCAGTTTCAGCCACAGATGACATAACGCCATTTGTTAATACTGTGCCAGCTTCCGATGGCTAGTCAGACCTGTTCCTTGCCTTTTTGGTGTATTGATTTCTATGTCTGCTGCTTAAATTAACATTTTTTTCATTCCCCATTTGAAACTATTTTGCATACTTTCTGTAGATATTTTGGTATTATTCCATTTAGTCCTCAGCCAGCATTTTCCATGGATAATTCAATCTCCCGGATTAGAAAGAATAAAGTTTCCCTTTTCTTATGTGATGAAGTTCGTCAGAGTATGTAAAACTCATTTTCTTAACTGGTACAGAGGCTTTTCCTATTTATAGAGCGGTATTTTTAAGTGTAATAAAGAGGTCATTCAGGAGGTGAAGCATTTTTTTGTCTATGAACATTTTCCTGGAACAAATGGCAGGTGTGACAGAAACTCCAGGTTGGCTTATCTTTTTGATGGTCTTTAAAATGCCCTGGTAAGATCCAGGCTCTTCACTGTCACCAGTTAGGGAATTTTTGTTGTGAGCCAAAAAAACTTTTTCTGTGTGAAATTTAATGATCCCTACTCTGAGTTCTATTTTAGCGATTTCTCCCACTTTTTGCTGATATTGTGGAAGGAAATGTAACATACTTTCGATCCCAGATTTACAGATGTCTGAAGCTGCAGCTCAGTTCCTGGAAAAGAGCTATTACACACTATTGTTTTGGATAACATGTCATTTTGATGTAAATTGACTTATTCAATTTCTTTTTTGCTTCCTCAAAAAAACATTATTTTCTTCTGTCCACAGCTATTTCATCTTTTATTTTTCTTTATAAGAACAGATATCAAACCAATTAATGTTGTTATATTTGGAATGAATATGCCATAGTTCTATGTAAGCAGCAGAATATTGTGACGCATACCTTGGACATTTAACACCTTGAAGCAGCCCTCACTCTTAGGAAGCAAAAATTAACAAACTATGTTAAAAATAAATAAATTCCACAAGGCATTACACAGCATACAATGCCTTGCCAATATAGCAGACTCTTCCCTCTATCCCCCTACAGCATCCAACATCTAACTCCTCTCATGGCCCTAAAGCTCAGCCCTGGAGAACTCTTAAAGGCCCTATTTATATTCTATGTATACTGCATTTTAATTTTTGGAAGATATGTAGACTTAATTTTCAGCCCATATGCTATGTTACCTGGCTTGGGGGTGTGGGGAGTGGAAAAATCCAACAAAAATGAGGACACTAATCTTTGTTAGCTTTAGAATCACATCCATGCAATTTCTTTCAAGCTTCCTCTAGTTTTTGTAAATGTTCATCTGAAATCTTCCCAGTTATTAGCATGTCATCCAGATAACAGACACCACCATTTACCCCCTGCCTTACTTAGCTCATTATTCTTTGAAACACAGCAGGTGCTTTTTCTGTTCATACCTAAATAGCCCCTTATGTATGTTTGTCATCAGATTTTTTTTTTTTTAATACTAGCTGCAAAGCCACCTGCTGACACTCTTGGGAGAAGCCTTGTTTGGTTAGCTCCTCTCTACTCGTCACTTTGCAAATAACTCTTCTGCTCTAGAAATCCCATATTGTCCAGTCTGAGCTGGTGATTTCAGATTTCTGACAAGCTTTCTCTACTGTCGTTCCCCCCCTCTCCCCCCAAAATACAATTTGCTCAGCCCATTCACTGATATCCAAGGGAAGAAACGGACTCTCATTTCCAATGTACGAAGCTGCTTTTCCAAAAGCTTGCAGGGCTGACGGCATAGATCTCCTCCTGAGAAATGCAGAGATGATTTTGTCACTTGCAGACAACATTGCGGTTATACCTGTTAGTAAACCATGTCTGTAATGAACACAACTTTAGTCTGAATTTTCCTACCCTGGTACACAGCTGATGAGGCTACATTCCACTATAATTTAAGCTCAGGGAAACAGTTTCTGCCCACCACTTTCAGCTCTGATTGCCTTCACTGTCAACAAAGTATATTTGTAAATTACAGTGACAGGCAGACCTACCTGCTAATCATTACTTGTCCTTACACTACTATGATACAGCGTGCTATATATGTTCGTTTCCTACTGTGCATAGCCAGTGCTCAGTTATCCACGAACAGTTTATTTAGTTGACAGATTAACTGTGTCACAGATGCACAGACGCTGGGGGAGGCCAGATCAGTTCTGGCAGGATTATTCATGCAGTTCTGTGCAGTTATTGATACATTAGTCTCACTGGGTGCACAGTGACCCAGGCAGGGAGGTACAAAAGGTCACAGATACCTCCAGCCTGCTCCAGCATGGGTAGGTCAACCTGTAAGCCCAACTAGGCACAATACGGTTCCAGCAGACCCACTTGATCAGGTGAGGGATGACTCCATGATGTGGTTAAGGGCTGCTTAACCAGATTGAGTATCATGGCATGAAGTTGCCAGCCAGCTTGGGTCTGGTCCCTGGCAAAAGATCATAAACCCTCAGAAAGCTGTGGAGCTTAATGCAGAGGAACTCAAATAGTCCCACAAAAAACAGTTTAGGATGAACAGGAAATATTAGCTCAGACTGAGGACCCACCATGCCAACCTTGTAATCACAGCCAACGTAGTGCACTGGGATGTTCCACTTTTGGTCTATTCCCCAGTTTCCCTGATACCCATTGTGTTCCAGTCCCTACACACACCTACCCTTCTGATACAGCAGCTTCAGGAGTGATGGTCCTGCCTTGGGCTATAATTCACCAGGTGCTTTGGTGGAGACACAGTGAGCTGACTCAGAGAATGGACTGAGGTTCAATCATTTGATTTCCTGAGTTAGTTTAAACCAGATTACCTAACAATTTGGTCCACAATTTCCCAAATACTTCTGCCAGCCTAATGCAGGCAGTGATATGAAGGTGGGAAAGAACATCTAGGGTGAGAGGAGGACTATGTCTTGTGGGCGTAGCACTGTTTTGTGCAGATTTAAAGTGACTGCAGAATTATGAAGGTACTTCTAGGCATCAAACTGATTTTGAGAGTCTTTTCCAAAAGGTTGTTGAATCAGCCAGTAGCAGAAAGCATTTTTAGGCTTGACAAATACCAGAACACTTTAGCCCTCTAAGTGATTTCCAGGGTAAAACTATTGTTCTGTAAAAAAATACAACTTTTGTATAATGTAACCTTCCATACTATTTGTACGAAAATACTGTCAAAGCTTGATTCTCTTTCAAAATGCTTCCTATCTGCATTACATATAGTCCCTTTTACCCAATGCAAACAATTTATTTTTGCCCTCTGTTATTATTTCAAGATCCAATCCTTTGCCAATTTTCTGTTTTGTGTTTTGCCATATGCAGAGGAGTTTAAAAGTAAGTAACCCACTAATTTTCATTAAAACAGGTTTAGAATACGGATTTATTTCCTTAGGATACAAGACAATAACTCTCAACGGCCAGGGCAACTAACAGAGAGCAAGAATTTATCCTCCCTTGCTGCAGGAATTGTAAATTATAACTGAAATTAAAGACTAAGTCTTGATCACACACTTTTTATATCCTTGCGCTACAAGAGAAGAGCAAACCCTTGACATTTAAAGCAGAGCTGAAATTGGGAAGCTGAAACTGTTGTGTTCCAGTTCTAAGTGCCTTTCTATGCAGTTACTCTCTTTGGTCCAGTGGAATCACTTAAAGAGAATTTTATAGATGTACTCCCAAAACCTGTTATCCTTTCTAACTCCCATATGAAGATTTTAAATACTGCTAGAATAAAAATCTCCTAAATTTAGAGAAAAAAACTATTGTAAGGAGGTTCAAAAATGTGGGAATTATAAATTTGATCTAGATCTCATTTACAGTGGTAAAAATCAAGAAGTATTCTCATTTCTGCAATGTATGACAGTTAAGGAGCTGGAAGTGGAGGAAGGAATGTAGCTGTCTGCCTTATGATTCTTTTTCTGTGGCTACATTATATAATCCCAAGCAAGAACAAAGCTATGAGCTATATTTATTAATGACAAATCTGAGTCAGTACTTACACTGCAAAAGAGGTGGTGCACTGATCTAAATCCACAGCAAAATCAGATTCAGTTCTCTCTTTATCATTTGAAACACTGTTCAATATGGTCCTGAGATTTCTCGCCTTCTTTCAGCACAATAATTAAAGAATGCTGGAGGATGCTGATTGCTGATGCCTGTTGCAGACTGATCTAGACAGGTGTGATTTGGAAATGAAAAACTAGAAAAACTGAGTGGCAAAGAGCCAGTAACAGTGCTGAGAGATAAAAAACCAAACCAACAAACAAAAAAACCCCACAGAACAAAAATTAAAAAAATGAGGTAAGGAGCAGAAAATAGAGCAGACAATCAATGAAGGCTAGGCAGGAAAAGAATCTTGATAAACTAGAAAGAGATGGGGTGAGTTTCATCATGTAAAAAAGTATTTGTATGTGAAATAGATGCATAGTAGGAGTTAGAAGTTTGAGCCATTTTACAAAATGTTTTCTGAACCTATGTGGTGAGTATATCTTTGAGGAAATACAGTATCATTGCTTATATTGTCATACAGTCTCCTTTTGGGTAAATCAAAGGAATCTGCTCTTTGCACTTAATTTTTAAACTAAAATTTTGTCTTGGAGCAGAACCACTTATTAAAGATCAGGGTTAATGTCACAGTTTAAGAGTCACGAAAGTGTTATTCTCTCTGCCGCTTGTGACCTCCTGTCTATGCAGCATGAATAAAACAAGTTAGGGGAGAACACATCCGTCTACATATCCCTTATTTCTCTCTAAAGGAAATTACCTGGAAGACTCTGAAATATACAATGGGCTGCCTGAAGTATGACAAAAAATAGATGTCAGCTGTCATTATTAGATAGTATGCATACAAAATAAAGAGGATGAGTATCTGTATTTGCCTAAGTAAACCCCCAGGCCCATTATCTTCAGCAATCACCCACAAGTTCAGGTGATTGTAGACCTTTTAACCCCAATAGCAAATGGCTGAAACCATAATTTCTTTAGTTTTTTAATATATGCTCCAGTTGCTGAACATCTAATATGTTTATATGTTTCCAAAAGACAGCTCAATTGTTGATTCATTACAGAAATTGTTAGAGAAAAAAATCCAAAAATGTCTACCAGTGAAGTCAGCATAGCTACATGCCACATGTAAGTGAAGTGCCTTTATTTCAACATTACTAGAAAAGTTAGCTGTGCTCTATGAAAGGTCAGATCACGGTAACTGTTCAAAGCTAATCTGCAGGAATCATAATGAAGTTTAAAGGTAGTGCACTGACAGCATACACTTAACAGGCAAGGCTTATTTTTAGAAAATGGAGCTGATGGGATGCTCAGCCTCTATTTACAAAAGTAATTTATTGCACTGATAGCTCAACAGAAAATGGCTAACAAATTAATGATTATGCTCTCGCTACAAGGTACGCACAAAAATCTTGTTTAAAATATAGGGACTGCTGATTTTTTTTCATATATCCAGAAATAAAACTTCTCAATACCTCTGTATGACATGGTAAGATTTTTTTTTTCTTTTTTTCTCCCATAAGAGATACAGGTTACATAAAGGCAATGGGATACATTTCATATTGTATTATTTTGCTAAACTTAAACGTTTGGAAAAATTGGCCAACTTTTTGGTCATGGGCATCTTAACAATGTTTCAGATAATCTGCTCCACACAGAATGAAAACTAACACAGGCTATTTAAATGGACAGTGTTACAACACCAGCTCTCTGTCTGCTCACCACCAGTTACACCGGCACAAGACCAATGCCATTATGAGCTTTCCCATTCGAAATCGAGGACCAATGAATGGTTTCAGACTAACTGCTTCTAGACTTTTTTCTCTTTTGAGAAGTTTCAAGTTGTGACAGTTCTAAACTGCAGGAATCCTTTTTAGAAGCCCTTCATTATAAAACTACGGCATCTGTGAACCTGGCGGTTCATTATATTTTAAAACATTCAGAAACAAAGAGAAGAAAAGACTGTATGTGAAATTTAAAATGGTCTGGTTACCATGGCAAATATATATATATATATGCATTAGCATTCCCAGGAGAAGAAAAAGTAATCCGTCGATCAAGGGCAGATGTTATTTTTTATTTCTTAACTTAAATGTGATACTTTGGAACACCTCTTCCTTCCAGCAAAATAGATCACATTCAGAAACATGTTAAGCATTATAAAGTAACCACGTTTTCTGGCAAAATATTAAAAAAAAGTAACTACTTTATGAGATAAGTACAGTGCATTCCGGTGTATATATAAGAAAGGAAAGTATTCCCTATGAAATCTAGGAAATCTGGGGAGTTCATTTAATTGTGCAGTAACACTACAAATTATGATGGAAAGTACTGTGGTCTATAAAACCACAGTGCAACTGCAACTAAAAGCTATGGAGATAGCTCTTAGCTAAATAAAGGAGATATTATTGGAAGTATGGCAAAGAAAAGTTCAGCTGGTTCCTATTTACTTGATAAAATTCAAAGCCAATGCATCTGATCCAAGCTGGCGTAGTTCCACACTTTTCATGGAGTTGGTGGTACAATAAAGATCAGGAAGTATTACTCACTGCACACCATGTTTTTGAAAAACCATTGTCAGTACCAAAAATGCTGAACAACATAAAATATAATATTTTTTTAAATATCTTTTTTTTTGACTAAACAGAAAGGAAATGAAAGCTCACCCTGAAACAGTGGATAGAACAGTGTTACAGATCTGTAGGATGCCCATCTAATTATTGACATAAATTTCTGCATGAATTAAAACAGTAACGATTGTAGAAACAATGCAGAGAAAAGAGACATCCTGAAGAAGACAGGAGTCCATTATTATTTCATGTATTACTTGCTGCTTGAAACAGTACTGCCAAAACACTCCTTGACAGCTGTGATACACCTTTTCAGAAACAATCATAGAATCATAGAATCATAAAATAGTTAGGGTTGGATCTTAAGGACCTTAAGATCATCCCGTTCCAACCCTCCTGCCATGGACAGGGACACCTCGCACTAAACCATGTCGCCCAAGGCTCTGTCCAACCTGGCCTTGAACACCGCCAGGGATGGAGCATTCACAACTTCCTTGGGCAATCCATTCAAGTGCCTCACCACCCTCACTGTAAAGAACTTCTTCCTTATATCCAATCTAAACTTGCCCTGTTAAAGTTTGAAGCCATTCCCCCTTGTCCTACCACTACAGTCCCTAATGAAGAGTCCCTTCCCAGCATCCTTATAGGCCCCCTGAGCCTTCCTCTCTCCTTAATAAGTACTTATAAAAAGGAAGAAGAACTCTCAGGAACAGCCAATCTGTTCCTTAGCTAGCATGACAAATGGTGCTCTCACTAGACTCTCAGTAGACTCATACACTTCTAATTTGCTGAAACTAACATGGATTGCAGAGTTAAAAATGGGAGCTGAATATGGCTCCTCGGTAAGTGCTTTTTAAGTCTCTCTTCTTAATTGCCCACCCTATTTTATATTTCATTAGTTCATAAGCACACTTTGTTTTTCATGCAGCTTAGTTTTGAAGCATAACTGAAAAGCATTTTTGTTATTGAACTCCAAGAGGTGCATCAAGTCACTTCCCATTGAATGCATTAGTATTTGGAATATTTTGGTTATGAAGGTCATGTCTTATTGTACTTGGGTTACTTTCTTGGTTTATTTCCTTTTCAAGTGATTTTACAAATTGTTAAAGGATCTATGACTGTCAGCCTTGCTTTCTCTTGCTATTTACAGAACAGGTATAAATGTGCACTTCTTTGCTGCAGCCTTATGCTGAAATGTCTTACCCAAGGATGGGATACAGGGTACTAACCAAAGACACATGCGTATTTCACATAACTTTTCAAATATTGGTATTTATTAATACCTCCTGTCAACATCACAAGGAGACCATTACCTCTACCCAATACTAAAATTAAAGTAGCTGATAAATCAATGTATTTCAGCAAATAACAATCACAACATTGATACTAAAAAAATATAAATTTCATTAAAAAACTTTAATGCTTAACATAAATATTTAAATACTTACATGTTTGGGATAATTTAATTACTGTTGTTCTGTGCTTAGGTTCTCTATCACTCCCCAGACTTATGAGCAGTATAGTGTTCATGCTGAAATATTATTTAATTTATTCTCTCAGAGCCCATGTATCCTACTACCTGTTTTTTAAAACCTATTCAGTTTGCAGATAAATGTTAACAACTTCTTCCCCCACCCCCCCCTTCATTCTCATCAGATAGCTGAAAGGAATGGCTTAGACACCTTATTTTCTTTCTTTTTTTCTTTCAGGGGTAGGAAGAGGGTCAGGCATGGTGAAGTGCTGCCAATGGAATGTTAACCTCTAGTAGCTGCTACTTTAATGAGCTATAGCAAAAGAAATGAGGTATCCTGAAAACTGTTACATTCCTTTATGCCCTTTTCAATTTGCTGAGACAAGAATGATGTTGGCATACAGCACAGTCCCGTCCTAGGGTTCTTGCTAAATGGTAGGGTCTTCTGTTCCTGGGACAGTTTTATCTACTGCCTCTGCTTATAGTGCTTCCCTAGTGAAAAATGTCCGTTCTCCCTCTGCTTCCAGAGAAATCAGCCTGAAACTACCTGCAAAAAAAAAAATCCACTTTGCTAAGTCTTTTATCCTCTGCCTCTGTATTTTATAGCCTTTTTCATCAGAGAAGGTACTGTCACTGGCAAGTTGGAGGAGCACTGCCTATGGGCCACACTTGCTTCAGATGAAGGTTACACTGAAGCTCTGCAAACCTAACTTCTGGCATGTTTGGTAGGCTCACGTTTATAGAGCCTTTGCTAGTAGATCTAAGGAAAGGGAAGATGTTAAATGATGAAAGGAAAGCAGCAAGATACTTCAAGTGATACCAGTGTTAGACTTTCGTCTTAGCATGAGAATGTGACAAATCTGAGAAGTGCTTTATTGCTCACTTACTTCCTCCAGGCTTTAAATACTTTAGTCAATATGAAGCTTGGACATCTATGCTTAATTTATTGTCCTGATACTGGAAATTGAGTTTTATTATGGATAATGAAACAGTTACAGCTAAGTATGCTTGGTTTTGCTAACTGGAGGTTACAGGGTCCTTGGTACTGTCAAAGCCCTGAGGGTACTAATGGCCTTTCTTGCCTCCCCCTACCCTGCCATGGCCTAGGACCCACCTAGGGCTGTCAACTATTGTCCCAGTGATGCCACAACATGGCTGGTCTCCAGCTCCCCACAGCCCTGCCCAGCAATGGGCCCCACCAAGCTGGGTCCACATCCTGGCCTTGCCTTGCTCCATCCACACCCCCATGGAGGTGCTCAATGACTGGGGTTGGGGCTGCTCCTTGTGCTGCTCTGGTCTGCCCTCTCCCTCAGAGCAGGAACCTCCCACCAGAGTCTGTCCAATGGTCCTAGTGGACCCTGCCCAGCTACCCTTGGAAGCCCCTGACACTCCCACTGGGAAGCATAAGTTACACATATGTAACTTTTAAGTCTGACAGACAAAGTACTGAAAATGTGGAGTAAGCAAAGTAGTGAACATGAAACATCTGCAGTTATCCCACATGACATTGGCTTGGAAGACCAATTTTGGCCTTGCTCACCTCTGGCAATTACGTTTTACAATGGCCCTACAACCTCACAAGAACAGGTTTGCAGGTATGCCTGTATGTCGTCTGCAAAGAATTGGGTAGTAAAAGTTAAAGATCTTCCATTGAACAGCTGTTGTGAAATCTTGAGTTGCTATAAAATATTTCTACAAGAAGCTGATCATGCTTTACATAGAAATAACAGAGAAATGACTATATGTGGAAGATAAAATTAAATGATGTGGTATTCCTATCATCGTATTTTTCTGAAAAGACCATAATTTGAGAGGTGATGAAATCAGCACTATATTTTCATTGATTTGCTATATCTGTTCAGGTCCTGAGTGGTGTGTAGAAAATATCTTTTAACAAAGATTAGTAAATGCCTATCTGTCATTGCTGAAGTTGGTTTGCACCCACTCTATGGACCTATACTAGCCAACAAGAGCATCAAAATCATTAGAGGCATTTTAATTAAGAATTACTAAGAAGTTAATTTCTTAGCAATTGCTTGGAATTTCATGTCTAAATTTTCAGAATGGCAAATTCTGTATTTTGTCTACTAGCCCACTGAATCCAAAGTATTTGGTTTGAAAAAAAATCAGTACAATTCTGACATAATTAATTTTTTTGCCTATGCTTCTTCTCAAAACAATGATTAATAATAGTATTATTAATTACTTCTCCCCTTGTGTGCCTAAGAAGACATTCCCTTGATTGAAACACACTCCTATGTATTCTAAGAATTCTGAGGAAAAACAGTTATGTTTAAAATTTATTGGAAGTATTTTAAATTCCTGCCCTGTTTCTAATGATGAAAAACTGCAGTGTTACACATTGTGACAAAGACATAGGATGAAGGATATTCACAAAATGTGTTACTACCATCCATGTGTGGAAACTTCTGGGCTGGAAAAATGTATGCTCTTAGACAGTAAAAGAGACACCAGTTAAATGGATAACCTTGATGCACAGAAAAATTCTGAACACGTTTACTTCTTCACCAGGTATTCATCTAAGAATGCCCCTGTGCACCACACTGTTTTTTATTCTGTTTGGGTTTTTGCTTTTTCAGCACAATGATACTCTTTTAAGAAGAAATACCCTAAAGGTCAAATTATTGTTGAAAATTAATTCTTATCTAATATATTCTTAAGTAAGTGGGAGTTAGGCAATTTTTATTACACAAGTCCTGAATTCTTTGCTAAACTATGTATTTTACATGGTCAAGGAAATATTTTATTTTATTTACTTGACTAACATTCATGTATGAATATTTAGATGATTTAAAATATGTATGTGTAAAATTTATGCAGCTATGATACTTCACTTGAAATTGCACTTGTTTTTCACAGTTCATTACACAATCCACAAAGCGATAACTTATGAAAGAATATTCATTTAAGGTACACAAATCTTTTAAGCAAAAATAGACCCACTGTTATCTAGCAAAAAAACCCCCTCAAAACCCACTAACTCATCCAAAGAAACAAATCAATTTTCAGATAAACATTGTGTTTGCATAAAAAGCTGCTGGAAATCAAGAGGTTTTTCAGCTACTCCCATGCAAATATTTTGTAAGCAAAAAGCATTTTGAAAATCAAAAATTGGGATCAAATAGTTAAGAATGTCACCAAAACAAAAAGTATCACACTTGATCTAGAATGAAGAAATATTTTTGAATTATGTGCTGTCCATGTCTTAGACCACAGCAGGCTAGAACACAGTTTTTCTTTCCTCATTTTTATCATGCTTAAGATTATTTCACTCATCTTTGCTTACCCCTAGTTATAAGATCAGCCACTGCATCTTGTATGTCAGTGGTGGTACCAGCATTAATGGTAAGTTGCTCTCACAACAGCTTCTCATATACTTCCATGATCTACCACGTGTGTACCTTTCCTGCCAGGCTGTAACCGAACTGTCTGTCAGTACTGTCTGTTTCTGCTACTCCAACCTCAAAGGATGGTTAGGAGAGAAAGAAAGAGGGAAGAATGTGAGGAAAAATCCACACAGTAGTTGGAATTATAACAAATAATTTTTTCAATATTTACTATTTCTTTTACTCCTCTCTGTGTGCAGAGCCAACATGAATTCTTGCTTCCTGCAGCAAAGGTGCAGACAACTGCATGACTCGATATGACAAATGCAGTACCACTGAAGTCACTAAGAACACTTGGTAGTTAAAATTAATATGAGTAAACTTTTGAGGGACCAAATGAATTTATAATAACCTATTCTAAGCAGGGATGTTCTTTTCTGATGAAATGAGCCTTTCTAATTTCCTACCTAAATATTAAACAGACAAGAATCTCCTTATAATACAGCTCCCAGGGAGAAAGAGTTACTATTATCCCCCTCTTGGTGAGACTTAGAAGCCCAAAGGTTCAGAATAGGAACTTGGGTGGTTGGGGCTAGTCCTTGGAAGAAGTCTTTTCGCATCAACTGCAGAGGGACCCTAGGGACACCAGACTTTGTAAAAAAACACATATTGTGCAGAACCACTGGGCTCAATAGCTGAAGTGTTTTACATGCTGCTTGGTTCATCTGGAACAAGTTACTGAATCACAATTACTGCTTAGTTCCCTATGACTTTTTCTTACAGTTAGAGCAATTCAGAGGGGCCTCCACAAATTTGGGAGTTGTGTTATTCCTACCAGGTCTCTGTCAATAGAATGTTTTTAAACTACAGAGCAGCATACAATTATAGCTTATTCCATCTGCCTTCCTCTTTGCTTTGGAAGATATTTTGAGAAATAAATCTTTTAAAGATCCTATATGAAACAATCTGTTAGTCAGTTAATATAAATAGGAACGGAAATTATATTACTGTAGTATTTTTTTTTAATAGTAGAAGTGTTCCATAAAAACTCCAAATTCCCTGGGTTTTTAACTAATTTTATTTCAGCTTTACTGGCAACAAACTTGCATGCATATGCAACACCTTTTCCTCATGCCCTCAAGGAACAAAAGCTGTTAAAAACATTATGAAGAAAGCTTTATGACTTAAATCTGTTGTGTTTCTCATAGTGTTACACTGGCAAAATACACTATAACAATAAAATTAGTTAATGAGGAGTTTCATCAATTTAGAATAGCAAAAATGCCCTGGTATATCATGCAAAGTAGAGTTCTGCATTGTTGCAGCAACCAAAGCAAAAAATTGAAAGTACATATTTGATCAAGTGTATTTGAAAATAAAAGAAGAGTGAAATAATCATAGTCTTCATCTATCTACCAATCGCTTGCAGTATGAGTTATAACCAGTTGTAACTAAAACCACTGGTGAACTCATATTTTAAACTGAACTGCAGGAGAAGGACAAACAATAGATAGGAGTATGTCATTTAAGAGTAAAAGCTATATCCAGAGAAGAAAGGAATGGTAGAAAGAAGGGAGGCGGGGAAGGTAGGGCGGTACTTCAGCATAGTGGTATAGGAATTGCATTAGACAAGAGATTCCAGTCAGTATTCAGGGCAAGATGAAATCCTGTCACTCCTGTCAGTGGGTGCCTTTGGTTTCAGTGTGGTCAGGATTTCTACCCTAATATCAGATTTGAGGCCCATCACTTCTTACTTCAATGTCAAAGTAATTTCTATGTGAAAGTGGAAGTGTTGCATTCCCTCGGCTATGCCATATTATGCCTTATGATGGAGCTCGCTCTCTCCTACTTTTTGTGCAGAAAAAGAATGCACTTATATTTTAAAAGTTTAGAGAAGTGATTAGTTTTTAAATTAAAATACTTTAAAAAAGAACTCTCTGTTTCTTTCATGGGAAGATAAACCTCTTCCACATCCACTTGATTGCTGTTTCCTGGAAGTATATTCAAAATGGCCGTCTCTTTGGTCAAAGAACTTAGAATAATCTTCAGCAGGGACAGAGATCAGAAAATGCCACGAGTTAAACTCCATTCTAGGATTTGGGTCTGGACTGTAGCCAGGGCTTTCCATAAAGGAGTGGTAGAAATAAAGTATATAAGTAAGCAAATAAAATATATAGCCTCTACCACTGAGGAATTCCCAAGCAATTTACCAGGTACCAAATTTAATGTTGTACATCTTCAAGTAATTCTTCACCTCACCTTCATTACAACAGGGAAGACTGATATCATCCAGCTGTTTAAATAAAAGAACTCTAACAATAAAAGAAAGGAGAATCAACAGGATGAAGCAGAAGTCTTTTCTTGCCCTCCCCAGTAGGATCCTCCGTGTTAGACTGACTCAGAATGTGCGCAACACTGAGTAGGCGCTAGAAACATTTTAATGTGTTGGGTTTTTTTTTTGTTTGTTTTAGAAATTAAATGTTTGCCATAGTTTGACGTGTTTATAAAACTGAGACAATAACATTGTTATGGAGCCTGTTGTGGCAGCCACGTAGCAGAAACTTTGAAGTTCTTGAAAAGAAGACTGTGTTGCTTTAGTCACGAATGTTATAATTCGCATTATAGACACCACACATCAGTGCCTGTAGTTCTGACCTCTTAAGTCACTTCATGAAAACCCAGATGGTTTGGTTCAACTTCTTAGATTTATATACAGCTCTACAAGGCTTAGCACTGCTTAAGGATGAATTTCCCTTTGTGCCTGCTGTTAAAACCTCAGCAGAGTTTTCACCTTCTGACTAGACACCCTGAGACAAATAGTTTTGGGCTGAGGAAAGTTGTGTCACTTATTCCCAGGAAACACAGTGACTGTTTCAGATGTTCCTTTCTATAGAAAGATCTCTGCAAGTTGCCCTTCTGCAGAACTATATCTGATTCCATTTGGTTTTATTATGCATTCAATTTATCTGTGCAATGATACAAGTGATTTTTAAAAAAATCATACGCAAGATTATGTGAGGCTGCAGTAGGATCAGGTACTTGAGCTAGATTAGGCACTGGGGTGAGCCTAGTAATGGCAGTAAAAGGATCCCGTAGACTAATTGCAATTGATTCTTGGTGTTCAAACATCACATAGAAAAACAAGTTGTGTAGCAAATTCGTTACTGTCAATAAGTGAAAAATGCCATTATCTGTCTGCCTGTATGAATTTCTTTGAAGGGATAAGGCAAACATGTTATATGAGTACCCTAGAAGACTCAAAGTCCCCATAGCATACTTTTAGAAAGAAAACAATTTTTTTTTGACAGGATTTAAAGTGTAAAAGGCTGGGAACAAGAGGGACATTTGTGAAGGTGAGAGGAGGAGATGAGACGTGTTAGGAAAGAAGGGAAACATTAGGGAAAACAGGTAAACATGAAACATTACTATTAGGAGAAGAGTGAGTAGAGGAATGGAAAACAGGAGTAACTTGAGAGAATAAATGAGAGTGACCATAAGCTTCACATCCTCTTCTCTTTTTCTAGCCACGACTCCCTGCCACCCTTGGGATGTCCCAGCTCAGTCCCTCTCTCTGATGAAGGTGTCAAGATGCAAAGCCTTAGCATCGCCTGCAATAGATGAGCCCTTCTCCCCACCTTCCTCATGGCAACTGGGATTTGTCTATTACCTGTTCCCTGTTTCTCTTCCCATTAGTCCAGATCTCAGTCATCTCTGCCATTTGCTCTCATGACAAGATAGAAAGGAGCAGGAGGAAGGAATATGTATGCTCAGAATGACTCTGCCTTTCATGTGAGTAAGAATTAAGGTGATTTGGGCATATCAGGTCAGTTTCTTCTTTTAAAAGCTTTGAACACAAAATACAAAATGAGCTCTTCACTACATGGTATTTAGGAGTCAAATTTTGTAGACCACACCAGAAAGTACTGAGAAAAGCTAATTCTGTGGCACCGACTTTTTTTTTTTTTTGTCAATGTAGGAGTTTTCTAATTTGCAGAAGTGCTGCAAAGCTATTAAAAAGTGTTGCAAACTCTTCTGAGAAAATTGAAAACAATGGGTGTTTACAGATATATGTTTCACAAAAATATAACAATGACTTAAGTGATATGATCAGTACTTTTAGGAAAAGAAACAAGCAAACAAACAATCCTGTTCTACCCTCCTCTTTTCCATATTCTGTAACTAATGCATACAGTGTTTTTAACTAAAAGACAGATACTTCTGATATAAATTTGGAAATGAGGAGCAAGCTTGATTTATGGAGGAATTATTTAATGTTCTGTACTTGCAATTTCTTCACTGTAAGTTAGTTTTGGAATGAATCACACCCCACAACTTTTATGTTATTGTTGTTCAGCCTTGTTGTTGGACAGTTAATTTGCTATAAAATCTATGCTATATCATTGCTATTAATTAGAGTAGCCGTGAACTTGCCTTTCAAAAGCTATTAAATGAAAACGTTTAGCCACATAAAAATATAAATATGCAGTGAAGTTCTTCAGCGGAATAATGCCATGGAAGAATTAATACCAAGTAATTAAATCTTCATTGAAAGGAATCCACTTTACCAAGTGACGAACATTAAAAATGAAAAATACCATGTCAATTGACAATAAAAACAACCCCTTGTGGCTTATAAAATTAAGAATGTCAGAACTGTACCTTTACAACTTTATAGATCAAGAAGCTGAAGAAATAGGTTAGTTTAAGGGAAGTGATCTGTACTTTAGTCTGCATTATGAATTGTCAGGGTTTTCACAGCCTTAGGAAACATGGCAGACATGATATCACTATCCCCTTGCATGAAATTTTCTCAAATGCATGTACCTTTTACAGATAGAGACACAGAACATTGTAAAATATCAATGGCATTATTCTAACTGTGCAAGCAAAATTAAGAATTTATCTAAGGTTTATCATACTTTCAGAGAATTAATCCAGAAATTGTTCCTTAATGGGAACATACTCATACATGTGCTTAACTGAAATTATTTGCTTTTCTGAAGAGAGAAAATCTTCATAGATGCTTAAATGTATTTCTGATTTATAGCCTTAGATATTAAGAGGCAAGGTTTATAATTTACTCCCACTTTGTACAGCAGCTCATTGAATACTAGCCTGGCTTGAGGTGCTCCTAGAATACCAGTAGACAAATAACAATAAGTATGTATTAAAGTAAGTGATGTTAATTGGAGAATTTGTGTTTGTGATCTACATACTGTTGGAACCAGAAATACCAGTGTCAGTTTGAGGGAGTCATCTGAATTATTCTTTATTGGGAAGCTCGTAGAACACTAACATTTTTTAAGTAGCTACAGAGAATTCCTGTAATAAGATCTGGAATAGTAAATGAACTTTTAATTCACTGTAGTTGTAAAAAACTTATAGGAAAATATATTACTGATGATGATGTCACATGTCATTCAAATGGGGATTACATTTGTTCTAGCTGTAACATACTGCAGCTAATATGTGATAAAATTAAGAATGAGCTATGTATCAGAGAAAGATGTTTAAAACATGAGGTTTAAGCACAAGAGCAACAGAAAGGAAAAGACTTGCCAAATACAAAAAAGAAAATTCATACTGGAAAAGGCTTGGGAATGCAAGCTGTCTCTGAGAAAGTCGCATGGCATAGGCACAACCATTTATGGGATAAAAGTACAGCTCAGGTCATTTAACATTCGTCTTTTGCCAGGAACCCAGTAAAAACTTGTGAGTTACGCTAAGTACTCCTGGCACAGACACTATACAGCTAATATATATTGAACTATTGCAGATGAATATCTCCCCTTCTTCCCTTAACATGACCTCTTGAATTTGGTTTTCATCTGGTTAGAGTACAACATATTTTCCATCAATCTTACTCTAAGAGAAAGGTCACCTCTCAGTGTGGCCAGGGCTTTGCAGGGGAGGCACTTCTGTGTATATTCTGATTCTCTAGTTGTACTCTCTGTACAATCTTCTAGTTGCACAATCTGTCCAATTTTTCAAACCAAGCTGGCCTTTTTCAAACCCTTACTGGGAAAAGAAATAACAGGGAGTTTATGTTGCTGTAAACTTCACTCCAGCAGAATTTCAGACCACACACCTACCCATGGATATCTGCCAGTAGAATCTAACAAATATTTTGACTGAAGGCAGGCAGGAGACTTGTAGAGATAAGAAACTTCTGAGAAGTTGTTCAGGAGAGTTTTATCCTCTATTACTTTAAATAAGGGCAGGAAACATTTTTTCTGAACTCTTCTTTCCCTGTATGATTTTTGTGTGATGATGGCCAACTCTTGGAAAATATTTCTGATGATCATATTGGAGGTTCGTGACCAACATCTCCCACCCACCTTGTTAAGCAAAATCAAACCACTGGAGTAAATGTGGTTTCCAGCTGGCTGCAATTGTGAAACATATTAAATCTTGGAGCAGTCTGAATTATATTCGAATCAATGAATTGAACACAAAAACATTCAACTAATCTCCATTAGATGCTAGTATGCTACTTCAACAACATACAATAATGACACAGTAGTGGGATGCCTTTTCTCCACAGAATTTAGATTCTTTATATCTTGGCCAAATTTTAATAATGAACAAATTTAGAGATTCTACCTCCTTTCTTCTGTTACTTGTATCAGTTCCTTTCAGGATATGCAAAAATATGAAATACTTCTCCAAGAAGCATGTGCTTCTTTAAGAAATACCTTAGTATGACTACTGCCTCTACCACATTAGCAGGAAGAAGTAATTGCATTGACATAATAATTATCTTTTTCTGAGGCATAGTTAGGAATGCAATCCTGAATAATAGTTGGTGTAGAAATGACTAGTGTCCAATAGATCCAGAGGCTTACACAGATATTTTATACAGAAATTTTCACTTTATCATGCTTCATTTATGTTATCAAAAATAGGAATCATTCCTCTTACTTTTTTTTTTTAAAGAGATGACTATACCATGTTGAAGTAGTTCCAGTTCAATTCTGCAGGAAAAACAGAGTATAGTACACTTACAAAGTATTCTTACTGTATGAATGAAAGCATCGTCAGTTTTCTCCATAAATGTATAGAAATGTCTCAGATAGATACATTTTTTTGGTCAGTCATGCCTAAAATGAAAGAAAATATATCTGCAGGGCAGTTGCTAAAGTTACAAATAGAAATAGGACCAAAATGGGAGTAGATTTTTTTTTTGCCTAGTAGGTAAAATCTAGTTTGCTTTTGATAGAAATGAGATATTACATTCAGAAATGTTGGATAAGATGGAACAGGAAGAAATATGTAATTTGAAGTAAACCTGAAAAATTCTGTTGAAGTATTTCATTAATTTTGTGTTTGCATTATAAAAAGCTTTTAGAAACCTTTATTCTTTTAAATAATAGGTCAGTTAAATTTTTCATTTTGGAATACATTTATTTTAAGAACTGGTAAAAAACAATAGTGTTTTGGAAATTTACACCCAATATTTTTGGCTTGTATGTTTTTGCTATACTCAACTTAATTTTGAGAATAGCTCCAGGCTTGTCATAGACATATTTTGGAGTAAATCTGCTGTTCATCAAAAAGCAATCCTTTAACTTCATTTAGAAAAAAATATTGCTGATAAGTGTTCATAATTCCTCATGAAGAAAATGAGCACTCATTTAAAGCAGTTGCAAAAAATGTAGCTTACAAACATTAAATAATGGTTGGTAAAGTAATTTTAGCTGCAAAACTACTTATTTTAATCTATTCTGTAGTATGCATCTGGTCTGATCAACAAAGCAAGCTCAAAAGAGAATCATGCTAAATGGCATTGTGAAAAGTCCAACTCCAATTGTCTGCTTACTCTGGTTCAAAATGCACTTAAACCCAGGGAAAATCCAGAAGCATGCCTACCTACTTATCATTTAACAATTGGAAAACACCTTCTGGCATGGTGTGAGGACAATTTCAAGCCATAAAATAGAAACAGTGTTTTGCTGACCCGAACCACTCTCCAGTATTGAACTGAAGCCATAAATGTACCTTTCTTCCACAGCAGCATGACAAGCTTCATAGTGAAGCAGCTAGCTAACTAGCTAGCTAACCAACTAGCTAGCTAACTATTCTTACTCTCAGCATAGAGCTGAGAAGTCTTTCAGCCATTATTGAAAAAAATAGATTTATAAGATGAAGAAAGGGTAATGTTTCTTATAGATTAAACAGAAACTCAAATATTACACTCAGTTAAAAAATACAGACTTCCAGTATATAAACGTGATTCTTCCCCTCCTTTTCCATTTCAGGTGGAGTCAGATGTTCTTTGTCAACTAGTTTTCCTAAGGTAACATGGTGGGTTTTGGTCTTTTTCTTTTCTTTTTCTAGTGTTAGAGGTGGAAGAAAGAATTGACAAATCTAATTGCTAGCAGCAGATGTCATGCTTTTGACCATCAGGTTTCAGACCAAATGGTGAATAATAAATAGTCTCTATGAGATATTTAAAGATATGACCCAGAGATCTGCCCCAAGGCTGGACAGTTATGAGTGACAGGAGGTGTGTGCTAGTATGGGCAAGTACCTAGGCCAGTGGGCACTTCCAGTGTTTTGGAACTTCACCCCTGAAAAACTGCAAAATCCAGAAAAACTAGTAAAACATTTAGGAAAAAGTATGCTGTTGTCCTGGCAATACCAGAGAGGCAAAAATCACTGCAATTTGCTGGGGCCTGGCCCATGCATACCGAACCCTGCTCAACACTATTCAGTACCCTCAAGGGGAAAAGCAGGTCTCTGGATCTGTCACCAAA
This sequence comes from Strigops habroptila, assembly GCF_004027225.2. Classification (NCBI taxonomy): domain Eukaryota; kingdom Metazoa; phylum Chordata; class Aves; order Psittaciformes; family Psittacidae; genus Strigops; species Strigops habroptila. Next base: position 24,762,072 of record NC_044279.2, read on the forward strand.
GTGACAATCACTGTGGCTACTCCAACCTAGGCAACAGGCACTGTGGCTGAACCAAATTATCAGTTGCCCTTATAGACAAGAAGAAATGGACATAAAAGACAGCTGGTTTAGTGAATGAGGACAAAACAGAGCCATCACAGGAGCAGGAGGAAGAGGCAGAACAAGAGGTGACCTCTCGATCCCTGTCCCTAAGTGAGCTGCGGGATATGCAAAAAGATTTCAGCTGTCGTCCAACTGACCACATTATCACCTGGCTGCTCCGATGCTGAGATAATGGAGCTAGCAGCCTGGAATTAGAAGGAAGGGATGCCAAGCATCTGGGATCACTTTCTAGGGAAGGGGGCACAGACAAGATGATTGGAAGAGGGACACAAGTCCTTAGCCTTTGGAGGTGACTCCTGTCAAGTGTGAAGGAAAGGTATCACTTCAAAGAAGATGCTATATGTCGCCCAGGCAAGTTGTCAGCAATAAAGGTACCCAGCACCTGAGGGAATTAGCTGTGCTAGAGATGATTTATTATAACCTGAACAACGCACAGTTACCCACAGACCCAGACTAAGTCCAGTTCACAAAACCCATGTGGTAGAAACTGGTACAAAGCACACCATTGTTGCATGGCATCTCAGGGGCAGTAATGGGCTGGGGAAACGAAGCACTATGGATGGTGGATGAAGTGGCTTGTTTTTTTTGGGATTTTTTTCTTTTAGTGGCAGAGGTGGGAGAGGGAATTCACAGATCTAATTTTTTGCAGCAGCTGTTCAGCTTTTGACCATCATGTTTCAGACAGAATGGTAAATAATAAAATGTCTCTATGGAAGTCTCTGTTTATACTGAATATTATCGGAAATATTTTAGTCGTGAAACCCTGTTCCAGCTTCAGCAGGGTCTGTCAAATCAAGAAGTCTAATACAAGGCTTTAACCTGTAGCAGAGTGCTCTTGCAGAGCACAGAGGTGCCTCATTCAGTTTGCACAGTACCTTTTTGAAGAATTCGGATCCCAAGAGAGCCTTCCCTACAGGGCCTTCCCCTTCCCCTTTGTATTATTTCTTTAATTCAGTGGTGAATTGGATGCTTTCAAACCAGCATGGGCTGATCTAACAAGAGAATAACCTGTTTCCTTCATAGAGGAGGACTTTATGAAGATGTTTTGCTTAATAAATTCAGAATTTCTTACTACAGAAAAGATTGAAAACCTTTTATTTTTCAGCCAGGAAAAAGTGAAAACTGATTTCCCTTCCCTCTGTTTTTGGTTAAGCACCCTGGTCCGTCTAGAGAGAGAGATGCTGCACATACCAAAGCCTATCTTCAGCTTTTAATTGTAGCTCTTTCTGCAGTCCCTTTTACTCATTGTTACTCTCAGAGTTACTGACCATCAGTGTGGCTGGCTGAAGCCTGATGTGCCGGTGAGCCCAGCCAACAATTTTAAGCTGCATTAGTTTGCTCTTCAGTTTCTCTCGGAACTGCTCGCCTGCTGTGGTAGTTCCTTATGCAGACAATAGTAGGAAATTGTGTCAGCTGAATTATTTCCCTATATTAAAAATGTCGGGATTTTTTCCATGACATTTTATTTGAAAATTTACCATTCAGAAAATACAGGATCAAGAGCAATTAATGTACTAGGCCAAAGGCAGTCATACACTGCTGAAATAACTCTGATAGTTGATGTTATTTCCCCTGTGGTTCCTTGCTCCCTCTCTGCTGCCAGAGGTTACTGTCTCTAAGGCCGAGCAGCCGGGATACAGCATGTAAGTAGTCCTCAGTGCTCTCCCTGGCAGCTTACCCAAGCATCTGCATCAGCAGTTTGAATTATCCTGTCAGACTTGCACAGAGCTAGCTGAACACAGATGTATATTCTGCCTGGTAGCGAGGATAATAATTTCATTTTCAGTCTCCAGGTAACACCTAGGAATAGTGACGTTATACGTAACTACAGCCTTATGGCACACATATGGCCTCACCGTTGTGGGCACACTTGTTATATCAACCAGCATCTTCCCCAGGTAAAGTGCCTTCAGTATCTTCTGAGGAATCATCTAAAAAGCACTTTGCTTCACCATTTGGATTTAACTTAAAGTTAGAAATCATACTAAGAATTTCCTTTGCCTGTCTTATCTGACCTTAGATTGTATATTAGATTATATAGGTTATATATCACCTGCTGACAACTGTCCATTTCCCTATTGGATTCAAGCACTAAGTACCGATGAGCAAATTCCACTCATCTCCCAAATGAAAGGCAATCCCCTGCATGGAAGAGAGACACTGTGTTTTACACAAAGTCACTGACTTCTGTAAAAAAGTTAAACAAATTTGCCTCAGTATATTCCCCTAGGTCTTTGTGCAAGAAATGGGCCTCTTTAGTAGAATTTTACAGGAGTAAGACATAAGCAAGGAAAAATTCCTGGGGTTCAGCTTTGGAACACTGTATATACTATTATCACTTTTACGTTCAAATTACTAATTCCAGTTCAGAGTGCATTAAAAAAGTACATTAACATAAAAGTGCGGATAAGGATGCGTTTTTGCTAAAAGGAACATAAAGCAACATAAGAGGATATACCAACCAAAGTTTCCTGAAGATATCAAGAGAGCTTTTTTATGAGCTTTGACTCAAAAGACCAAACATGAATTCTATTGATGTGATCAAATATTCTGTTAATTATTCTGCCATTTGCTGGTAACAAAAGAATGTTAATATGAATTCACTTCTGAAATAGAAAAATGCAAATGTAAATTAATGTATAATGAGTATCACAAAGCATAGTAACTAATAAAAGATCAAGCTTACTAGAAAGCCAGTAGCAGGCTTCAAGGCATTCTGCTAAATTAGAAAAACACTCAGTTTCAAGTTTATAGAAAGTTGTAGGTAAACAGCCTAAATTGCAAACAGTGATAGCTTTACAGAGAAAATAGGTTAAATGACTTTTCTGGTTATATTTTTGGGCAATGTAGACTGAGTCTATCTCATTTGCTAGTTTTCACTGGTGTTCACCAATTAGTTCCCTTCATTTTGAAGTTCAATATAATAATTCAGTACACATTACTGGAGCAGAAAGTTCAATATCATAATTCACATACATTACTGGAACAGAAAGTCTGAGAATGTTAGATAGGCAGCTGCCATTTTCTGACTTTTTCACTAGATTTTTATACGCTTTGTATGCTCATGACAAAGATTTATATGACAATTTGAAATCAATGGCAGAGCTGCCGCTGACTTTGGGGAGTGTGACAGTCAAGTTACGCTCAAAAAATGGAAAAGCAGAGTTATTGTTGGAGACTGAGAGATCTGATTTTCAGAAAATGCTCAGAACTCAGCTTCTGACATGCAGGCACCAGTGCTGTGCTTCAAGTCAATAGCTGGAATTACCAATCAATGACTGGAAAAGTTAGATTTATTTCCTGATATTATGACATGCTACAGGAACCAAAACTTCAGCTAAGTATACAAAGGAGATGGGGGAAAATAAGATTTTGCTGCAAGGAAGTTTTTAAGCATTACAGACTAAAATCAGACAGGAAATGTAAGATCACATGACCTAATTTTGGCATGGCAATGTAGCACCCAAGACAACTATGTGCTGCAAAAAATGGCACTTACAATGTGCATGGGGAGAATTAGGTAGTCAACCAAAGCTGGGGATAGCCTTTAGAAAAATGCAGGGGGAAAAATCTGAATCTTGAAGTTTGTCTGCCTCCTCTTGCAGCTAAGCATCTCTGTCCAGGCAGAACTGATGGCCCAGAAGCTTGTCCTGAGTGTAGGTGCTGGTTAACTATTAAAGCAGGTTTTACAGTTTTGGATTTTTCCCTTTTTTTTTTTTTTTTCTTCCCCCCAGAATCATTAACTGTGGGCAAAAAGCGGAAATGTAGTGATCATACATAAAGGAAATAGGATGCTGTGGATTCAGTCTTCCCGATGATGATCAGTGGATGCCGTTTAGGATTTGCAGATCTACAGAGGAGGCTAGGGGAAGCCAGTCTGCTGAGGTTCACCTGAGAACTGGAGTTTCTGCTCTAAATCCCAGGGTTATTCATGTCACATACCACCTGTGGAGATGGGACTAAGCAAATAGATGAATCTCAATCTAGTACCCACTCAAAAGAAAGGCCTAACAGTATCCCACCATTGCTTACACATCCCTTCCCTGAATTCCCTCAACCCAAGCGATGCTTCATGTCCTATGAATCTGTGTGTTAAACACTAGGCTGTGGTTGGAGTTGAGGACTGAAAGAGCATAACTTGGTCACAGAATCATAGAATCATAGAATAGTTAGGGTTGGAAAGGACCTTAAGATCATCTAGTTCCAATCCCCCTGCCATGGGCAGGGACACCTCACACTAAACCATGTCATTGAATATCTGACTTCCCTAGTACCTAGGAAGCCCTCCTGGAGAAAGGTAGCAGGCTTCTCAGAGAGCAGAGATGTGAGGGCACCAAGCTGCTCAGTCCTGTCAGGACTGAGGCACTGCAGGGACAGCTTGGCAGTGGTCTGAGCTCTGCAGGATCTGAGACAGAAACTTGGCTGGTTTGAGGTGTGGGTAGTTTTCAGGGTTCAGGCAACCAGAGTTTTCTGAGTTAAAGTTATGTACACTTAAAGATCACGGGAATTCTCATTTAAGTGTTTAAGCCTTTCTTTATATGTGGCCTGAAGTTTCATATCCACTAAAATTCATGGGGATTAAAACCTAATTATTGTATTGTTGCTAATTCTGAATTTAAAATGCTCTCTTTGGCAGTTTAAAAGAATAGCTAATCACGTCAGTCCACTCATGCATAAAATCATGGAGCTTAGCAGAAATGTTCTGGGGCCTAGTCAGGTGCATCAGGAAGTGCAAGAGGCATCCTTTAATGCTCCACTTTGATATGAAGGATTAGAATTTTAATAGCCAAGTGAAGATACATTTTAACTTTAAAAAAATGACAGGGTATCGTAAGAACGTGTAAATTGGCTAGGTGCTAGCTAGCCATGGTAACGGCATTTTGTACAGAGATGATCCCTGGCAAAGCCAAAATAATTTAGCTGCTCATGAAATAGGGAACCATATTTGCTAGTTTCATACTTCTGGCTTTGCCATGGAGAATGACTATGTACAGAGAAATTTTTCTATAGAAAGATGGGACACATTTATATATGGCATTTTTTTAAAGTTATATTTTCACCTAATTTTAGACCTTAAATAAATTCCATTTGAGATTTATGCTCCAACTGTGTGGATGAAGTGGTCTTACAACAGACAGAATTAAGATTACTTAGTTTGGAGAAGGCCCCTTGATTACCAGCACTGATTTTGCAAGTTCCGGAAATAAATGAGTAACGCAAAATACGGTGAGGGAAATAGGGCAGAGGACTCAATTTATCAATCTAGTACTTCCAGAAGTAACTGACCAAGCCATTAAGGAAAGCCGTGCACAGCTAAGTCTAAGTTTGGGAGGGGAAACCATGCATATGCTGTTTAAAAGTTACAGCTGCATCGCCTGGTACATCTGGCATACATCACCAAGAGAACTGTTCTTCAGCACGCTTGCCAAAGCAGCCCACCACCTGCTCTTGATTTCAAACATACCTTGGGCTATATCTACCTTGGCTGATGGAGCCCATTGCAGCACTAAGGTGACTAGCACTGAGGGAGAACAGGTGGATGTATGTGTGTGTTGGTTCTTAGTGTAACTCTTAATTTATTGCTGAGGGAAAACTTCTGTTCACCAAGGGCTTGGCAGCAGCCAGTGAGAGTTACTGAACTGTTACTATTTATAGTACTTCCCAAAGTGCGAAACAAACCATTTCTCCAGTTCTCTGATCATGGTACCCTTTAAGCAAGAGCCACCTGACATTGGGAGGAGTTGGATGTTGTGAATATGGTAGTTGATTTCCCGAAGATGCTATCCTGTTAAACGACTTGAATATGAACTATGCAGAAAAGGATCCATAAGGATCGAGATTACAGCCCCAGAAATATTTTCCTAGTGGTCTCAATCTCATTTACTAAGGTTGATGGCATAACCCATGTCACAAAATCATAGAATCATAGAATCATAAAATAGTTAGGGTTGGATCTTAAGGACCTTAAGATCATCTAGTTCCAACCCTCCTGCCATGGGCAGGGATGCCTCGCACTAAACCATGTCGCCCAAGGCTCTGTCCAACCTGGCCTTGAACACCGCCACGGATGGAGCATTCACAACTTCCTTGGGCAACCCATTCCAGTGCCTCACCACCCTCACTGTAAAGAACTTCTTCCTTATATCCAATCTAAACTTGCCCTGTTAAAGTTTGAAGCCATTCCCCCTTGTCCTACCACTACAGTCCCTAATGAAGAGTCCGTCCCCAGCATCCTTATAGGCCCCCTTCAGATATTGGAAGGCTGCTATGAGGTCTCCATGCAACCTTCTCTTCTCCAGGCTGAACAGCCCCAACTTTCTCAGCCTGTCTTCATACAGGAGGTGCTCCAGCCCTCTTATCATCCTCATGGTCCTCCTCTGGACTTGCTCCAACAGCTCCATGTCCTTCTTATGCTGAGGACACCAGAACTGTACACAATACTCCAAGTGAGGTCTCACAAGAGCAGAGGAGAGGGGCAGGATCACCTCCTTCGACCTGCTGGTCATACTTCTTTTGATGCAGCCCAGGATATGGTTGGCTTTCTGGGCTGCAAGCGAACACTGCCAGCTCATGTTCAGTTTCTCATCAACCAACACCCCCAAGTCCTTTTCTGCAGGGCTGCTCTGAATCTCATCTCTGCCCAGCCTGTAGCTATGCCTGGGATTGCCCCGACCCAGGTGTAGGACCTTGCACTTGGCTTGGTTAAACTTCATAAGGCTGGCATCGGCCCACCTCACAAGCATGTCAAGGTCCCTCTGGATGGCATCCCTTCCCTCCAGCGTATCAACCGAACCACACAGCTTGGTGTCGTCGGCAAACTTGCTGAGGGCGCGCTCAATCCCACTGTCCATGTCGCCGACAAAGATGTTGAACAGGACCAGTCTCAACACTGATCCTTGAGGGACACCACTCGTTACTGTTTTCCAACTGGACATCGAGCCATTTACCACAACTCTTTGTGTGTGGCCATTGAGCCAGTTCTTTATCCACTGAGCAGTCCATCTATCAAATTGATGTCTCTCCAATTTAGAGACAAGGATGTCGTGCGGGACAGTGTTGAACACTTTGCACAAGTCCAGGTAGATGAAGACAACTGCTCTGCTGCTGTCCATCAGTTCTGTAGCCCCATCATAGAAGACCATCAAATTGATCAGATAGGACTTCCCCTTAGTAAAACCATGTTGGCTGTCGCCAACCACCTCATTGTTTTTCATGTGCCTTAGCATGCTTGGAGAATCTGCTCTAAGATTTTGCCAGGCACAGAGGTGAGACTGACTGGTCTGTAGTTCCCTGGGTCTTCCACCTTCCCCTTCTTGAAAATGGGGGTTATATTACCCTTCTTCCAGTCATTGGGAATGTCACCTGACTGCCAGGATTTTTCAAATGTGATGGACAGTGGCTTAGCGACTTCATTCGCCAGCTCCTTCAGGACCCGTGGATGGATTTCATCAGGTCCCATGGACTTGTGCACGTTCAGGTTCTTAAGATGGTCTCGAACCTGATCCTCTCCTACAGTGGGCCTAAGGTCTTCATTCTCACAGTCCCTGCATCTGCTTCCCAAGACTTGGGTGGTGTGGTCAGAGCATTTGCTAGTCAAGACTGAGGTAAAGAAGACATTGAGAACCTCAGCCTTCTCCAAATCCAGGGTAGCCAGTTCTCCCGATTGGTTCTGGAAAGGGCCCACATTGTGCCTAGTCTGTCTTTTATTTGCTATATACCTATAGAAGCTTTTCCTGTTATCTTTCACATCCTTTGCCAGATATAATACTAACTGGGCCTTAGCTTTCTGAACCTCCTCCCTAGCTTCCCAGACAATGTTCCTGTATTCCTCCCAGGCTGCCTGTCCTCGCTTCCACCTTCTATAAGCTTCTTTTTCCCTCTAAGTTTCCTCAGCAACTCCTTATCCATCCATTGAGGTCTCCACGCCCTCCTGCTGCACTTCTAGTCGGGACGTGACACTCCTGCGCATGTAGCAGGTGATCCCTGAATATCAACCAGCAGTCTTGGGCCTCCCTGCCCTCTAGGACTATATCCCATGGAACCTTACTAAGCAGGTTCCTGAAGAGGCCAAAGTCTGCTCTCTTGAAGTCCAGGGCAATGAGCTTGCTGCATGCTCTTCTCGCTGTCCTGAGGATCTCAAACTCGACCATCTCATGATCATTTGTCTCTCCTAGAAGAGAGGCTGCCGGAAAACTGAGTAGTAGTCCTACGAAGGGTCATTGCATGCAGCTTAGTTTTCCTTTGTACAGATTGTGTAGATAAAAAGATACTTAAACACAGCTTACGTGTAATGCACAGAACTTAAACATAGAGAAACAATGTCGTGTCATTGCCAGAATTCTTAGACTGTGATTGAAAATATTAAAAACTAGTAGAAAATGATTTTAATTAATGCATTTTTTGATTTGACAAAATAGAAAAAGTAAAACATCCTTTCTTTTTGGGATAGTATTATTCATTGTGCTCACATAAAAAGTACAGATTCTGGCAGAAACAGATAGCTCTAAGAGCCTTCAGTGATAAGGGCAATATTAATACATTAATGATTTGGAATAATAATATTTTTATATTTAAATATGTCTCAATATAAATATATAATAAATATAATAAATATATAAATAAATATTTATAATTAAATGATAGTTTACATTTAAATACATTAATAATGAGAATAAATTAATTCTTTAAAATTTCTGTAGTGGATTATAAATCTTTTTGTAATTTACAGAACTATATAATGGTGGCACAGAGAATTTACAGCATCTCTTTAAGCTGTCTTTTTACACAACACAAGCATTTAATAAAAATGTTGAACAAAGCTTATTGACATTTACTTTTCCCTTTGCCATACATTTATTAAGTTTGAATATCACATTCACATTAACATCAAACACATAAAATATGGAATAGCTGGAGAGAACAGCAGACATATTTTAGTGCTTTGATGTTGATGCCAAAGTTTTATTTAAGATATTTATATATAGCCTAAAAAGGATAATAAATTTCATTGAAAGCTCACCAGATTACTATTCTTTTCGAAGTCCACAGGGTAGACTGAAAGTACCAAAAGGGAAAAATAGAAATACTGCTGAGCAATCAATCTTCAAAGGCAGTGAATGTTATTGGGAAACCACATTTAAGATATCTGTAATTTAAATTTGATTTCTGAAAAGTTGAATGACACATACACGAGAGTTAGAGATTAGACACAAAAATGAGTTCCTTTAGCTTTTTCTGTTTTCTTACACAGGAATCATCTCCTTCAGAGGCATTGAAAAAAGTCTACTGCATACTTACTACATAGTACTTACTGTGAAGTTCAGTATGATTTAGTAATGTAAAGTATGGTCAAAGGCTGACAAAAGCAAAGACAATTCCCTTGACTGAAGTGTTTGCCAATTTCTACCTACTGCTACCTAGTTGAAATTAAATTCATCCATAGATTTGTAGCAAGAACATGAGTAACAAAGCAAGATGGAATATGTACTTGGTAGATTAAATTTATCTCTGCTGTATTTCTCCATTCATAGTTTGTGCAGGGATGAATGATATTAGGTATGAGCAAACTGGATCAGATTAAAAGAAGGGTGAGCTATCCATTTCAAAGAAAGCTGTTATAGAAGATTTTATAAAGACTAAAATTGTTTTGGCAACTTTTGACATTAGATAGTTAGCACTTATTTTTTTAAAGTAACCAACTATGTAAATTGGATGTTATCACTTGAATGCAAAATTCCATTGCCAAAATATATACATACACTTTACTGTGAATTCAGGTTTAATTTGTTTTTAATGGCCTCCAATTCAGGGGAAAGCAGAGATGAGAAATTCAGTCAGTGTTTCACAAATATTAAAAAAATATGAAGACCTACTTTGGATCAAAAGTCATGCTTTGGCATCTTTTTCTCAGTTTTGTAAAACCTCACAGATAGAACTAACTTTTTGATTCACTTTAACTGGGAAACTTTTTCTGTAGCCTTCTGTTTAGATGCTTGAACTTTCATTGATATATTTCAATTGACATTTAGACTCCTAAATACCTTTGTGTATTTTCTCTTTCTGAACATTAGTAGATGAAAAGTCAATGGAAACTGCTGGATTCTCAGTACTTGTAAAGAAATCATTCCTGTGATTGACAGCTATTATAGCACCAAAGAAAGTAGGACTCAGGTCAATTACTATATCAGGCTTAAACATACACCAGAAAGGCAGCTATAAACTCTAATTTAAAAAAGGACAAAGGAAGAAACTTGATCTCTGGCTTTATATTGTGTTACTTCCTCAACTCATAGAAGATTTTGAGTCTATTCCCTGAGTTGTTATGCGTCAAGGTTCCGCATTTTGCTCAGTCAGTATAAGGAACTGCAGTTGTAACACCGAGTCACAAATTCTCAGCCTGACTTGCTCCTGAAGAACACAAGGAAAGAAAGAAGAGACAGAAATGATAAAATTTTCATGGTAGAGGAGGAGGCAGATGTAATACTTGCCCATAGACACGACACCCAACATATTTGTATGGCCATAAGATTTCCCTGGATATGCCCCACTGCATATCAGTCAGTCAATCAGGGAAAAGCACAGCCTTCTGTGCTTGAAAAATATTCGCTCGAGTAGGTTGAGATCTCAGCCCAAAGGGTAGATCTTCAGGTACATCAGGTACCATGCTACCCATATTCAGTACCTAATTAACGTTAGTATGAGTTTGGTTCATATTTCCTGTTTTGGGCCACGCCCCCCACAAAGCACTTCGAAACCTTTGTTCATGAGGTCCCCTGTGAGAAAAAAATGACAATGAAATCTGAACAAATATTTTCTTATGTTTATACACTTACTTCATTTCATGCTATTTTCTTGGTCTTGAGCTAAGAACTTGGGTTTAAGATTCATCCAAAAAGCCTTAGTGTCAGGCCCTGTTAGTCTGGTCCAGACTGGTCCAATACCTCTTATCATTAAAACCTGGAAAAACTTGTGGAGATGTGTAACCTCTCAGCAGGGAATAAAGTCAAGGAGAATTTGCTCTTATCACTCTGAGAGCAGAACTAGTTATGAAACACAAGCTACTGGAAAATCCTAGTTGGCATCAGTTCATCTGCTTTGAATCTAGGAAGAAAAACATACTTTAAGGTTCTTGCCTAGTATTGTGTATAAATATTCCTAAAGGGTATGAGCAGATATTAAAATCTTCCCTGTTCAGATCTAAATTATATCAGATTTTATAACTTACCTTCCACATAATAATGTTACCAAGTAACATCCAATTTATTTTGTTTCAAATGTCATTGAGCTCCCTACTGCAATTGTAATGCTACCTATTTAAAAGCTGGATGAGCCCTACTGTTTAGAAACAAAGGTAATATTATTAACTATGATGAGAAAGTATTATCGTCACTGTAAGTAGCCTTGAATAGGGAATGGCTCAGTAGATAAAGTTTGTAAAATCATTATTCAAGCTTGCATAAACAGCATTTTATGATTACCCACACTTGTTGTAACACTACCCAGGTGAAAATGGATCAAAACTGTTATCTTGCTCACATTCTGAACCTTAAGATATTAGACCATGTGTTATCTTTCTGCCAACAGCCTTAGAAACAGTTGTTAGCAATACATACTATCTCTTTTAAAATGTAGCTCCTTAAGGCTGATTTGATCACTGAGACAAAAAATTTTACAATTTACAGATTTAGTTGTCAGATGTAGTTAGCAGCATTCTTATGACATTAACAGTCATAAATACCTAATTTCAAATTCTGTCATATAAGATTAGATTAGAGGTCTGCTTCTGGCAAGTATAATCTGCATATTAATATACTTTTTAAAAAGGAAAAGGAGATATAAAATTTTTACTTTGAAATTATCCAGAGCTACTGGATTTGTTTTGGAGAGACAAGATACATAATTAGCACAATTCAGATGGTTTGGGTTTGCTTACGAAGTAAATTTATGCTGGAAGTCCCTTCCAAACTCAACTATTCTATGATTCTGTAAAGTTTTTTGGGTTTTCTTTCCAATGTAGCTAATATAATGTATAAGCTATTTCTGATTATGCAAGAAAGGAGATAGTTAATTGAAAAGCTGCATGTTCAATAATCATATTTCCAGAGAAGTCAGTAAACTAAACAAATCAAAGGACAAAACAGAGTAACTATTCTAATAGCTTGCAATAAATGGAAGATTTTAGAAATTTAAAGAGTAAGTTCAATGGAGCGAGCAATCCAGTTCCCTGCATCCTAAACAACTCTTTTACCGGAAGTCATACCGTTCAAATATCAAATCTCCTTATTATAAAAACAAAGGGGAAATTGACAGAGGCATTATCTTATCAGAAAGCTTTCTGTGGAAGACATAACATATAGCTAAACACATACTGGGGTGAATTCCAGTAATGTAGGTCAGTTGATAACCGTTGCCTTCAGATGCTGGCTTGGTGTAAAAATCATCTTTGCCAATTAAAGTTACGGAATTAGATTTAAAACAAACCAAAATACCCTAGACAAATAAACTACCACACACATACACACATCTTTCTAGAAAATTTAAAGGAACAAAGAACATTTCTGACAGAGAGGGAACTCTTTCCAAATAAAATCTTAGAAATTTCTTTAAATATATGGAGACATTTTTTGCTCTTTTAGTCCAAATATTAGGTCCAGAGCTGTCAAGTTAACTTGCTTTCTGCCAGTGAATGATGGATTTATTGTTATGAAATTGCTCTTACATTGTGAAAAGGGAGCAAACGGCTGGTACATTTCTAGTTCCTTTCAAAGAAAATATCACTATGAAGATCTTAATGATAAGCACATTTGAGATAGTGGGAGTGTTCTGTGGAACAGAATGTTCCAGCATTGTTTTTTGTTTTTTTTTTTTTCTTAAAAGCTGAAGATGTATTCAGCTTCCATGCAGAGAGCCTGCCAGACAATTTTTGTCACTGTAGAGTCTGAAAATCAATTTAAAGTTATTCTGGTTTTGCTACATTTTGTGGTTTTGTTAAATTAGAAAGTGTTTGGAAGCCTACTGAAATGCTGATTGATAACCTCAGAAGCGAGAAAAAGAATGTCAGTATCAGCATGCAGGTAGGTAGCCAGTGCAGGCTAATTAAGCATTCTCTTCTGTGTTCTTCACACCACAACATTCCTTACAGTGATTTGTCCAAGTGCACACTTACAAGTCTTAAGTCTAGAGTGAGAGGAGTACTGCAATTAGAGCTCCAAGGACATTTCCTAGTCTTCAAAAGGAGAATGCTTGGGCTGAGGAGAGATTGCAGGAGCTGGGTCTGCTGAGTCTAGAGAGGAGAAAACTGAGAGGGGATCTCATTAATGCATACAAATATCCCAAAGGCGGGTGCCTGGAAGATGGTGCCAGACTCTTCAGTGGTGCCCAGTGACCGGATGAGGAGCAATGGCCATAAACGAAAACACAAGAAGTTTCAGCGGAACATGAAGAAGAACTTCTTTCCGTTGAGGGTGGTAGAGCACTGAACAGGCTGCCCAGAGAGATTGCGGAGTCTCCCTCTCTGGAGACACTGAAAACCTGTCTGAACACATTCCTGTGTAACCTGCTCTAGGTGGCCTTGCCTTGGCAGCGGGGTTGGACTGGATGATCTCCAGAGGTCCCTTCCAACCCTGATGATTCTGTGATACTGTGATTCTGAGATTCTGTGAGTGAGTCACGTGGCAGTCTTCTTTCAGCATGGATATAATTGCCTGAGACTCGACCTGAATCATGGGAAGCTTAATTTTCTTAGTTGTTAAAACTTTATAGATTTGATTATAGCTATGATGAAGGTTATCAAAAAATAAGACCCGTTAAAAAAAAAATAAAATAGTGGAGGCATATAAAATTAATGGACTTTTTTTGGATATTTTGGCCTAAATATGCCAATGAATAGGTAGATCAAAAGACTACAGCCTTCATCATGCTTCTACTAGTTAAGGTAGATGAAAGCTAGATTGGAAGGCAGGCAAGGCAGATACTCATCTGCAGAAAATCGAGAATTAAGAGAAACAGCAAAAGGAAAGGCGGCTAAGACACAATAGCAAGAGTTGTAATTCTGGGCCTTTCAGAGTTTGTAGGACCAACCATTTTGTCATGCTTTTACTGACGAAGAAGGGCCAGCTCAGTTTTATGACTGTGAATCCTATTACTCTATTTTTCTTTTGGGATGCATATATATGTTGTGCAGCTTCTACTAAGATGAAAAGAGAATGTGGATGAAGTCTGAAGGTCTACATAGGAACTTAGTGTCAGATTGAGTAATTTTTGCTGGAAACATTTAAAAGGATCATTACATTCTGCTATTAAGATCTATTGCTTTGCTTTTGTTTGTCTAGTGTTTCTTCAGTCATTTAATTTGCTTCATCAGTTCCAAGCGATAAGATGTGTTAAATCATTTGACACTGTTCACAATGCTAAGGTATTTATCACATAGTTACACATTATTGCTACATACTAGCAAGAAAAACGGCATAAATACTTTTTTCAACTAGTAAGACCTAATGAGAGATGCTGTGGTTCTTAAGCATCCTGAGTAATTACTCTCCTTTGTGAACGAGATATTTAAATATCTTATTTTTAATTGATTGATGATGGTTTATTTAAAATATGTTGACCCATTGCTTTGCCCTACTGGCTGAACTTTAATAAAGAAGTGCAGCAATGGAACTTAAATGTAAATCTCAGCTTGCCACTTTTGTCCCCCGACTTAAGACCAGCATATGATAACTCAATCCTGCCTCAGTGAGAATTTGAAAAACCAGAGAAAAACAGATAACTGTGTCTCTAAGAATTATATTATTGAATGATGATTTTTATTTTTTTTTTTAAAGAAAGCATTAATATTTTCTATCAGAACAGGACAAAGACCTGCCCACTGGGCTGATTTAAAGATTCAATTTACAAAACTCCTAATGGGAGTTTACACACATATTACCTAACATACTAATTATATTTCTGAATGGCATTTTAATGTATATTCTATTCTATATTCATAAATGTATATTTATGTTTCTATGCCTACAGAAAGAACTAAAAATAATTTGGAGTCATTTAGGACTCACTTTTCATCTATATAGGAGATAATAGAATAATCAGTACTAAAAAGGACTAATACCATAACAAAAAATTCTTTTGATTGGAGACGAGTTAGACAGGGAGGTGGTTTATTTGTTTTATTGCTGTAACAATGAAAATGAAATATGTTAATAGTTTCTTTTCAAAGAATTAAAGTCCTTCTACAAAGCCAGAGATGTTTAGAAATCTGTATGTCAGATGGATACCAAAAGCAGAAAATGTTAGTATTATTTGTACTTACATCTTCAATTCACTTTGAAAATACTAATGAACTTTTCAGCACAAGAAGGTAGATGTGTGAATAACACCATTTGTGATAAAAATTAATAAGAAACTACTTTTTCAAAAATTACAAGGGTAAGATAAGAAGACACTCGAGAATTTTGTCTGTGCTCATTCCATTAACAATTAAATCTTTTTATTCTGAGAACTGAGGGTATTGCTAATTATTAATTTACAAATTGACCTGGTAAGTTTTGTTTCATTTCTAGGTCCTTTGTTTAAGTAGACTGGAATCCAGTAATGAATGGTGCTGGGCACTGTTCTTCCACTGGAATGGAACCTGAAGAGTCCCAATTATTGAATCAATTTCCTTACATGCTGTTAGAGTTTTCCTGCCATGCTTCCTAGACCAGCTTTACCTCTCAGCAGAGTTAAACACTTCATATAATGTAATTATAAATTATGTTCTGTTTAGAATCTTATAACTTTTGTGGCTAGGAAATATCATGAATATATGCTTAGTAACTCTTGTCTAGTGCCAAAACTGATGGTCAGAACATTAGGCCACGGACAGCACTGCCAGCACTGCAGATGCCACTGACCCTAGGATGATTTGCCTCAGAAGGGACCTCAACAGCTCTCCAGGTCAACTGCTTGCTCAAAATAGACTCAGCTGTGAGCTGAGACTGGGTTGCTTAGGGATTTATCCAGTCTGAACTTGAAAACTCCCAAGGATGGAGGCTATACTACCTCCCTGGGCAACCTGCTCCACTGCTTGACTGTCCTCATGGGACTTGACCGTTCTCATTAATGTCCAGCCTAAGCCTTTCTTGATTCCACTTATACCTGTTGCCCCTCATCCTCCCCTCATGCACCACTGGGAGGGGTTTGGTTCTGTCTTTTTTAGTAACCTTCCTGCACATACTGGCAAACTGCTATTATGCCTTCTTTTCAGTAGGCTGAAAAAAACTCTTCTCCCTTAGAAACTTCTCCTTACAGGGCAAGTGCTCCTGCCCGCTGGCCAGCTTGGTGTCCTTCTGCTGAACTTGTACCAGTTTATCAGTGTCTTTCCCAAAACTGGATGCAATACTACCCAGCCAGGCAGTCCCTAACCTGAACCTCAGACAGCGCTTCTTCTTCCCCGGCTGCTGGACTTTAATGCTGATAATTCAGGAATTCTGCTGATTAGTAAAATAAATGACCCTCACAAGATGTCTTATGTAACTGTCTTAAAAAGTAGCTATAACACAGGTTTTTTAAAGAGTGCTATTAAATGTAATGAGATAGACATTAAAGCTTTTTGTATTTCTTACGCTGTATACTCCATGCAGGAATGTCTGAATCTTGAAAGGTATGCTGTTGGTGGGCTAAATGAACTCAAAGAAAGGCAGTACATAGTGAAAGGAATAAACCACCTTTTCTTAATAGCTAACAAGAGAAAGATTTTAGGGATTTGAAGTACAAGACATTGTGGATGACAGCATTACCTGTCTTCCAAATGTGCAGGCCCCTCCAACTGGAGACATGAAACACTCATTTCCCATTCATTACCTTGAAAAATCCCACTCAAATTAATCCACTAAAGGACTTCTGTCATCAGATCTGCAAATTTTACTACAAATTCCCACGGAATGTTTGTTTAAATTAAAAATATATTAATAGTATTTGCTTTATCCTCTGGGATATGCACACACTCACATGCACAACTCATTTTTCTGCCTGCTCCACTATGAGCTTACTCTTCCTGTAGTTCACCCCAAACTGGCCATCGTAATAAGAAAACCTACTGGTACTATGAAAGCAGAAGAGAAAATACAAAGGGCAAATGGATGTATGAGTGAGTGTGTAAATGTGAGAAAAAGCATCCTCTGTACCTGTGTGTGTGGTGGCACATGAATGTGTCCCCTTTCCTGTGTCCCAGTTTGTGATGCCATGGCAATATTATGGATCCATAGTTATCCTGGTGAACAGGGAAGGGGAAACTCCATGGGGCCCCAAGCCCAATGGGTTCAGCCACTCTTTAACACTCACTACTGATTTACAGATCAGGCAGATCAGGACACATCCTCATGGTTTATCCACAAAAATGTAAGGCCAGAAAAAAATAATTACTTATGGCAAATCTGTATTTTTATATATAATGCGAACAAGACTTTTGTAGGTTTGAAATGAACAAACCAGGATAAACCATGTAAAAAAGGGGCGCCGATGGTGGGGAGAAAAAAGAGGAAACAGGGCTTCCACTCTGGAAAGAGGAGAAAAACTCCTCGCTAATGGCCAGTGTTACTGGTTGGCAACTCTCTTCAGAGGGAGCTGGGAAAGATGCAGTATTCCTTTGCATGCTGTAAACTTTTTGGCCAAGCTTTACTCAGGGGGAATATGTTACTCAGACAGGGATAGTCGTACATATCAATCATTTCACAGGTAGTACTTTGTAGTCACTCTTCTCCTCTTGCACCCAGTGTTTTTAGCCAAGTAGGAAGTTACAGATTTTGCAGGGTTGGTGAAGTCCTTTCCCAATTTTCCTGCTCCGGTGATTCACTAAAGACAGTAGCTTTGTCTCATGAGGTTTTACCTTGCTCAGGGGTATGATTTCACGGCACAGATGTGCTCTATTATGCCTTTATATGTTTCCATTCCTGGCACAACAGATAAGAGCTGAGGAAAGGGATTCTATTGCTTGGTGTCTCAAGGAATTAGAGGAATTGGCATTGAAAGCTGCCAGATATAATAACTATGCTTATTGTTGTACATTACTGTACCTATTATAGCTAGATATTGCCTAGACTTCATTTGGCCTCAAGATCTGAATCTGCAGTATGAGCAGGATGTAAAGTCATCTTGCATGTTTCATGCTGGATAGTTTAGTTAGACCAAGAAATTTGGTCTTAGTTTCAGGCTGGATAGTTTAGCTAGACCAAGAAATTTGGGCCTAATTTACTTATAAGAAAGCTTTTCAGCCTGTCTGTCTGAAAACAGTATAAGTTTGTACCGAGCAACTTCACCTTTATTGTTCAGAAGAACCTTTCACTCTTAGGATGTATACTTGTACTTCTTGCATATACACAGCATATCAAAGTCTGTCCCACAGCTAATTTTGTACTTGAATTTCAGGCCGTTTCGTGAGCAAGGTCTAACATTAAAAGGAAATTTGAATTAAAAAATTAATCTTGCTTTAGGCAAGATATTGCAGAAGAGGAAACGTGTGAAAAATCAAAGAACAAGCTAGGTAAACCTTCAGGAAATAATTTGAATGTAGTTAATCTTCATTTTGCTTTTATGGCATAGGCACATAGATTGGGTGATCTGAGATCTGTTCCAGCTTTATGTCCTGTTAGACATTAAAAATTTTGGAGTAGTGGTCCATAGAAATCACAAGAACCATCAGCTGGGTAGTAACAGGAAGCCTGTGTATGGAAGATCAGCTTGCAAAATGGAGAGGACAGCTTCAAAGGTCTGTAGCACAATCTCTAGGATTGCTCCTCTAGGTTGCATGCTTTGTCACATGCACTGTATAGCAAAGCTGAAGCTTGACAAGTGAGTATCCTCTGCTTTCCTTTGTGCCAAGAGTTTAATACTTTGTGACAGGCAGAATTGCTTAATGTTTGCCCTCAAAGAATTTCATATTGGCTTGGCAGATATTGGTGGATGTCAACAAAACATGTTATCCTAATGACAACTTTCTGTAGATCATTTCAAGGTAGTTGGGATTAATTGCTTAAATTCTTTTGAGGTTTCTTTTGAAGCACACAGAAAAGTGATTTTCCAGTGCCTCTAAGGCCTTACACTACTCTTAGAGATTTACTTTCTCAAATTGGACCCAAAGCAACAATGATATTACAAAATATCCATTTAAACATATTTGACATGGGTCTGGTTTCTCCTCTTCCTCTGGCCCAGCAATCCAACCAAGTATGAACCAGTCACACAATTCCCTGCAGTGGGAGCATTGGCCTTTGGGCCTAAACACAGCTTCCTGCAACTGCCACCATGAAAATATGTTAACAAATAAATGATCTACACAAACAGCCAGGTTCAATGTTATCAGCAAGTAGGTAGGAGGGCTAAAGCTGAGATCTTTGATAGGGTCATTAGTGAAGAGAAAGGAAGGCTACTTTTAGACTCTCTCACAAAACACATTCTTTTTATTTCAAAAGTATTTTTTCAATATCCATTTTGTGGGTTGTTAACAATTACTATGCTTCTTTTCCCTGCTTTAAGAAAAAGTGTGCAAGTCTGGGAAGTAATCACTATGATGTTAATTTGATTAAAGGTTGTAATGTACATTAGCTTTTAATACACAGAATTTAGGGAAGTTTCATATTCCAGAAAGCTACCTGAGGAACTATAAAAGTAAACTTATATACAGATACATTGATAAGTAAAAGAAACACCACATTTAGTTACAACTATGAACATAGAAATAGTGCAGACTTTTCCTCATCATGCACAGGTAGCCTGTGGAACATATGCACATTTGACATCATAATTTTTTTTATTTAAACAAAATAAGACTCCTTCATGTCATTTCTGGACTGAGGACATAGATACTGAACTTAACAAATTGTTGTCAAAAGGGATAAAAAGAGATTACTTCTGTTAACAGTATGATTGCTGCTAATTGAAAGCAGTTCTTTAAGCAGACCATGCAGAGAAGTAGCTCACTAAGTAGTATGCAAATGATGATTTGCATTTCTTTTATTTCTTTTTACCTTCAATTTTTAATAAAATGAGCTTCTTCAGGTGCTACCTGCTTCTGTGTTAAAGGCTACAGCATATTACTACCAGTTGCAAGAAGCCATATGGTATCTAACTTTCTGTTGATATAGAATCACAGAATGGTTTGGGTAGGAATGGACCTTAAGATCATCTAGTTCCAACCCCCTGCCATGGGCAGGAACACCTCCCAGTAGACCAGGTCACTCAAGGCCCTGTCCAACCTGGCCTCGAACACTGCCAGGGATGGAGCATTCACAACTTTCTTGGGTAGCCTGTTCCAGTGCCTCATCACTCACTGGATCACTTCTTCAAGGCAGCTACAACTCGTTTCTAAGCAGGCACACAACATAATTTTAATGCCTTGACTGTATAAGGGCATTGAGTGGTTAGAATTCTGGCCTGGATTCACAGCATTTAAGTTCAGGATCAACATGTAAAGAGAAAGCAAGTCCTGAATCACTTGTTGAAGTGGGTTGAATTGCCTTTTAGAGGTGTCTGCCTCCATCCATTGACTGTAAAGGCAACCTGCTGCTAGTAGCCTCCTAATTTACGAGGCTCAGTAAAGTCAAACAGGCTGAACCCAGACCTCTATCTCCACCAGACTCTTTATTGTCTCTGTTCTTGCCCCATTCCCTTGTTCTTTACTTGTCTGCAAAACACGTGCTAGTTAACATAGAGCTACAAAGAGAAAAGGTGGTTATCACACTCCCATCTTTATATTCATTTTGTGCAAAAATGAAACACAATGTGGCCCTTACTCTTAAGGAATTTATCACTGGTATAGATTGTGAGTCTTTAGAAGCTGGACTTCACTTTGCTTGCAAGGTAGATCTCTCTTCCACAATTTAGAAGCGGTTCTGAGCATACAGTTCTCAGTGTTTGACAATACCCTTTTATTGTCATTACTATTCTTTGTACTTCTAAAATATTTCTCTGTACCGTACATGTAAATACAGTAATAATGCATAAATCTGTAAATGTGACTTCCAGTGATTTTTAATTTATTCTAAGTTTTATGCAGCAGTACAGATTTACTTTTGGCAAGCACTTTTTAAGGGGAGACACATTTTCAAGTGACATATTAACTTCTCAATGCAATATTTTAAAAAAAATTGTTCAAAGGAGCCATGTATAAACCTGATTTAAACAGAACACTAGCTGATGTATTCAGCTGACATCAGATTGGCAGGAAAGGAGCCTTCTTTACTACATTAAAATCTATCAAATGAGGAAAACATCAATTAGTGGTTAAAAATAAGAGTCTCTTGGCTCTTTAAGGAATCAGCTTTCAGGTACGTAACACAGTTTACTCAGATCTGTACATTTCTGTTAAATTAAAGTGTATGCACCTGTAAGCAACTAGGATGTGTACGATTATTTTAAGAAATAGTCCTGAGCCAAGTGAATACTTAAAATTGAATCCTATTACGATTGTATTATCTGCCTGTCAGGAAATATCACTCACCTCAGAACTGGCTTACCACTTTCCTTGTGTGCTGTGCAACCCCCAACTGCTAAGGGACATTGCCATTTACAAAATGCAGAATCATTTTTGCGTAAAGAGTATGAACATATTATGAAGTGCACTCTAAACTCAAGTGGCACAGAACTGCATCCTGTCCAAAAGGCAGATTTGTGGGGTGAAGGAACAGCTAAGGAGACTGAGAGTATGGAGGTTTCTGTTCCTTGCTCAAGTAAAATTTATTAACTTGCAGCAATTCTGACACAAGGGAGAGGGAAAGGATCATCTATTATGTTTATGGACAGAAGCAAGGGCGGTACAAGGTATCTCCATTTTCTTAATCTCCCCTTAAAACCTTTGATTAGATTAACATCTTCTCCTGGCACTGGGCACTGCAAGCAGAGAAGAGGTGAGGAAAGGTGAAGTTATTTCTGTGGTGTAAGTTACGTATATCCATTGGCATGGAGAATTCAATCTTCTGTCTACCACAAGGTGTTGAGACAGCCTGGTAAATCAGAATGATCTGTACTGATTTTTCAAATTATCTACACTCTAGCATGTTTTCTGAGTTTTGCTAAACTAATTAATATTGCTTGAAGAATCTTGGCATCGACAGTGTGGGTTAGATTAAAAAAAAAAGATTGTAACATCTTTTTAAAAAGTAAGAGGAAAAGTAAGACAAATTATTTCCTGTTATTTTGCTTCCTTACGTACAGATGGATTTTCTTTGTATTTGCAGGACAGGAGGAAGCTATCTGTGCTATTTACTGTTGTAATGTAGTGTAACGAGATAAAACACACCAGTTCTGCAAAATAGCTTAGAAAATATGTTTATCATAACCACAAAGCTATTAAAATAAGATTTTCACGCTCTATCACTCTACCACCAAAGCATGGTTTAAAAAAAAGTAGCACTACTGCTGAATGATTAATTCTTCAGATATTGTTTGCAGATATGCGAATGTGTTGAGGTAGAGTTATGTTCTATAAAGCAACCATTTCTACCAGCACTGTGCAATTCTCCATTGCCCTGTGCTATAAGCAAACACCCTTTCTCACTCTGTAAACAAAGAGGAGGAAAATTTTTTTACTTAATCAGAAAACAAATTCAGAGCTGTTTTCTTATCTGCTGACATATATGCTGTAATTGAGATTTTGCTATTTAGTTAACAATTCTGCAGATGATTTGCAAGCCAGAATAGAAGCAGATCACTGTCTTGTAGTTGTATTGACTTTGCATTGGTAACGATTTTTGCCACACAAAGAAGCAAATGTACATAAATTCGTATGACTGAAGGCATAGAAACATTGCATCTGATGAATAAGGTTTTGCATAAGCAACTTCCTGACCATAATGATCACTTTAAAGAAATGACTGAAGAAATGTTAATTACCGCATGCCTCAGTTATGACTCAATTAGAGCCCTCCTGCTGAATAAGAAATTTACAGAAAGGAACATAAAATTTAGATTGTCAAATGTCATGAATTAATTCCTTAAAAGATACTCACAGGATAAATATTGAACATATAAGACTTATGTGCTTAGGTTTTAGTGTTAGTGAGCCTCAGGGTGAAATTTTTTGTTTGAGCTTTAAGTGACTTAGAAGCTTAACTTCCACAGACTTTCAATAGGACTAAAACAATTTAATAGGGTAAACACTGGAAAGGGTAAATAATTATTTAAACAAAAGGATAATATAGGCAAAAGGACAAGTGAATATAAACTGTCTATGAGTAAATCTAGTCTGAAAGTTATGTTTCTAACCATCTGAATAATCAAAATGAATAATCAGAAGAATATGAAACAAACACAAAGCCCAGATTTCCTACTTTAAAATGTAGTGTAATTTCTTATGATAGTGGTTGTATCAGACATTAAATTACTGGGTCCTATAATCAGTGCATCCTGTGTTTCTTAATGGGCACCCTGGGCACTCCTGGCTAACAAATAACAGCCAACATCACACCTGGGTGATCTTGAGCTTCATCAGCCCTTAGATTAAATATTAACAGCAGCATCCTTCTGTGAGGATACAATAGAGCAGATCCACTCAATAATGAAGTAAGACACCTGGATTCCCTACTGCAACAGAAAACAAACTTCATTCTTTCAGTTAAATATTTGAACAAAACCAGGTAGATTTATCAGTGCTATAGCACTGTCTGTTAATAAAATCACACATACCATTGCAACAAATATCTGAAAACATATGTCAAATGGAAATGCATTTATGTTCCAATACACATGGCCAAAGCAGACTCATTAAATATTCACAAGTTTTTTGTTTTTTGTTTTTGTGGGGTTTTTGTTTGTTTGTTTGTTTTTGTGGGGTTTTGTTTTGTTTCGTTTTTTCCCCCCATAATATTGCTAGAATTAAAAGAAGTCTTTTGGAATGTACACAATATTGATAGTGAAATAGAATCATTGTATAATTCGACACAGCTACTATCTACTTTGTAGCATATATGACTGCCAACCATAATTATAAAATTACTTAACTATTAAGGATTAAACATTACCGGTTTCTTTAAGGGCCATATTTCACCATTTGTACATTGTTCATGGAAATTCTCATTTTTATGAGAATTCAAATGTAAAATTAGTGCATTCCCACAAACAGGAATCAAACACAACTTCTCTTTACACAACTTCTTTTCCTGTGGTTTTGTTTCATATTATTCTGGCAGGAGATGTAAAGTATGTATATATGCATTGTATGAATTGCATCTAAAGTGTATATATATGTAAATGTATCACAAATTTACAGGCTATCAGATATAAAACATTTGTCTGATGATTCTAACTGGCTGCTACACTGGTTTCCAAGGTGGACTTTTAAATCTATTTACATCCAAATAGAAGTTCTGAAAAAGTAATGAGAAAATGTACTGTACAGAAACAGGCATAAATAGCAGAGCTATACACCAGAAAACCCACATTTTTTCCATTTCTAGTTGCCTTGGTCATTTTCATAGACTTGATTAGTCATATATACCCTTTTTTGCTGTTCCATCTGCTCTCCATAGGTTAAAAATAAAGAATCTATATAAAGACTGGAAAGATTGTAGGGTATTTGCTGTTGGATAAATTAGTTTCCTTCTTTTTTAAGTTTTCTGACTGGCTTCTGATTTTGCTTATTGTCCTGGGTTCAGCTATAGCAGTCATTTTTCTCCTGCTTAGTAGCTGGTGCAGTGCTGTGTTTTTTAACTTTCAGCCTGGGAACAACGCTGATAACACCGATGTTTTTAGTTGTTGCTAAGTAATGTTTATTCCAACCAAGGACTTTCTCAGTCTCATGCTTTGCCAGGGAGGAGGGGAAGCCGGGAGGAAGCAGAGACAGGACACCTGACCCAAACTAGCCAAAGGGGTATTCCATACCACAGCACGTCATGCCCAGTATATAAACCGGGGGGAGTTACCCGGAAGGCCCAGATCACTGCTCGGGTCGGGCTGGGTATCGCTCGGCGGGTGGTGAGCAATTGTATCCTCTCCCCTTGTTATTTCACTAATCGTTATTATCATTGGTGGTAGCAGTAGTGGTTTTGTGTTATACCTTAGTTGCGGGACTGCTCTTATCTCAACCCGTGGGAGTTACATTCTTCCCATTCTCCTCCCCATCCCTCCGGGAGCGGGGGGAGGAAGAAGGGGGGGGGGGGGAGTGAGCGAGCGGCTGTGTGGTTCTGAGTTACCGGCTGGGCTCAAACCACGACAGTTCTTTTTGGCGCCCAACGTGGGGCACGAAAGGTTGAGATAACAACAGATCTGGCCAGAGTGTGTTTAATCATATTTGTGATAAGCATTCATTGTTACTACTCGTCACAATGGTGATTATTTGGCTCTCAGACTTGTTGCGCTTGATCTCAGAGTTTCAGCATGTTGTACCTTACTTACAGCCACTATTTGCTGTTTTAGTGTTTATCGGCTGGGGGGCCTGGGCTAAGGTTCTTGTTTCACTGTACTTCATGGTAATGACTTGTAATACAATAGACTCATTGATCATGAAACTGGTCTGGTTTGTGCTTCCAGCGTGGCCATCACCACTATACATTGGGAGGTATATAATGAAATATTTTAGCAATTGCATATCTTTTTTTTTCTCCTCGGGGGGTCAACTTACGAAGGAAGCATTCTCTTTCACCCCCCGTTCTCCCACCAGCCTATTTGCAACAGCAATTGAGAGTTCTGAAGGTTTTAGATGGCCTTTGAGTACCCTTGAAACCTGCCTGCTGATTGTGCTGGGGATCAGCATGTTGGCAAACATACGGAGTGTGTTTTACCCACGGCCATCCCGTCCTAGGAACATCCTATTTCGTTTAATGTCAAAAATTCAGCAGTATCAGGTTCAAATCTGGTCTAGGGTTAGACGACGATATAGGAGGACCACCAGGAGATTTTCCCTGAGGCTGGACAGTTATGAGTGGCAGGGTGTGTGGGATAGTATGGGCAAGTACCTAGGCCAGTGGGCCCCTCCAGTGCTTTGGAACTTCACCACTGAACAAGTGCAACATCCGGAAAAACTAGTAAAACACTTTAACGAGGTGTGCTGTCGTCCTGGTTATACCAGAGAGGGACAAATTTTGGCAACGTGCTGGGGCTTGGCCTATGCCTACAGAGCCCTGCTCAACACTATCCAGCACCTTCAAAGGGAAAAAAATGTCTCTGGATCTGATGGCAAAGCAACAGACAACGCAGCTATGCCAACTACAAGCACAGCAGCTACTCAGACCCTGACCACAACAGTCAACACAGCTACTCCAAGTACAGCAGCTACATCAACCCCAGTGACAAGCACAACAGCTACTCAAACCCTGACCACAACAGACAACGCAACTACTCCAACTTCAGATACAGCAGTTACACCAACCCCAGTGACAAGCACAACAGCTACTCAAACCCCGACAGCAACAGACAATGTGGCTACTCCAAGCACACAGCTACACCAACCCCAGTGACATGCACAGTAGCTATTCAAACCCTGACAGCAACAGACAATATGGCTACTCCAAGCACCGCAGCTACACCAACCCCAGTGACAAGCACAGTAGCTACTCAAACCCCGACAGCAACAGATAATGCAGCTGTTGGTGTTACTCAACTCCCAAGCACAACAGCTGCACCAACCCCAGCAATAGACATTGCAACCACTCCAATCCTAGTGGCAGACACTGCAGCCACTCCAACCACAGTGACAAACACTGCAGCTAAACCAAATGGCCAGTTTGTGACAATGTCTGTTGCCCCTGTAAGCAAAAGCAGACGAAAGGCACAAAGAGCAACCCGCGAAGCGAAGAAAGATGAAGACCCAATGCCATTACTATATGCAACAGCACCTGAACAAGAGTTACTACTACGTGGGTCAGAGGAAGAGGAAGAAGAAGAAGAGGTCACTTCTTGATCCCGGACCTCAACCGAACTACGGAATATGCGAAAAGATTTCACCCGTCTTCCAGGGGAGCACATTGTCACCTGGTTGCTCTGGTGCTGGGACAATGGGGCCGACGGTCATGAACTAGAAGGTAGGGAAGCCAAGCAGCTGGGATCACTTGCTAAGGAAGGAGGAATTGACAAAGCGATTGCAAGAGAGAAGCGAGCCCTCAGTCTTTGGAGGCAGCTCCTGGCAGCTGTGAAGGAAAGGTTTCCCTACAAAGACGATATTACGAATCGCTCAGCCAACTGGACCACGATAGAGAAAGGCATCCAGTCCCTGAGGGAATCAGCCATTATAGAGATGATCTATCGTAGGCCGGATTCTAGGAACACATCCGTAGACCCAGATGAAGTCGAATGTACACGACCCATGTGGCGGAAACTTACACGGAGTGCGCCATCATCATATGCCCACACATTGGCATCAATGACCTGGAATGACGGAGTATCACCAACAGTGGATTTCCTGATTCGTCAACTCCGAGAGTTCGAAGACAATCTCACCCCTTCCATCATTTCAGCTGTGGAAAAACTGTCCCAGGAGTTCAAACAATTGAGAGACGATTTATCCGATGTATCCAGCTCCCCACGCGTACCAACCCATGTCTCAGCTATTAACAGAAGGCACCCTACTGCTCGAGGAAGAAAATATAGGAGGTACACGCCACGGGCCACCCTATGGTTTTACCTGCGGGATCATGGAGAAGACATGAGAAAGTGGGATGGAAAACCTACTTCAGCTCTGGAGCAACGGGTGCGTGAACTGAAGAGGAGAACAATGGTCAAGGATGATCCTCCCAGGAAAGCTGCTGCTCCAGTCTCTGGCGAGCAGTTTCCCAGATGGAGCGAAAGAGCTGATTTTACTCCAGCTCCTGTGATAAGGAATACTAATCCCTTTCTACAAGACAGAAGTGGAGAATTTTGTGATCACTATTAGAGGGGCCCTGCCTCCAGCCAGGTGGAGGAGAGGGATAATCGGGTTTACTGGACTGTGTGGATCAGATGGCCTGGCACATCAGTCCCACAGAAGTATAAGGCTCTAGTAGATACCGGTGCACAGTGTACTCTGATGCCATCAAGGTATCAAGGGGTGAAACCCATTTCTATTTCTGGAGTGACAGGAGGATCCCAAGCATTAACTATGCTGGAAGCTGAAATCAGCCTGACTGGGAGGAAGTGGCAAAAGCACCCCATTGTAACTGGTCCAGGGGCTCCATGCATCCTTGGCATAGACTATCTCAGGAGAGGGTATTTCAAAGACCCAAAAGGGTATAGATGGGCTTTTGGTATCGCTGCCTTGGAGACAGAGGAAATTAAGCAGCTGTCCACCTTACCCGGTCTCTCAGAGGATCCTTCTGTTGTGGGGTTGCTGAAGGTCGAAGAACAACAAGTGCCAATTGCGACCACAACAGTGCACCGGCGGCAATATCGCACCAACCGAGACTCCTTGATTCCCATCCATAAGCTGATCCGCAGACTGGAGAGCCAAGGAGTGATCAGCAGGACCCGCTCACCCTTTAATAGCCCCATATGGCCAGTGCAAAAGTCTAATGGAGAGTGGAGATTAACAGTAGACTATCGTGGCCTGAACGAAGTCACACCACCATTGAGTGCTGCCGTACAGGACATGTTAGAACTTCAGTATGAACTGGAGTCAAAGGCAGCCAAGTGGTATGCCACAATTGACATTGCCAATGCATTTTTCTCAATCCCTTTGGCAGCAGAATGCAGGCCACAGTTTGCTTTCACTTGGAGGGGCGTCCAGTACACTTGGAACCAACTGCCCCAGGGGTGGAAACACAGCCCTACCATCTGCCATGGATTGATCCAGACTGCACTGGAACAGGGGCAAGCTCCAGAACACCTGCAATACATTGATGACATCATCGTGTGGGGTGATACAGCGGAAGAAGTTTTTGAGAAAGGGAGGAAAATAATCCAAATCCTGCTGAAGGCCGGTTTTGCCATAAAACGGAATAACGTCAAGGGACCTGCACAGGAGATTCAATTTTTGGGAATAAAATGGCAAGATGGACGCCGCCAGATCCCCACAGACGTGATCAACAAGATAACAGCAATGTCTCCACCAACTAACAAGAAAGAAACACAAGCTTTCTTAGGTGTTGTGGGGTTCTGGAGAATGCACATCCCAAATTACAGTCTGATTGTAAGCCCTCTCTACCACGTGACCCGGAAGAAGAATGATTTCAAATGGGGCCCTGAGCAACAACAAGCCTTTGAACAAATTAAACGAGAAATAGTTCATGCAGTAGCCCTTGGACCAGTCCGGGCCGGGCCAGATGTGAAAAATGTGCTCTATACCGCAGCTGGGGAGAATGGTCCTACCTGGAGCCTCTGGCAGAAAGCTCCAGGGGAGACTCGAGGTCGACCCCTTGGCTTTTGGAGTCGGGGATATAAAGGATCCGAGGCCAGCTACACTCCCACTGAAAAAGAGATACTGGCAGCCTATGAAGGGGTTCGAGCTGCCTCAGAAGTGATCGGAACTGAAGCGCAGCTCCTCCTGGCACCCCGGTTGCCTGTGCTGGGCTGGATGTTCAAAGGCAGGGCCTCCTCTACACATCATGCAACTGATGCTACATGGAGTAAGTGGGCCGCACTAATTACACAACGAGCTCGAATAGGAAATCCCAGTCGTCCAGGAATTCTAGAAGTCATCATGGACTGGCCAGAGGGCAAAGATTTTGGGATGTCACCAGAAGAGGAGGTGACGCGTGCTGAAGAGGCCCCACCATATAATGAACTGTCAGAGAGTGAAAAGCAATATGCCTTGTTTACTGATGGGTCCTGCCGTATTGTGGGAAAGCATCGGAGATGGAAGGCAGCTGTGTGGAGTCCCCTGTGACAAGTTGCAGAAACTGCTGAGGGAGAGGGTGAATCGAGTCAATTTGCAGAGGTGAAAGCCATCCAGCTGGCCTTGGACATTGCTGAACGAGAAAAATGGCCAGTACTTTATCTCTATACTGACTCATGGATGGTGGCAAATGCCCTGTGGGGGTGGTTGCAGCAATGGAAGCAGAGCAACTGGCAACGCAGAAGTAAACCCATCTGGGCTGCTGCATTGTGGCAAGATATCGCTGCTCGGGTGCAGAACCTGGTGGTGAAGGTACGCCACGTAGATGCTCATGTACCCAAGAGTCGGGCCACTGAGGAACACCAGAATAACCAGCAAGTGGATAAAGCTGCTAAGATTAAAGTGGCTCAGATGGACTTGGATTGGCAACATAAGGGTGAATTATTTTTAGCCCGGTGGGCCCATGACACCTCAGGCCATCAAGGCAGAGATGCAACATATAGATGGGCTCGTAATCGAGGGGTGGACTTAACGATGGACACTATTGCCCAGGTTATTCACGAATGTGAAACATGTGCTGCAATTAAGCAAGCCAAGCGGTTAAAGCCTCTCTGGTATGGAGGACGATGGCTGAAGTACAAATATGGGGAGGCCTGGCAGATTGACTATATCACACTCCCACCAACCCGCCAGGGCAAGCGCTATGTGCTTACCATGGTGGAAGCAACCACCGGCTGGCTGGAAACATACGCTGTGTCCCATGCCACTGCCCGGAACACTATCCTGGGCCTTGAGAAACAAGTCTTGTGGCGACACGGCACCCCAGAGAGAATTGAGTCAGACAATGGGACTCATTTCCGGAACAACCTCATAGACACTTGGGCCAAAGAGCATGGCATTGAGTGGGTATACCACATCCCCTACCATGCACCAGCCTCTGGGAAAATCAAACGGTACAATGGGCTGTTAAAAACTACACTGAGAGCAATGGGTGGTGGGACTTTCAAACACTGGGATACACATTTACCAAAAGCCACCTGGTTGGTCAACAGTAGGGGATCTGCCAACAGGGCTGGCCCAGCCCAATCAGAACTTTTACGTACTGTAGAGGGGGATAAAGTTCCTGTGGTGCACATAAAGAATTTGTTGGGGAAGACAGTCTGGGTTATTCCTGCTTCAGGTAAAGGCAAACCCACTCGTGGGGTTGCTTTTGCTCAGGGACCTGGATATACTTGGTGGGTAATGCGGGAAGATGGGGAAGTCCGATGTGTACCTCAAGGGGATTTGATTTTGGGGGAAAACAGCCAATGAACTCAATTGTACGCTGTTGCCTGCTCTATAACACTTTTATAGCCCACCAGCTAGATATCTTCAGGTCGCCAGCAATTGACCCTGACTTCCCTCCGATCATCACCTCAACAAAGAATGAATTTTGAGGAAACCAGACGAGCTCAGCAGTGACCAGACGAGTTTGGCGGTATTATCAGCAGGCAACAACCCAACACTACATACTGTCCCTCCTGCCCTGAAAGACTATTACAAGAGATGGAGCCTGACATCATGGACTGGATGAGTTCAGCAATTTTACAGGGATTGGTCCATGGACTAGGGAACGATATCTTTCTCTGTGTGTGGGTGTGGGTGTATATATATGTGTATATATGGGACAGGGGTGATGGTGTGCTGAGAGATGTGGGATCTGAGCATGACGTGAATGGTATGGAATAAGGGGTGGATACTGTCCTGGGTTCAGCTATAGCAGTCATTTTTCTCCTGCTTAGTAGCTGGTGCAGTGCTGTGTTTTTTAACTTTCAGCCTGGGATCAACGCTGATAACACCGATGTTTTTAGTTGTTGCTAAGTAATGTTTATTCCAACCAAGGACTTTCTCAGTCTCATGCTTTGCCAGGGAGGAGGGGAAGCCGGGAGGAAGCAGAGACAGGACACCTGACCCAAACTAGCCAAAGGGGTATTCCATACCACAGCACGTCATGCCCAGTATATAAACCGGGGGGAGTTACCCGGAAGGCCCAGATCACTGCTCGGGTCGGGCTGGGTATCGCTCGGCGGGTGGTGAGCAATTGTATCCTCTCCCCTTGTTATTTCACTAATCGTTATTATCATTGGTGGTAGCAGTAGTGGTTTTGTGTTATACCTTAGTTGCGGGACTGCTCTTATCTCAACCCGTGGGAGTTACATTCTTCCCATTCTCCTCCCCATCCCTCCGGGAGCGGGGGGAGGAAGAAGGGGGGGGGGGGAGTGAGCGAGCGGCTGTGTGGTTCTGAGTTACCGGCTGGGCTCAAACCACGACAGTTCTTTTTGGCGCCCAACGTGGGGCACGAAAGGTTGAGATAACAACAGATCTGGCCAGAGTGTGTTTAATCATATTTGTGATAAGCATTCATTGTTACTACTCGTCACAATGGTGATTATTTGGCTCTCAGACTTGTTGCGCTTGATCTCAGAGTTTCAGCATGTTGTACCTTACTTACAGCCACTATTTGCTGTTTTAGTGTTTATCGGCTGGGGGGCCTGGGCTAAGGTTCTTGTTTCACTGTACTTCATGGTAATGACTTGTAATACAATAGACTCATTGATCATGAAACTGGTCTGGTTTGTGCTTCCAGCGTGGCCATCACCACTATACATTGGGAGGTATATAATGAAATATTTTAGCAATTGCATATCTTTTTTTTTCTCCTCGGGGGGTCAACTTACGAAGGAAGCATTCTCTTTCACCCCCCGTTCTCCCACCAGCCTATTTGCAACAGCAATTGAGAGTTCTGAAGGTTTTAGATGGCCTTTGAGTACCCTTGAAACCTGCCTGCTGATTGTGCTGGGGATCAGCATGTTGGCAAACATACGGAGTGTGTTTTACCCACGGCCATCCCGTCCTAGGAACATCCTATTTCGTTTAATGTCAAAAATTCAGCAGTATCAGGTTCAAATCTGGTCTAGGGTTAGACGACGATATAGGAGGACCACCAGGAGATTTTCCCTGAGGCTGGACAGTTATGAGTGGCAGGGTGTGTGGGATAGTATGGGCAAGTACCTAGGCCAGTGGGCCCCTCCAGTGCTTTGGAACTTCACCACTGAACAAGTGCAACATCCGGAAAAACTAGTAAAACACTTTAACGAGGTGTGCTGTCGTCCTGGTTATACCAGAGAGGGACAAATTTTGGCAACGTGCTGGGGCTTGGCCTATGCCTACAGAGCCCTGCTCAACACTATCCAGCACCTTCAAAGGGAAAAAAATGTCTCTGGATCTGATGGCAAAGCAACAGACAACGCAGCTATGCCAACTACAAGCACAGCAGCTACTCAGACCCTGACCACAACAGTCAACACAGCTACTCCAAGTACAGCAGCTACATCAACCCCAGTGACAAGCACAACAGCTACTCAAACCCTGACCACAACAGACAACGCAACTACTCCAACTTCAGATACAGCAGTTACACCAACCCCAGTGACAAGCACAACAGCTACTCAAACCCCGACAGCAACAGACAATGTGGCTACTCCAAGCACACAGCTACACCAACCCCAGTGACATGCACAGTAGCTATTCAAACCCTGACAGCAACAGACAATATGGCTACTCCAAGCACCGCAGCTACACCAACCCCAGTGACAAGCACAGTAGCTACTCAAACCCCGACAGCAACAGATAATGCAGCTGTTGGTGTTACTCAACTCCCAAGCACAACAGCTGCACCAACCCCAGCAATAGACATTGCAACCACTCCAATCCTAGTGGCAGACACTGCAGCCACTCCAACCACAGTGACAAACACTGCAGCTAAACCAAATGGCCAGTTTGTGACAATGTCTGTTGCCCCTGTAAGCAAAAGCAGACGAAAGGCACAAAGAGCAACCCGCGAAGCGAAGAAAGATGAAGACCCAATGCCATTACTATATGCAACAGCACCTGAACAAGAGTTACTACTACGTGGGTCAGAGGAAGAGGAAGAAGAAGAAGAGGTCACTTCTTGATCCCGGACCTCAACCGAACTACGGAATATGCGAAAAGATTTCACCCGTCTTCCAGGGGAGCACATTGTCACCTGGTTGCTCTGGTGCTGGGACAATGGGGCCGACGGTCATGAACTAGAAGGTAGGGAAGCCAAGCAGCTGGGATCACTTGCTAAGGAAGGAGGAATTGACAAAGCGATTGCAAGAGAGAAGCGAGCCCTCAGTCTTTGGAGGCAGCTCCTGGCAGCTGTGAAGGAAAGGTTTCCCTACAAAGACGATATTACGAATCGCTCAGCCAACTGGACCACGATAGAGAAAGGCATCCAGTCCCTGAGGGAATCAGCCATTATAGAGATGATCTATCGTAGGCCGGATTCTAGGAACACATCCGTAGACCCAGATGAAGTCGAATGTACACGACCCATGTGGCGGAAACTTACACGGAGTGCGCCATCATCATATGCCCACACATTGGCATCAATGACCTGGAATGACGGAGTATCACCAACAGTGGATTTCCTGATTCGTCAACTCCGAGAGTTCGAAGACAATCTCACCCCTTCCATCATTTCAGCTGTGGAAAAACTGTCCCAGGAGTTCAAACAATTGAGAGACGATTTATCCGATGTATCCAGCTCCCCACGCGTACCAACCCATGTCTCAGCTATTAACAGAAGGCACCCTACTGCTCGAGGAAGAAAATATAGGAGGTACACGCCACGGGCCACCCTATGGTTTTACCTGCGGGATCATGGAGAAGACATGAGAAAGTGGGATGGAAAACCTACTTCAGCTCTGGAGCAACGGGTGCGTGAACTGAAGAGGAGAACAATGGTCAAGGATGATCCTCCCAGGAAAGCTGCTGCTCCAGTCTCTGGCGAGCAGTTTCCCAGATGGAGCGAAAGAGCTGATTTTACTCCAGCTCCTGTGATAAGGAATACTAATCCCTTTCTACAAGACAGAAGTGGAGAATTTTGTGATCACTATTAGAGGGGCCCTGCCTCCAGCCAGGTGGAGGAGAGGGATAATCGGGTTTACTGGACTGTGTGGATCAGATGGCCTGGCACATCAGTCCCACAGAAGTATAAGGCTCTAGTAGATACCGGTGCACAGTGTACTCTGATGCCATCAAGGTATCAAGGGGTGAAACCCATTTCTATTTCTGGAGTGACAGGAGGATCCCAAGCATTAACTATGCTGGAAGCTGAAATCAGCCTGACTGGGAGGAAGTGGCAAAAGCACCCCATTGTAACTGGTCCAGGGGCTCCATGCATCCTTGGCATAGACTATCTCAGGAGAGGGTATTTCAAAGACCCAAAAGGGTATAGATGGGCTTTTGGTATCGCTGCCTTGGAGACAGAGGAAATTAAGCAGCTGTCCACCTTACCCGGTCTCTCAGAGGATCCTTCTGTTGTGGGGTTGCTGAAGGTCGAAGAACAACAAGTGCCAATTGCGACCACAACAGTGCACCGGCGGCAATATCGCACCAACCGAGACTCCTTGATTCCCATCCATAAGCTGATCCGCAGACTGGAGAGCCAAGGAGTGATCAGCAGGACCCGCTCACCCTTTAATAGCCCCATATGGCCAGTGCAAAAGTCTAATGGAGAGTGGAGATTAACAGTAGACTATCGTGGCCTGAACGAAGTCACACCACCATTGAGTGCTGCCGTACAGGACATGTTAGAACTTCAGTATGAACTGGAGTCAAAGGCAGCCAAGTGGTATGCCACAATTGACATTGCCAATGCATTTTTCTCAATCCCTTTGGCAGCAGAATGCAGGCCACAGTTTGCTTTCACTTGGAGGGGCGTCCAGTACACTTGGAACCAACTGCCCCAGGGGTGGAAACACAGCCCTACCATCTGCCATGGATTGATCCAGACTGCACTGGAACAGGGGCAAGCTCCAGAACACCTGCAATACATTGATGACATCATCGTGTGGGGTGATACAGCGGAAGAAGTTTTTGAGAAAGGGAGGAAAATAATCCAAATCCTGCTGAAGGCCGGTTTTGCCATAAAACGGAATAACGTCAAGGGACCTGCACAGGAGATTCAATTTTTGGGAATAAAATGGCAAGATGGACGCCGCCAGATCCCCACAGACGTGATCAACAAGATAACAGCAATGTCTCCACCAACTAACAAGAAAGAAACACAAGCTTTCTTAGGTGTTGTGGGGTTCTGGAGAATGCACATCCCAAATTACAGTCTGATTGTAAGCCCTCTCTACCACGTGACCCGGAAGAAGAATGATTTCAAATGGGGCCCTGAGCAACAACAAGCCTTTGAACAAATTAAACGAGAAATAGTTCATGCAGTAGCCCTTGGACCAGTCCGGGCCGGGCCAGATGTGAAAAATGTGCTCTATACCGCAGCTGGGGAGAATGGTCCTACCTGGAGCCTCTGGCAGAAAGCTCCAGGGGAGACTCGAGGTCGACCCCTTGGCTTTTGGAGTCGGGGATATAAAGGATCCGAGGCCAGCTACACTCCCACTGAAAAAGAGATACTGGCAGCCTATGAAGGGGTTCGAGCTGCCTCAGAAGTGATCGGAACTGAAGCGCAGCTCCTCCTGGCACCCCGGTTGCCTGTGCTGGGCTGGATGTTCAAAGGCAGGGCCTCCTCTACACATCATGCAACTGATGCTACATGGAGTAAGTGGGCCGCACTAATTACACAACGAGCTCGAATAGGAAATCCCAGTCGTCCAGGAATTCTAGAAGTCATCATGGACTGGCCAGAGGGCAAAGATTTTGGGATGTCACCAGAAGAGGAGGTGACGCGTGCTGAAGAGGCCCCACCATATAATGAACTGTCAGAGAGTGAAAAGCAATATGCCTTGTTTACTGATGGGTCCTGCCGTATTGTGGGAAAGCATCGGAGATGGAAGGCAGCTGTGTGGAGTCCCCTGTGACAAGTTGCAGAAACTGCTGAGGGAGAGGGTGAATCGAGTCAATTTGCAGAGGTGAAAGCCATCCAGCTGGCCTTGGACATTGCTGAACGAGAAAAATGGCCAGTACTTTATCTCTATACTGACTCATGGATGGTGGCAAATGCCCTGTGGGGGTGGTTGCAGCAATGGAAGCAGAGCAACTGGCAACGCAGAAGTAAACCCATCTGGGCTGCTGCATTGTGGCAAGATATCGCTGCTCGGGTGCAGAACCTGGTGGTGAAGGTACGCCACGTAGATGCTCATATACCCAAGAGTCGGGCCACTGAGGAACACCAGAATAACCAGCAAGTGGATAAAGCTGCTAAGATTAAAGTGGCTCAGATGGACTTGGATTGGCAACATAAGGGTGAATTATTTTTAGCCCGGTGGGCCCATGACACCTCAGGCCATCAAGGCAGAGATGCAACATATAGATGGGCTCGTAATCGAGGGGTGGACTTAACGATGGACACTATTGCCCAGGTTATTCACGAATGTGAAACATGTGCTGCAATTAAGCAAGCCAAGCGGTTAAAGCCTCTCTGGTATGGAGGACGATGGCTGAAGTACAAATATGGGGAGGCCTGGCAGATTGACTATATCACACTCCCACCAACCCGCCAGGGCAAGCGCTATGTGCTTACCATGGTGGAAGCAACCACCGGCTGGCTGGAAACATACGCTGTGTCCCATGCCACTGCCCGGAACACTATCCTGGGCCTTGAGAAACAAGTCTTGTGGCGACACGGCACCCCAGAGAGAATTGAGTCAGACAATGGGACTCATTTCCGGAACAACCTCATAGACACTTGGGCCAAAGAGCATGGCATTGAGTGGGTATACCACATCCCCTACCATGCACCAGCCTCTGGGAAAATCAAACGGTACAATGGGCTGTTAAAAACTACACTGAGAGCAATGGGTGGTGGGACTTTCAAACACTGGGATACACATTTACCAAAAGCCACCTGGTTGGTCAACAGTAGGGGATCTGCCAACAGGGCTGGCCCAGCCCAATCAGAACTTTTACGTACTGTAGAGGGGGATAAAGTTCCTGTGGTGCACATAAAGAATTTGTTGGGGAAGACAGTCTGGGTTATTCCTGCTTCAGGTAAAGGCAAACCCACTCGTGGGGTTGCTTTTGCTCAGGGACCTGGATATACTTGGTGGGTAATGCGGGAAGATGGGGAAGTCCGATGTGTACCTCAAGGGGATTTGATTTTGGGGGAAAACAGCCAATGAACTCAATTGTACGCTGTTGCCTGCTCTATAACACTTTTATAGCCCACCAGCTAGATATCTTCAGGTCGCCAGCAATTGACCCTGACTTCCCTCCGATCATCACCTCAACAAAGAATGAATTTTGAGGAAACCAGACGAGCTCATCAGTGACCAGACGAGTTTGGCGGTATTATCAGCAGGCAACAACCCAACACTACATACTGTCCCTCCTGCCCTGAAAGACTATTACAAGAGATGGAGCCTGACATCATGGACTGGATGAGTTCAGCAATTTTACAGGGATTGGTCCATGGACTAGGGAACGATATCTTTCTCTGTGTGTGGGTGTGGGTGTATATATATGTGTATATATGGGACAGGGGTGATGGTGTGCTGAGAGATGTGGGATCTGAGCATGACGTGAATGGTATGGAATAAGGGGTGGATACTGTCCTGGGTTCAGCTATAGCAGTCATTTTTCTCCTGCTTAGTAGCTGGTGCAGTGCTGTGTTTTTTAACTTTCAGCCTGGGATCAACGCTGATAACACCGATGTTTTTAGTTGTTGCTAAGTAATGTTTATTCCAACCAAGGACTTTCTCAGTCTCATGCTTTGCCAGGGAGGAGGGGAAGCCGGGAGGAAGCAGAGACAGGACACCTGACCCAAACTAGCCAAAGGGGTATTCCATACCACAGCACGTCATGCCCAGTATATAAACCGGGGGGAGTTACCCGGAAGGCCCAGATCACTGCTCGGGTCGGGCTGGGTATCGCTCGGCGGGTGGTGAGCAATTGTATCCTCTCCCCTTGTTATTTCACTAATCGTTATTATCATTGGTGGTAGCAGTAGTGGTTTTGTGTTATACCTTAGTTGCGGGACTGCTCTTATCTCAACCCGTGGGAGTTACATTCTTCCCATTCTCCTCCCCATCCCTCCGGGAGCGGGGGGAGGAAGAAGGGGGGGGGGGGGAGTGAGCGAGCGGCTGTGTGGTTCTAAGTTACCGGCTGGGCTCAAACCACGACACTTATCTATTTCTGATATTCTGTTCCATCTGTTTATTTATTAGCCCTGCTTCTTTTTCCAAAACTACAAAAAGAAAATGATAGTGATCTATAGCACTGTACATGTTACTGCCTGAGCTTTGCATAGCTAGATAAATTCAATCCAAGATCGTTTACCATCCTTCCCTGGTAGGCAAGGTATTCACACTGTGTGCCTTATTAAACAACATTGCCATCACACATGACATTACAGTGGGCTGAAAAAATCAACTCTAATGTGAATGAGCCATTGACAGACTTTAGGCACAGTAAAATTACATCAGAAATTAGAAAAGAACCAGTAGAAAAGAACAAAACCTCTAAGATAGATAGCAATGTCTGGCTGTTATTGCTCTGATCTCTATTAGGATTTCTGGAGTGCTCTGATGGCTGAGCAAACTCCCTTTCTGTGTCTCAATCTAAGTCAACATGTCTGCAAACTGCCACATAAAAGTTGCGTATCCCTATCTGTACAGAAGTAGGTATTCTGAATATGCATGGGCAAAAATAATCCTCTTATACACCCTTATTCTTCTGTTATAGTTAATATTGGCTTGCTTCCTACTTTCTCTCTGATGCTCAAATTAGGGAAAAACTTACGCAATCCCGACAGAAGTTGTTGAATGTCACCAAGGTAGTGATCCACTCATACCCAGTATTGTGAAATCCTCATCTGCAGTGTTTCTTATTGTCCCATGGTAAGGATGAACACTCTGTATCATGTTTAAGGGCATTCATTGCCTTTGGTTCATGGCTCTCTGTTTTAGTCATGATTATCACAGTCAGCTATAATGACACCAGCTGAGTCAAAAGCAGCACTTGGGCAGATCTGCCTGTCTTCAGGAAGTATTCCGCATATACATCTGTGTGTCTTCTGAGAATTCACATATCTATTCCAGCAGAAGCCAGCCCATTCTCCTCTGAGTCTGCTGGAACGTAGTTAAAAAATGCATGTTCCCCCAGGAACATCAGGATTTATCAGAGGTGGAGCAGTTCCCCTCCTTATTACAAGTATATATACATACGTATATGTATACACATGTATGGGATAAATCTGGAATAAATAAATAAACAAGCATGCATAAATATACATAGATCAGTACAACTTTGATATTCATTAGTACTTTTCTTTTTCACTGTAAAACTGCTTCTTTTGGCCTGCTGGCTTCATTTTCACTTACTAACAGAAAATAAACAACAGTTTGGGTCCCCAGTGTTATTTTTTATGCAATGGTTCCTTTTCTAAGTAGAAAGACTGAGCTCTGCTAAGCACCTTAATACAGTGAAGATGAAATAATTTCTGATGTGCTTATTCCTTCTACAGCTTACTCAATGTTCACTTTTCCTCATTCTGTGTCTTGAGTGATAAGCAATACTGAATGAAGCACCACCATCTCACTGCCCTGAGTGGAGAACAGGTAGTTTTATGCTTCCACAAATTCTTAACTGAAGTATATACATGAATCTCATTTTGTAATACACAGACTGATTCACAATGGGATTCCACTATTTCTTTGAGATGCTATCGCAAATTCACGTTCAGTTCTATGGGCGATAACTGAAGGCTAATGCACTTATTAAGCAGACATAAAAAGTAATAATAATAATGGCTTAGAATGGTATTTTTGTCATAGGCAAAAGACAAAGTCACAGACCCAGAGAACAAGAAAACAATGCCTGGAAGAGCAAGATGTTTGCTTTGTTAGTAGACTAAGACGCTATGTACTATTTATTCAAATAAGACACCTAAAAAATCCTGCTAACAGGAAAAAACAGAAAGGAATTTCAAGTCACAGCACAAAATATGGAATAAGAGGTGATAGTTTCACACCAGTGTTTTATTATACAATAACTGTGACCATTTAGCACATAAAATGGTAAACATGTTACACATGACAGGTCGCTTGAAAATTCCAGAAGCTTCAAGTATGTATCTAGTCCCTACAAATTAAAATGATGGAGTAAATCTAATGACAGCTAGAGGCAAGAATATGGAGCCAGTAAGTTTTCTTAAAGGAACTTTGAGATGGTATATCTTTCTTAAAAAAAATTTGCATATACTTGAAGCTTTCCGCAGTAGAACTATAAGCAATAAACATGCATTTATTCACATAATTTTGTGGTAATGTAAATTTGGGGGAACATATCAGTAAGGAAGTAGGATAATTCCTTGTGTAGTTTGGAAATGCTTTGACCATGAATGGTCTTTGTGTCAATCTGAGGCAAAGCAAAGGAAAATGGAATACTATAAACAGGCATAGTTTCTGTTTTCATAACAAGATACTATCATCAGTCTTGTTTCTCCATCACATAGATGCTGAAAGTATGGGATGCCTAGATTCAATTCAAACAGATTGAGACATTTTACAGGGCTTAACTCGGTGGAAAGGCTCCTATTCACACCAGTAAATTGAAAATCTGTACAGTTGGAGGTTTTAGTACATTCCACAAAACAATCCAAAAGGCTAAGTTTTCAGGCTTAGAAAGATCAGTACTGGCCTAAATGCCACAAGGGGTACAAAGGGAATTTCAAAGCAGAGAGCTTCTTACTGAGGTCTAATAATTACTGATCTCTGTACTGTATAAACCAAATTACTTGACAGAGAAGAATCTGAGCATTAAAAATTAATATATCGGTTAGGGCGTTTCAGCATCTGCTCATATCCAGATATGTTCCAAGACATCTTCAGAAATGAAATAGAATAATTGGGTCAGATCCCAGCCACTCATTTGCCTAAACTAAAAGGGAGCAAAGAACTAGCAGTCTTTATCATCATCCAGACCTGGATATTCCAGAGAGCAGTTAGACCTTTTCCATCAATTTTCTCTTAATTTAGATACCAGCCAAAGGTTTTTCTAGTGTAGAATGTTATTCTGTTTAACACATGCTGTGTTATTGCACAATTTTCTTTAAGCTGACATTAAAACAGGGACAGGAGAGTGAGTAATTATGTTCTAAGATATACGCTATACTTCTGAAGATTTACTTCTCAGCAATTAAAAAAAAAAAGGAACGTATATCTGCATGTTTGCCTTTCTCCATACTGACAGGAGGAATACTCCATTCAGTGCTTTCCTATTTCTTATGCTTATCATCTACCCCCACAACCTGTAGAGGTTCTGCACTGAAAATTGATGCAACAAAAAAACAATTGCAGCAGTGTTACAGTTGTAATGGCAACACCTAAAATCTGTAGTTACGGATAAGCACTGTAACTACCACACAGAACTAAACTTGGCAGTGTTTTCTAAAAAGGTAATGAAGCCCCAGGAGTGGAATAATCTGCCTAGCTGGTTCTGAGAAGCCCTTCTGTGGCAATCACAGGCAGCTGTGTGGTCCCCAGCTCATGGGGGACAGGTGAACAGGTCATCCGGCAGATGCCTTTGGACTGGAGGCCGAAGAAGGTGTGCAGGCAGAAAACCACTTAACTTCCCAGATGTGCTAAGGTGCTGGTTCATATAGTCTCTGCCTGGGGCTCTGCCAGAATATTGCTGCAAAACATTTCTATTTCACCTAATACAGGTACAGTTTACATTTTCTTACAAGCTCTAAGTAGACTACATGAGACCTAAACCTTCCTCTAAAACACATGCTAGATAACAGTAAGTGTACCAACAAACAGAGCATTTCTGGCAGGAGGAGCTGAGTGAGTACACAAAAAACCAAGATGCTCAGTGTTGGGAACATGGATTCTTGTTATTGTGGGCATATAGGGATGTGACTTATGGAAGCCTTCCACCTGCACGGACACCAAAACAATCACCAGTGTACATTAATGAAACACTGATGAGATGCTGTGTATGCTGCCAGGATAGCTACAGCCATGAGAAATTATACCATTAGCTGGTGAAATGTAGACTGGTGTGAAGTGTGGATGAGGATGCAGACAGCAGGGAGGAGAGATGATTTTCCCTGTTTTATCATGCCTGCAATAATGTTTTATACCAACACACAGGTGAAAGCTGTAGAGTTAGAACACAGCTTGTTTGTTCATCAGTGCAAGGGTTGTACATCTGATAGCTGCATCTGCCACTTTTGGCCTCCGTCAGCAGTTTGAAGGGTGAAAGATGTCTCATTGAATTAAAATGCTATTTATCTTTAAAACGCAACTTTTGGAAGGCTTTTCTAGGAAGACAGTTGATGGAGACCCTTGTTCAGCTACTTGTTCAGCAACTGCCACCAGGTTAATGTTTCAAGTGTACTCAACCATTTTTCAGTGTTTGAGATTGCAATCATTTATTAATGCTACATATCAAAATGGTTTGCTTACAAGTCCAGATATAACTTATGGAGAAAAAAAAAAAGGAAGATTATAAGACTTTTGGGTGGTGGTGAGAAAACAAGGAAATAAAGCAAAACACTCGGGAAGTTCTGTCACCCTGTCAGAAAAATTCTTTTTTTTTTTTTTTTTAATTGGTCTGGAAAGCTGTTAAGCCTTTGGTTTGTTGTTTTTATTTTTGTTTTTTTTATTTAAGATTAGAGCTATCAAATTAGCTTGCATTTTAATCTTCTATAGTCTATTTATAATCTATAATCTTCTACAGTGAACCTAGAAGGTTAATACTTAGTATTACTTAAAATTCATGTGAATACTTTCAACCAACTGTAGGAATGAATTAAAGGATGATTGATGCTATAAGAAGCTTTTGCTGACTTTACAAGACAATTCACTCATGTTTCAGTTAATTTCATAGCTTATTATATCCAAGATAGGTTAATGGAACATTAGATTCCCTTTTCCTTTATCGTTAAGTAAAAGGGATACTGGTACTACAGTGTTAATTGCTTAATATTATGGTTAGATTATTGGGTTGATTAAATTGGATTAGTTAGATTACTGGCTCAGAAACATGCTACCATGCATCTTATCTTCCTTCTGGTTTGGAATATTTTAGAGTTTGCAGCATTAACATTTTAGAAACCACAGCCACACAGAGACATATTTGGAGGTTGTTACTGTAAGCTGAAACTTACAATAAATTCCTTAAAGTTTGGCCAGAAGGATCCAGAACTAACGTTTGGTACAGCTGGTATATTTTCCTCCCTTTCATAGGAAGTACTTGTTATAAACATAACCTGATTCCAAACTGTAATGCAGGGACAAACAAGTCCATATTTTGCTACCATCTTTCCCCCCAAGTAGTTTAAGTAGTTTTCAGCAGAGATCTATCAATAACTTCTTCAGTGCCAGCTCCACCACCTGAAGGAGACCTGCCAACAGTTCTCTGTGCTGCCAGCTGGTCTTTGCTGAGTGATGAACAGCCACATGTTCTCTGCTCCTCTGCATGTCCCTTCCTGAACCACATAGAACTAGCACCATTGCTAGGAAATCATCTCATGTTTCTGTGCAAGGTGTAAATTGTGAAGAAGCAGAAATTCTTTCCTCATTTTAGCAGATATTAGGAATTCTAATCCTTTTTCTCACTGCCATTAAGAAAAGATGCCAGCTATTTCTCTTGACCTCTGGTTTGTGAGGAACCCTATTGAACAGTTGTTTGAACTTGCACTAGGAGCTGGCTGTCTCCACCTCTACTGCTGGATTCTCAGACTGGTGAGTTTGTTTTCCCAGAGCACAGAGTATTATACTCATGAGTAATTCCTTCTTTCAGTAACACCAATATTGAATATGCAGTTTTACAATAAGAAATCACCAACTCTCCTGCTTACATCAAAACTTCTGGCCACTTTACCCTTTGCCTGACTTCATCAATTCGCAAGGCTAGATGGGCTCCCTGGCAAGCCCTCTACTGTAGGCTCTCGGGGGGACTTGTACTCTATAGGAAAGGC
Organism: Strigops habroptila; assembly: GCF_004027225.2. Lineage (NCBI taxonomy): Eukaryota > Metazoa > Chordata > Aves > Psittaciformes > Psittacidae > Strigops > Strigops habroptila. Next base: position 24,806,843 of record NC_044279.2, read on the forward strand.
TTCAGCTCTGCCTCTGGCCTTTTTCTCCCTAACTTTTAACGCTGTTTTTTTATTACCTCCAGGTTCTCAGTGGTTATTCACATAACTCCATACTAAGATAAAGGTAAAAGAAGAAGATGGCTTACCTTGGATACACCCTGCTTGCCATACCAATTCAGAAATGCTCTCACCACTGAAGCCTAGCAATGAGCTTCCAGGATCCTGCCAAGATCCTGCCAGCGGTCGGTGAGCCACAAGTATATTCTGTGCTAGTCCACATGGCCACTAACTTATTTTCCTGTTTTTGGGTTTTGGGTTTTTTTTCCCATCAGAAGGCTTGTACTTCTGCTCTACTAGCAAGTGGCACTCATGATGACTGCCTTCCATATCTATCTCGAATTTTGCAGAACCCATGACCAGAACTCTCTGTTATATCTGAAGCTCTATTTGAGTGGAAAGCACTCTGATTTTAAACAAATGTTCCCCACTCCAATAGGTAAATTTCAGCAATTATAGTGCCATAAACTGAATCCTCTTTTTCAAAACTAAGCTTAATTGTTTTTGTTTTTTTTTCGTTAAAAAAAGAAGAAAAAGCTTCCACACACAGCTACTTTAGGCTGGCCACTTCCTCCTCTTCCCATATTTTTATACCGCATTCACTCATTTTACTAGATCATCCTTGTTGCTGGTGCTCTACAGGCCCGCCAAGCCTCACAGGACCTAGAGGAACTCATGCTTTTGGGACCTATTTCCCATTTGGCACATCCATTTGCTGAGCAGTGCTACATATCCTACTCACTGTCCTGCAGTCCTCACCCCAGAATAGCTGCGTAACGCTGAACATCCACTGGAAGGCATGTGCCCTGAGTCCTGTCATGGGACTCAGTAAAGATGGCACTGTTCTTATTTCATGGCCCTTTGCATGCCTATTAGTCATATGAACACCATACTACATAAGATGTATCTCTCCATCACCTGAACTGCATATGGAATCTCAGATATCTGTTTCACAGGTCCTCTCTGACATTTTTCCAAAATAAGGCTTAATTACTCTGTGAAGGGAAACAAACCTTTAAGGACCATAAAGCTTGGAATCACTTTACCAAATCCATGGCTTCTGCCTGAATCTAGTGTTTTTGCATATTCTCCACATACAATGACACATGAAATCCACATTTGTAGTTCAGAGAAGTAGCCCAGTTGCTGGCAGGATCAAAATCCAGGCTGCAGCTAACTCCCAAGGATATAGACATTAAGCCTGAGAGATGAATTTCAGTCTTATGGCTGGGAAAAATGGCTGGGCAACCAGACTTTATGGCTGCTCTCTGAAAGCCCCAGAAAAGTGAACATCTGGGTTCTCCACAGTCAAGGAATTCAGCTACACTTCCTTTTCTTTCTGCCCTTGTTTACATCTCTAGAGGGAATGGGAAGAGAGGCATTTGGGCAGGAAACATATATTTCTATATTAGAATATACAAACCAAGTGATGCACAACGCAATTGCTGACCACCCTACTGACTGATGACCAGCCAGTTCCTTAGCAGAAGCACCTGGCCAGCTTTCCCCCCCAGTTTATATACTGAGCATGAGGTCATATGGTATGGAAGGTCCCTTTGGCCAGTTGGGATCAGCTATACTGGCTGTGTCTCCTCCCAGCTTCTGTGGAGTGGTGTGAGAAGCTGAAAATTCCTTGACTTAGTGTAAACACTGCTTAGCAAAACAACTAAAACATCAGTGTGTTACCAGCATTATTCTCATCCTAAATCCAAAACACAGCACTATGCCAGCTACTCGTAAGCAAATTAACTCTACCTTAGCTGAAATGACGACTGTGGTGGAAATTCATTCCTTGCAACAACAATCTTCCCAGCATCTGTTGTGTATTCTTCCTCTTTCTTCTTGCTCACATTAAGACACAGTGAATTTCTACTGCAATCCATAATCTCATTACTTAAACAAAAATGCACATTCTGTCATATGACAGGTTTTTCAGTCTGGAATATGTTCTTAACTTGATTAAATTGGCTTTAGCTGTGTAACCCCTATTAACATTAATGGAAGCTCTGAATATGAACTTGAGAATAAATCATTAAAATGCAATTGTTTAACTGTTATTGCCCTGAATCTCAGTGACATCAACTGGAGAGAAGATGGGAGTCTTGCATGTAACTGAACAGGTGATTAAATCTATTTCTCGATATTTTACGTTAAGATGAAAGTCTTTTTCAGATTGTCTATATCCTAAATGTTAAAACATTAGCTAAATAAATGTGGATAGATATAAATGGATATGTGTTCAGCGTTTCCACAGACTTAAAACTGAGATAGCATAATAACTTAAAAAAAAAAAAAAAGTTTTATTTAAAGTATTTTTCCTTGTTGAGAAATGCCTTTTTTTTTTTCCAGAAAACACTTTGTTGCAAAGCCTAGACTAAATTTGCACTTTGTTGAATACATTTTTGTACCATTGAGCAGTCAAATTGCATTTTATGTATCAGAAAATAACACTTACTGTAGCTCTGAATTTAAATCATTTTGTAAATAATAAATTAACTCCATGGGTACAAAACACTTCATATCAAAGACTTGGCCAAACATAAAGGTTTACAGTTCATGATTTCTTCAAGTTCATACTAAAATCAGAGATTAAAAATCTACTCCAAACCCCTACTGAAGTCACTGAAAAGGTGCCCACTGACATTAGTAGGAGTTGGATAGAGCCCACCATGGGAAAAAAAATCAATAGGCTTTGAATGCGCCAAGTTCATACACAGGGCGCATCCACATCTTGCAGAATGAGGCAATGACTTCTTCCAGCACATGTAGCAGATATTGTTTGGATTTTAATTTAATCCCTTGTTGATTATTCATTGGTGTAAGGCTCAGGAGCGGATAGAATACCAAAACAGATACTTTTAAAGCCATGCTTTTAAAAGTGTATTCAAACTTAAATAAAACATACTGTGCAAATAAACACACTGCCCACATACACTCTCTTGTTCTCTTTCTGTTTTGTATACATTCATATACATGTATATCTATATATGTGTCTGAGAGAAACAGAAAGACTCTTTAAAACCTGGGAAATTTCTATTACAATTTTACATCATAAATGACTCTTTGTGTGATTTTTTTTTTTTGGAGGGGAGTGTCTGTGAATGAGTACTGTAAGTGTCTATAGGTCTGGATAGAAAAAACACAGCAGGCTGGAGAGAGGAAAAATGCACACAAGAAAGTAGTGTAGGAAAGTTTCCCAAGGACTGATAACCCCTGGAGTCTGTTGAGTCTCCAGGAACTGATAAACTCAGAACACTGTGATCCTGCTGCACTCATGCAAAACCATGGGTGCATTCTGGTGTCAACAGCTCAAATTGTGGTCTGTGTCTGCCCCAAATCAACCCCTAAACAGAACAAGAGAATTTAAAGCATTTGTGTTGGCAATTTACAACACATGATCAGGCTAAAACAATTTTTTTTTTTAAAATTGAATCCTAAGACACTACATTTCATTGTTCCAACAACCCTATCTTCATGTTAAAATGTCTGAGTTTTGCATCCTTCAGTTTTTATATAGGAGCTCAATCCTGTTACTATACTTAAGCTTTACTTTCTGTTAAATGCTTGCCAAGTGGCACTGAAATAAACAGTTTTGGTGTTGATTGACATTCGATATTTATTTTATATTTGTCCTGAAATAGGCAGATATGATACCTCCTGGCCACATGAAGCATCAAGATGCATGTGGCATACTCAGCAGTGATGTCCTTCACCTTCCTTCTGTTATTTCTTGGGAAAAATCATTAGAGTAAGAGTAAAGAAGAGGTAATGGTTTCCCATGGATGATAAGGTTTGCGTGAGTAGGTTTAACTACAGTCATGCTGTAGATAGCTTTGTGTGATATATGACTAGGTTTAACTACAAGCAAACTGGAGATAGCTTTTTGTGTTATATTTGATCTAAACCCAAATCTATGTCAGTAAAGCACTAGACTTACCCTGAAGTCTGAGGTCCTGGGCATCAATGAGGGTAAAGGCTTGAATACACATCAAGCAGTGTGTAAAGAGGTAATGCTATAGATTCATGACACGGGTGTTGACTTTTGTACTACTTGGTTTTCAGAGGATTAAGTTTAGCTATTCATTCACAAAGAGAGGGCTTGAAGACTCACTGAGCAACCTAATGTGAATCTGTACATTAGCAAAGATTTTTAATGAACTTCATAAATACGCACTTGAAGGGCAAAAGGGGAGAGGTTAAAATTGCCACAGTAAAGTTAATCGTGGCATTTTCTATCTTCTGAGTATTTTATTTTGTATTATGATTGTTTTCACAGTATATGGAACACTGGGGAAGTGTTGCATAAAACTGAGAATAAATAAGAGTGAAGCAGGTTCAGACAAAGATGTCTGCCGCCCTTGCCCCAGATGGTACATGGTTTCTCTAAAACATTAAAAACAATCTGAATCTTGTGAGCTTGTGAAGATGTAGTACAATGCAGACTTTTTATGGTATGTGATTTATAGCATTTTGTAACAGTTCCGAGAGCAGTGTGATCTCACAAGAAAGCCATTTAAGGCAGGAGGACTACACCAGCGAAAAGCGCTAAGTGAAAAGCACAGCAGGAATGCAAACTAGGAGCAATCCTCTGAATAAAGAGTGGAGAAGGACATTCACTTATTACATTTGCATTGAACAGCAGTATGAATCTATTCAGGAATAGAACCAGGAGGGAAACGGGATCCGTGGTAATCAAAGGGATACAAGGAAGAAACAGCCACTGAGATCTCCTTGGCTTGGCTATATCTCAGGCAGCTGAGCAGGTCACCAGTTATTCAGTCACACTGTGGAGGTCAACTCAAAAAGATCAGAAGGGGAAAGCTACTGTGTCAGTCCATCGACTTCCACATTGAAGGCAAACCTCAGAAATCCTACATGACAACTCAGAAAGAAATGTGATTCCTAGTACACTCCAAGGCTGGAGTTTATTACAGGATATCAAAACCCACCTGGACGCATTCCTATGTAACCTGCTCTAGGTGGCAATGCCTTGGCAGGGGTTTGGAATGGATGATCACCAGAGAACCCTTTCAACCCTAACAGTTCTGTGATTCCATGATTCTGTGATATTTCTTTCCCATTTAATGTAAGCAGGAATGAATATTTTTTTGGTTTGTCTGTAATATGTCTCTTCACATCTTTAAGTTAGCATTATATTAAACATGAATTTGGATGAATGTGACAAATGTGCATGTGTGTGTGTGCGACTCTATTCATTCAGGCCAACAAATTCAGTTATAAAATTGTGACTAGCAAAATCCTGGGAAGGACCCGCAGTCTAAGAGCTCAAAGAAGCTGCCTCCCTCCGAAGGTCAGCTTGCACACTGGTGTGGCTGGGGTTAGCTCTCAGGGAGAAGCTGCTGCCACAAGGCACAAACTATGGCCCTTCCAGCAAGAGGCGGACAGAGCTCCTGTGCCCACTCTGGTGCAGTGATGCTCCCTGCCTGTCTGCAGAGATGGAGGGCTGGAATAAATGGTGCTTTGGCCAAAAGTAAGAGTGAAAAACACTGCAGGGGTACAAAGTGTGCCACTGACTGGATGGAGAAGTTATGTGTTCATTATGAAGGAACACTTTTTCTTCCCCCTTTCCAATCTTTATTACTCATTAAAAGAAAAAAAAAAAAGAAAAAAAAAGAAAAAAGCTGCAACACAGCAGACTGGATAGTGTGGAGGGTGGGATAAACAGGGCTGCATGGTTTAACTGCAGGTGCTGCCATCCTCCACTGGAACACCCTTTGAGCTCCTGCTTTGACCTCTCCAATTATGCTCACACTTCTTGTTTTTCACTCTGCTAAGCCTCTGTCTCTGCAGACCTTCTGCTCCTCTTACTGCTATTTACTCTGCCTCTGCTCCTTCACTTCCCCATCCACCCTCAACTGCTGCATGCCTCTGTGAGCTTTTCTCACGCTTGCTTTATTCTGTGGTTCTTGTTCCCTTCTCCCTCCTCTGTCTTGACTCCCATTCCTTCCAGTAGCACAGTGCACCCCACCTCTGTTGAAAGAAATTCGTCCTGCTGCCTGATCTTGTGCTGGGCACCATGGTCGCCATGCGGAATAATTTGTAGAGGCCTTGTAGCTGCTAGATGAAGCTTGCTTGGTGGGGTGAGGTACAGGAAGTCTTGTCAGGGAAGAGGAGCTCTGACTTGTATAGAGTTTGTTCACAACAAACAGTCTGGGGAGAATTCATCTGGTAAACTAAAGTCTCTATCCACTGTATGTAAACAAAGGGGGTTTTGCCACTTGGTGATCATATGCAGACAGCTTGTCACAAGGGCAGTAAAAGACATTGCTGCTTGAGGTAAGTCCCAGCCATTCTCAAATCTCAATTACCATTTTCCCCCATAGAAATGCTGGTCTGACTTCTGAGCTTTATCTACCTGGTCCCCACTTACCAGGTGAAGTTCCTATTTTCTGAAGAGGGCAGATTTTCTACTACTTTCACCATATCACTCAGCACTGAAAATATAATCTGAATGCAAAGATAGAAATCTCAGGATTTAACAGAGAGATCTATTATTGCTTCATTTGAGCTCTGAGCTAAAGGGGAATATGTCTAGATTTTTCAATGACGTTTCTAAATAGTGCTTTAAAACTCTCATTATGTATACCATCAGTCAAAAAAAGATCTTCATCTTTTACCCAGGAGTCAAAGAGTGGGTCACAGAGAAGAGCACAGATACTCATGTAATCATTTGAAAATGGCCCTGATCACTAAAAAAATGATGTTTAAAAGGCAAAAATCTCTTGAAAAATAAAAGATTCTGACAGTATTTTGTGTGATTCTGTCTTTTATATGAGGCTTAAGTTAACATGAAATATAAAATGTCAACCTAACAGTGAACAACTGCTGTGTGATTGCTGTTTGTTTGACAACGAAAGCATATGTGGGCCAGACGCTGCCTGACAAGCAATATCTTTGGCTTGCAGCACCATGTGGCTGCAGGAGATTTTTTTCACTGTTACACCTTCCTGATGTCAGGACAGTGTGCTGTGAACCTGAGAGTTGCCAGAAAGCAGCCATGCAAGGGGACTTGTCATGGGACAGCCCTCCCTGAGGAGGAGGCAGGACAGGGGTGGTTAACTGACATATGGGAGAGCTGGGGCAACTCGATGTTGACCATGAACTGATTGTTGCTCCCCAAAAGAGCAGGTGTCCTTATACTTGTGGGCAGCTTTGGGCAGCTTTGCGCAGCTTTGCAAGAGTGGCTGGCTGGGCAAAGGGGAGAGGAGAGGTGTTGGGGGTGACCTGGAGGTGTTGGTGTGGTTTTCCAACAGAGGGAAAGGGTGCAAGGGGCCTGGCCTGGGAAGGGAGAGGACATGGCAGGAATATAGTTACTGGAGAGGGCTTTTGTCGAATTTTGGAGATATTAGAGGTGTATAAACAACGTAGGGGACAGAAAGGAGAACTGCATATGGCTGGAAGAAATTAAGGGTTCGGAAGGATCTGGAAAATTTAGTAGAGTCCAAGGGTAACTGCGTGTTTCTATCTTCTGCCTGGTCCTCCGTTTAGGAACCATCTTTTCTTCTTCCCTCACATCCCTGCTGTAGAGTACCTTTTGGTGCTCATAGATCTCCTTTGTCCATCCTCACACAGCCATGTACTGCTTTCCAGAAAGCCCTGTTCCTCTCCTGCCAAACCTTCATCCTTCTCCTTCAGCAGCCCTCACCTGCCTGCATTCCTGCACCAGTGCTGCATGACAGGTAAATCAGCACCAGATCAGGTAGCCCTGGAAATCCTGGTTGTGCGTTTCCCCCTTCAACACAGCTGACTTAGGACTTAGAGCCAGAAACCTGTTGAACTGACACTACCACCTTTCCTACAGTAGCTTGGAAGCTAAGTAGAAAATACTGAGCTCTAAGCCCTCTTGAGCCAGGAAATGTACAGCCACAGAAGACAGTATCAGGACATTTTTCTACAATGGGGGAGCCATAAGCCTGAGGTCCCTAAGGAAGAAAGTCTAGAAACCAAGTGTGCTAGATGATTGGAACTGTATTTTTGCTGCTGGGGTGTTATGCAAAAGGCATCCACCATCACCTACTGTCATCCTGACCAACTGAGGCAGAAGTTCCGGGTGAGGTTCCCTGCGTAGTTGCAGGAACACACATGATATCACCTTAGGCACAAGAAATTCCATTTTTCAAATTCCCAAAGGCTTTTGACTGCAGACTGTCCTGCCCAGAAACAGCAAGATCTTTATTTTGTACTTCTTGTGTGAGCCTTTTTAGGACATTTAGGGAAATTTGTGCTTTAAATTTTATGCCTAGATTGTGTTTTCTTGAATTGTTCTCAACCTGAATGAATCTCAGGAGGTTAAAGAACAATTTTATCTAGTAAGTATTTTGCTGAAAGTCCACCTTGGAGTTTTAAAAGAATGCTATAAGAAAAATGGAATTAAATACATAACCACACTTAACTTATTCTGTTGCGCTCATTTGCTATTTGACTGTATGGACACTGACAGACTTCATACCAGAAAGAAACCAGTTTGATATAACAGATGATCTTATTGTGCTCCATCTAATATATGTCATGACCAGGCCTAAACACACAAACTAATAATATTAATTATTTCTATCAAAAATGCTAGTTTTTTAATCTGAAAGACAGAACTCAAAAGTTATCCCTCTTTCATGTTGTATAACAAAAAATAAAACAAACATAAAAAAAAAAAACCCACCCAAAACAAATCCAAACATGGACTACTGAATATAAAGTAATCCAGTAGCATATGTTTACTGTGCGTATCTATAGGAAACTGATAGCTCTGCATGCACACATGGCACCTCATTCCAGGAAAAGACTGAAAATGAATGCCACAGATCAGTTTAAGGTGTGACTAATAACTGGTGATTATCTGTATATATATATTAAAATGGTATTTATGCTTCTCAGGAAGCCTGGTGGAATTTCTTGCAAGCAATGAACTCAGACTGGTAGGCTGTAAAAATGTGTTTGTATCTTCCTGAGCTGGACATCAAATCTGCCAGCCTGGGGCAGTAGCTATACCATAAATCTCCGTAAATGCTTTGGTCATAAGAGAAGAATAAAGCGCATATTGTCTTAGCAATGTATGAAAAAAACCCCAAGACTGATATTTTAGGCGAAATTTCAAAAAAGGAATATCTCCTAAAGATAAAAGTTCTCACTAATTGTTTTGTTTCTGGGATCAATTTCAGAAGTGCAGTTCTGAAAGAAAAGAAGAGATATTTTACATGCTTTTCCCATGCAATGGCATACAACTGCTTGGGAGGCTCAATTCTTAGCCACAACAGTAAAATTTTCTTCACATTACCTCCTTGGGCAGGAAATTTTAAAAATTATTATATTTTGAAACATGCATTTGTGTGCAATCAAACCTCTTACTAGATGGAATTGCTGTTTCAAACACTATAGTGTAGTTATATAATTACATGGAGTGGAGCAGCCATATCATGTATGGGCAATTTACAGTTTTCGAGCATGTTATTTAGTTCTGCTAGAAAGAATGTTAACATGTAATTGTTTTGTGACAGACTTCTTTTAAGCTGGAATAGCGGGTTGCTTTGCCTCCTAAATAGTGTTCTCTCTATATCCATGGGGTACATTTGCATGTATGCCAGGAACTTGCAGTAAAATTTAGATTTTTAGATGTTAATCTGACAATGATTTCAGTTGCACTTACTTTCTGCACTGCATTTAAATAAAAAGTGGAGTCTCAGAACTTAGTATCAGGACTACAGAATGCCCCAATATTTTCCAGAAAAGCAGTTCCAAGGATTCTTGCCTAGGGCCCTTGTTCAAAAGACAGTCCTTATTGATAGTGACAGAAAATAATTTTCATATTAGAATTCTTCCAGTAACAGGTAACAGGAATCAAATTCCTAGTGAACAAATATTCTGAAAGCATAGACAATGTCAACACCTTTGTTGAATCCTGGAATGCCCTATTTTTTGAAATACACACAAAATATTTATGAACTTAATTTTCCACAGTTGTCTATACTTCCGAATTTACAAGCAAGCAATCTACTTTGATCCTTATCCAATGCCTATGCTGTTGTAACATTCATCTGAATAGATCTATAGCAAAAATATCTAAAAGTCTGGTAGTTGCTTCCCTCTCTGCTGAGATATAACCAGAAGAATGAATGTTAAGAATCCCAAGGAAAGAATATTACAGCTTCAGAGGTATAATAGTACACTTAGCATAATGTAGTACAAAAGAATAGCATTGATAATGTTATAAAAAGATCACAACTAATACTATAAAGTCACTTAAGTAATAGAAAATGATTTGTTTGGGTCCTGCCTAGACTAAAATTCCTCAATAAACTAAGAGGAAAACACTTGTGTGGAATAATAAAATTTCTGTTTAGTGAAATGCAAGTAAGGTATGAAATACAAGTAAACCACAAACAAAACTGCAAGCTTAAAACTGACATTTCAAAAGAAAGCTGGAAAACAGCTATTGGTCTGGGAATATGTGTCAAAAAGCTGGTTGGAACTATAGGCAAGAGCATTCTGAAGTAACAGAATTACTTGCTTATCACAGTCAGTGCCATGTGATAAAACCCACAAAGAATTAGCCATAATGTGTCTAAACGTAGACAAACAAAGAGATACTGCAGCTAAACAGCTGAAGAGATGAGTGTCCAATAATTTACTCAGTCTAACATTAAAGATGGAAGATCTTAAAGGGCTGCAGGTAGTCTGCCATGTAATTTTCTTTTCTTTCCAGTGAAACAGCCTAAAGAAAAGGTCTCTCACACCTTCACCTACACACCCCAAGGCATTATCAGAACAAGTGAAAGCAACATGAAAATGAAAGCCAAAAGGCCTCATGCAGTCACCACAGCATGCAATTCTCTTCTTGCAGGAGGAATAGCACAAAGGGAAAAGAAATCCTCACCATACTTAACTTACAAACAGGTAGAAAACAGCTGTAGCAACTTGGAAGAGGAGCTAAACTACTGTCATGTCTGTACCTCCAACATAAACAGTTCTGTGAAATTCCCAGCCACAGGATGATCAAACTTATCAAGTCATGCTTTTTCTGCAACAGAAAGTTACATTCAGTGGAACTCATTTGATCTTAAATCTTAAATCTTAAAAAAAGGCTAAGGAAACCCATTTCCAGCACTTTCAGAGATAAGAACAGAGCTTTTTGCTCTTGCTACTCTGCAACCACTGATAGTGTTTACATTTCACTCCAGAAGAATTTTTTCATCACTTCAGTCCATGCAATCACTTGTTTCTTACAAGGTTCTTAAGCTTCAAAATAAGAGAATAACATAACCTTTCCCAGTTCAAACTCTATGCCTGAAACAAGTCCTTTTCATAAAATGAAAAGTCAGTGTTATTTGCTCTTCTTGAACAGATGAAGAACTTTTCTATTACTGGTACAATTAATGAGAAATAATTTTACATTGCACTTTTACAGACAGCAGTACAGACCCTAAGGCAACAGAAAGTCATATGCTAAAGTTTGGTAACTAATCACTGAATTCTGATCAGCAGCTTTTACAGAAAGATTTGAGAGACCTAAAAAACTAGGAAAAGGGAATGGAAGTTTAAACTGAAACCTCGACAGGGAAAGGGTAGCCTGATTTTTCATTTGGAAGAGAGGGATCCCATATCCTGTGGCTGAGTATGTATACTTATCACTTAATAAGAGACACTCTTCTGGAAATATGAATAGAGTTTATGTAAACATAGAGTCAAAGTCTTGCTAACTCTCCTAGCTGTGATCATTACTGGCTGCAGGGTGGGTTTCTCTGAAGAGAAGGACAGACACACATTCATCTGTCAAAATTATCAGTAGATCTCATCCACAAATTTCTTCTAGTGATAACACTGTAAATTAATTCAGGTTTACCCCCTCTGTCTCCTGCAGACTACATCCTTCCCTTGTGAATAATTCATCAGGGCACTTTCTAAACTAGTTAAGGAATATCCTGTATCACACTTGGACTGGATGGGTTGTTTTGACGCTCTACATTTTATATTTTTTTTTTCCCTGCCCGTTACATAGAAAACCTGGAAATAGAAATTTAACTGTATAACCTTGTGCTGTCACATATCCAGAAGAGCTCCTAGCATGTGGTAGGAATGCCTGCATTTTTATTGCATGCTACTCACATCTCTGGATATATAATAAGAAAGAGGATACGGACTATTGATTTGTATTGAGACTAACTTACATGTACTTAAAACACAAGATCTTGTTCAGGCTCAGAATGCACTATTTATCTGTATTTACCTCTATGGTCCATTTATCTGTGTTGGTTGTTCAAGCAAGAATTCCCTTGCTTAAAGCCTCTGAAAGTAGCTTTAAAAAAAGAAGGAGGTAATGTTTTCTTCAAGTTTTAGGTTGGGCTTGATGAGATGGTGTTTAAATTGATTGACTATGTGAAGACTGGAAGATGTAAGCGGGAAGATAGCTAGTGCTTCTCAGTCTAGGGAGGAAATCTCTTTTGCTCATATGTTCACCCGACTGAAAAGGATAACCTAAACAGTATATCAGACTCTCTATATGTGCCAATATACAACAGACATTTTATAACAAGTGTATTTCATTTCAACAGATGTTCTTCAGTACACAGAGAACTCATGATGACCTTTTTGAGTATCACTATTTCTAAAGTCTTCTTTACCCTTTACCACATCCATTGCTACAGTCTATCTGGAAAAGCTTGAATGAGAAGCCATAAACTACCAAATGTCAAATGAAATGTCATCATTAACTTTAATGTGTTACTGTTTATCAGAATAAGTCTAAACTTTAAACAACTCATAACAGTTACAAACTTTTGTAGCTTCACTGGTGAAACTTCTCCTAATTTACACACATGACGGTAAGACCAGGACTGTATTGTGTGTCCTAAATGCATCAAAATTTGCCCTCTATTTGAATAGTTTCCTAGTAGCTATGAGTAGATATTTTCCTTAAAATGAAATATTTTCATAAGGACCTTTCTTCTTTTGAACCAAACAATCAGTATGAAATATTCCAGTTGAAATGAGCACAGTGTCCTGCCAGCAGATACAGCAGTCAGGAAGAGTAAAAAATCCAGAGTATGATTCATTTTAAGGTCTTCAAAACAAGAATAAATCAATTCATAGTATTAAAGTATTAAAGTTTAACCATAAAGTTCTTATGATCTAAACTCTAAATATTTAAACCAATTACTTTATAGTTTGAGATGTATTTTGCATTTCTTTTTTTCCTCTATAAAACTTAAAACCACAAAATAACATGTAGCTGTTTTCAGCATTAGAGTGAAAAAAAAAGTAAAAAAACCAAGGAATATATGTTGCCTTTTCAGAATTCATTTGAACTTTTGTTGGAGTTTGGAGCCACTGCTTGCCTTGCATCTATGTAACCCTGATTCCAAAGCTGCCAAAACTCATTCATCTCCCAATAATGTGGTGTGGATAAATGTTAAAAGTCTTTTAATTTTCCTGAAATTCATGGTCTTAGTTATCAAAATAAGATCTGACAAAAAAATACTCGTCCTATAAAGCCTTTCCACAAATTTTGTAATACAATTAAATATTTTCCTTATCAGCTCCTCCATCTAAAAAAAGCCTAAACCCAGAAGAAACAGTACTGTGACACACTTAAAGGAGAGCAGTAGTACTTATTCCCCTTCAAATGCTCTGTTTGGTCCTAAGAGAATACACCTGCCTCTCTGCAGCAGTTCCATCCACTCCCCAAAGAAGAACCTGAAGAATGTGGCTGCAGTTATATTTAAACATCACAAGTAGGTACTCCTGGTCCTCAAAGAACATCATGAACTGAAACAGGCTTCAGGGAAAACATAATATTTGATAATTAATCCCTTTGAAACAGCCTCTGTTCCTCTAAATATGGCATGCTTCAGAATATTTTAATGACTGTAAAAGGAATATGAAGAGACTGAAATGCCAAAAATTGTCTCATGGAACCATTCTGCCTTTCTGAGGACCTTCAGAGCATATCAACTGTCTTCAGATGACACACCAGACACGCTGCACTCGTCCCTCAAACTTCATATGCTCAAGCTATTAAAAAAGATGCCATGTTCAATTTAGAGTGGAAATTTATAGTGGCTTACTCTGCTGACATTGCTTATCCTCACAGGGTATCTTCCTCATAACTTGTCCCTCAATGTGGGAGACTTCTCTACCCATTTTGAAAGACTGACCCTTCCTTTAAAAGTTGCCAGCTACATACACACTATATGTTAAACCCTGGAGCTCAGCACGTGGCTTAACAAGCTCCAGACTGCTGTGTCCCCCATAATCAGCCACAAACCTCAGTATAGATGTTGCAGCTAGTCACAGCCTGGAGCAGGTGAGCCCTGAGCCTGGCAGCCTTCTATTCATCCAGCTATTCCTGGGAGAACAGATCTGTGATTGACTGGTTTATAATGATGTTAGCTACCTCTATTCAGTTCATGCTTGGAACCTGCCTTCCATAAATACATGGCAAAACAGGTTCTGAAATAGATGACTCTAGAGCTGACTGGAATTCTTCCTCCATTCCCGAGGTCGAGGATCTTAGCTCAGCTGAGCTGTGACCCTACTCAGAATGACTTTTCCGCCTTCTCCTGTTCCCAGGAGGGTGATGTCAGACCTTCCTACCCCACATACAGACCCAAAGTGCACCAATGTGCCTGCACAGCACCTTGTTAAAAGGGCAGCGGGCTTTTGGCTGGCAGAAAGAGAGAGCTGCTCATATTTCTTATTTGCTGGGGAAAACAAGCATGATTTTGAAGAATTGTGTTTTCATGTTTTCAAAAGTTTTCCCATTTTTTTGCTTTAAAATTAAGCAGTCCTTAGCAACAGATATTGCTAGAAGAGAAATATTCAACCTCAAAAAATGGAAAAATAACCTTAGATCTTAGGTGGATTTTCATTTTTTCCCCAATATTTTTCCTGGTATTATTAATTTTGGTGTGAACGAGTTCTATTTAGGTATATTAAAAATACGAAAGATTCCTTTTCCTGGTTCAGTTAACGTCACGGCACATCCCAGCACTCTGAGATCAGGGAGGCAAAATTTACTGGCTCTCTGCCATCCCTAGCCATCTTCTATTTATATTTATAGCTTAGAGAAATTCCAATGCTACTTTTACCACATATGTGCAGTACAGGTGAAAATCTTTTGTATCTGGGCTTGTCTTCAAAGCTGTTAACCTGGGGACACTACAGCAGGCACTGTCTGGGAATTCACCTACCAGAGAAACCTCCCAGTAACAGCAGAGAGATGTAATGGAAATTCGACTAAAGGCATTGCACCAGTTTTCTGTTCAAATGATGCTACAATTTGACTGGAGCAGAAAGTGCAAGCTAGACTGGAGCTTTCATTATAGGTTTTAGTTTATATTTTGCAGTTTGCCACAAATTCCTCCGTATTTCTATACAAAATACATATTTACTCTTCTTGAATCACTCATAATACATGCAACTCTCTAAGTTGCAGAGACAATGTGTCTGTGTGTCTGTAATACAAAGCTTTTGCCTAGTAAGCTGTAAAATAAGTATTCCAGATATTCACTATATAACAAACTGTGCTTAAGTATAGAGAAGGTACAAGGTAATTTAGAGTTTATTGTTAGAGGCAGCATAATGAATCAAATTATTTTATGTCAACAGATTTCTGAAACCAATTAAAACATTTTAAGAGCACGAAAACAAATACAAAAACATTCCCAGGACTGCTATTGTAATTTACTTTGATATGTTCTTAAAACTAATCTGGGCCATGACAGGAAATCACTGCACAATACACATTATTAAGCTCTTGCTTACAGACTGGCTGCTGTGGTTTTGCTGTCATGAAAGGCTGTTATTCGAACAAGGAAAGGACAAGAACTGTGCTTCAAAAACCTAGTAACAGCATGAAGCTTGGTTTTTGTTATGCTTTACTGGGAGAAAAGTCCTAAACATATCCTATAATATTATTTTATTTTTTTTTTCTTTTTACTGGGCTAATGTAGACAAGATATTTGCTTCATATACAGATACTTTCCTGGGAGCTGAAGCACTGGAAAAAGAGTTCTTATATAATGTTGAGCAGCATGTTAAATTGTCCTTATCACAAAGGGCCTAAAACATAAGTCTTCAAAAGGATCCCTGACTGTCGTTACGGTAAATGGAAAAAAGGAAGCAATAGAAGGTAACAGCGACAGTAGCAGTGATGTAGCCATACTGTAACTGAATTTAAGTGAAAAATTAATTACTGCAAATTAGAAAGTGTTGTGCTAGACACCACATTCACGATTGCGTGACAAGCTCTGTGTGTGCTGCTTTATCATACAGCAAGAATGCAGTTAGCATTTCTTACTTGCTCCAGTGCTACAAAAATATTTTTATCTATCCAGAACTAGAAAAATAATACTGCCATTGAAACCGGGACTGAGCGATGCTGTGATAATCTTTCTAGCAGCCCTAATGACACAAAAAATAGCAAAAGTGAGAGGGTTTCCCATACCTATAATATTCATTAGGAAAACAATTATCTATTGTTTATGTGCCTGTTTTCTACATGCCTGTTTTCTGAAGTACAGAACTGTACACAGTATACAAAATCCTTTGGAAATATACTATTATACACAGTATGGGAAGAGGAGATCCTGTACAAATTTGTATTTTGCTAACAAATTTGAACCCCTAAACCAAATTAAATTTTCATTGTAGCTAATTTTCATGATGATGAATTAGGCAAACCATAAAAAGAGGCAGCATAATTGTCTGTTCAGAAGTTACTAGCACTGGAAATATTTAAAAATAGCCAACTTTCAAAACTCTGAAAGAAAGCAGGAGGAAGATGAAAATGCTTCTCTTTCTTTCTAGAGCTGTTCAAAACCAAGGGTTCAGATGTAGGACGCTGAGTTCTATTCTCATGTCAAATCAAATTAAATGTTTCCAATTTACTAAATTTCTGCTTTCCTGTTCAAAAATTCCATTTTGGTGCTACTAAGATGTGACATTAATTAAAATCTGTAGAATATTTATGATTCTTGCATTTAAGATCCTGTCCTACTGTACACATCATTACTGAACATATGACAACTCAGAAATAGAAAAAAGAATAAGAACAAAACTATAATAGTTACCAAACCATAAAAATTACTGTAATTGAAGATTTGATTACTAATGTTTCTCCTTCCACAACCTGATTTTTAAATTTCTTAGTCACTAATCAGATACTTCTTACTAAGCCAAGTAGCAGATTTTTTTAAATTTTTTTTTATCTACAGCTTTCAAACATTTATTTGTCTCTTTTGCAAATCCAGTCTTTGTCAAACCTGAGTGTAATACCTTTCATAAAGCAGAATCCTAAATATGTTGCAGTCAGTGGTAAGCCTAACTGAATTTAAAAGCAGACCTCTTGTATTATCAAACAAGTGGAACTGTCCTTGAGGAAAGCTCTACTTCCAAATTCATTGTCCTTTTAGGTTCACAGTTAGCTTCAAGGTGTACCACAAGGCCAATGTTTTTATACAAGCTTATTTGATGTACAGGGTAAAGAACTGGGAGAAATATTTTTATTTATAATTTTTCATGATAGTTTGTGCTGTATTTCAGAGGTTGTCTTTTATTCCTGTCCTCGAGTTCAGCTAAAGCCAACAACAGGTAGTTCTTCTATGAAGCTCAAGAAATCCATGTAATAAACAAATGTATATAAAAAAATATTTTGCTGTTAAAATTCATCACAGCATCTTTTCAGGGGAGCAATACTCTGTAAAATTGAGTTCTTCGAATGTCTACAAACCCCAATATATAAGAAATTGAACTACAAAATTAATTTTCTGATATGCAACAAACAAAAGCAAAATCTGAACAAATAAGTCTCTAGTCACTTTTCTGGCAAGTAATTGGACTGAAGTTTTAAGTAGCTCAGTTTCAGATTTTAAATCTTCAGACTTCTACTAATGTCAAATCATCAAAATCTGATCAAGACTGAAAAAAATCTAGATACTAAAGTAACAAAGCATATTCCCTGTAACTGGCTTTGAACTTAAAGACAGGTCAGGGTTTGCCTGTTTCTAAATAGTGATATTTGCAGTATTTTGCCAGAAAATACCACATTGTGTTTTGTTGTCCTGTGCTTCTGTTCACCCACACAAGGTGCTTTTTGCTATTTGTTGCTTCTCAGGAGAAACTGCCTTGAAACCACTGTTTTTAATGCCAAAATACTATAATGGGAAGTTAATGTGGGTGTGGTAAAGAAATCTGATTCATTAGTTAAAAAGAAAAAACTAGTATAAATTTCCCCTCCAGCTATATTATTTCTTTTTCTAAAGAGATAAGGATTCAGCACAGTATTTTATAACTGGATGCATTGTCTTGGTCTTATGAAAGCTGTTCATGTCCTTCCCTCTCTACCTTTCTCCATCCAGCCTCTTTCTCACCCAACTTTCATGCCCAACTACATCCAAATAATGCTAGGGGGAAAAAGCTCTACACATTTGTATCTGTGACTTGCTTCTTTTGTACTTTTGGGACACTTTCATTCCCTGTTAATTTAGGGTCAGCTTTTCAGAAAGATGAAGAAACAGCATTCAGGAGAGACAATCATACTTTGAAGAAGTCTCTCTTCATCAAATGCTCTGCTTTCTTTTTAGTAAGCATGCCATACCACCAAACAGCTGGGGAAAGAGGAGGGAGAGGGGAGAAAATATCAAAGATTCAGTTTTCTTTGAATTGCTAATGACTATAAGATAATTAAAAGTATTCCTCCTATAGAACAAACTGCCAATGTTTTGTACCTGTAGCACATAGAATTAATTTAAAAATAATTAACTGTTTGCATCTAAGATGCTTTAAAAAGGATTATGCAGACCTGCAGTTGAAAACTTTAAGAATGTTATTAATATATTACATGAGGAAATGGTGTGGCCTGTAAAATTAACTATTTTCAAAGAAAGATACTACTGTTAGTGGTTGAATATAGTTTATAAATAGGAGGATGCAATCATGAGAAAATTAGATAGATTTTATAGAGAGCAATTAAAGATAATTTATGATATAATTGCAGAATATAATTCCAGAGCTCCTTTTCTGTTATTCAGTTAATACAAAGTATTAACATGTTGAACTATTTGCAAATGCTCTTTACATTTTAAAATAACTGTTCTTGCTTTTGAATGCAGATAGAATGTTATTTTGAAAATGGAATTCATTTCAATTTAAATTAAATGCCAAGTAAAGAATCTATAAAGCTTGGTAAGATTGGTGAACTGAAAAGTGGGCTAACAATTCTTTTCTGCTTCAAAAATTATCAGGACTGATTTCTATTTTCCCAGACTACGCTCTAACACATTGGTCTTCATCCACATTTTCTGAGGTTTTACTTGCAAAGTGAATGCACAATTTACTACAGGAATCAGTCAAGAAATGCATCAGTTGTAGTTGTAAAAAATATCTTAGAAAAGTAATTTGTGATTAAGCACTGGATGAAGGCTTAGAAAAGAAAGGTTCAGTGAGTGGGGTTTTTGCAGATTCCCTCTGGGCCTTTGCTAAATATCATTGCTTTAGTCAGTAATGCACTAACACCTAAGAATAGCATTCAGGGGGCCACGCTGCACTTAATACTATGCAGCTACATACAGGAAACTCTTAACCGAGAAGAGTTTAAATTACTCTGCATCTCAGCCACCTACCTGTAAAATGAGAATATTACTTATGCTTTTCTTTCTCACCTATTCTCTGGGTCAGAGAACTTCTATTGTTTCTTTGTATAACAGTACAGTGGGGCTCAAAGTTACTCCTGATGGTACTAGTGTGATAATCCAGTAATAATACTTACACTCCAGCTATGGATAGTGGTAGATGATGAAATTCATTGTATCTGGATTAAGACATCCACAGTGTAGATATCTGCATCAGAAGTTGCTGTGCTAGGTTCTTTTTATAGTCAAGGAAGAGAAAAAGACACTCATTACAATTCGTCTCACCAGTTTTAGAGGATCATCTAAAACTTTTTATCATCTCTTTAGGATAAGAAGTATCATAGAATCATAGAATAATAAAATTGTTGGGTTGTAAGGAATCTTGTAAGGATTCTTTAAGATTCCTTACAACCCTGTCATGGGCAGCGATACCTTCCACTAGATCAGGTTGCCCAAAGTCCCATCCAACCTGGCCTTGAACACTGCCAGGGATGGGGCATTTACAACTTCTCTGGGCAACCTGTGCCAGTGTCTCACCACCCTCACAGTTAAGAATTTCTTTCTAATATCTAATCTAAACCTCCCCTCTATCAGTTTAAAGCCATTCCAACCTTGCCCTATTGCTACATGCCCTGTAAAAGGCCCCTCTCCAGATTTCTTATAGGCCCCCTTTAGGTACCAGAAGGCTGCTTTAAGGTCTTCCCTAAGCCTTCTCTTCTCCAGGTTGAACAACCTCGTGTCTCTCAGCCTGTCTTCACAGGAGAAATGTTCCAGCCCTCTGAGCATCTTTGTGATCTCCTCTTGTGTTGGTGGCCCCAGAGCTGAACGCAGTACTCCAGCTGGGGTCTCATGAGAGCAGAGCAGAGGGGCAGAATCACCTCCCTCGACCTGCTGGTCATGCTCCATTTGGTGCAGCCCAGCACATGGTTGGTTTCTGGGCTGCAAGTGCACATTGTCGGCTCATGTTGACATTTTCATCAATCAGCATCCCCAAGTCCTTCTCCGCAGGGCTGCT
The DNA here is from genome assembly GCF_004027225.2 of Strigops habroptila. NCBI lineage: Eukaryota > Metazoa > Chordata > Aves > Psittaciformes > Psittacidae > Strigops > Strigops habroptila. The sequence continues at coordinate 24,827,534 of NC_044279.2, forward strand.
CCCAATCCATTCTCTGCCCAGCCTGTATCTGTGCTTTGGATTGCCCTGACCCCGGTGCAGGACCCTGCTTGAAATATACCTGCTTCTCTCCTTTGGCTACTGCAAGAGTCTAGGTGAGCAGCTCAGACACAGACAACTGATCCCATTCCCATTACCTGTAGCCTCACTGATAGATGATGACTGGCTAGATTTCAGGGAGTCTTGATTTGTATAAATCATTGTTTCTTAGCTAAGACACAGGAAAGTATTTAGCAATTTCTGTGGAAGGAAGATAAATCTGCTCCCTAATAAGATCCAGCATAAGTTGTGACAGATTTTAGATAGAAAAATTTGAAAAAGGATTTATTTTTATTTTTCCTTTTAATAATGGCTGCATCTTTATGTGTATAACAGCTCTTTAGACAGTTTTTAAAGGTTCTAATAATGCCCACAGGTGCTTCGCAGTAGGTCTGGACCTCTCTTTGCAATTATAACAATACAAAAATAGATATAGTAATAAAATAAAGAATACCTTTGAATTTTTTTTTTTTTGTTATGACATACAGTGACACATACAAAATATCTATGAGTATAATAGCATATCAAGGTTTTATCAAGTCACTGAGAACAGTAGAAATGTTACATATGATTCAAGATTTAGATATATGCAGATACATTTGCTCTGGAGAAATAAAAAGGGTCCTTGCTGATAGGATTAGTTTTCCCTGTCCAGTTTTGTTATCCACTCTTTTTTCCTCCTCTGTTAACCTCCATTTCTTACCCTTTACTTGCTGCTTCTCTTTTTTTTTTTTTTTTTTTTTTTTTGGGGGGTATTTTCCTTTGCTATTTTTTTCCACTAACTTCTTTGCCTTCCAATAACGTGTTCCTCCCTTATCCAACTGATAGTTTCTTCCCTTATTCCTTATTAATTTATTACCAAATTTAGGGTATTTGAACTCCCCCTGAAAATCATTTTGACATTAGTGATATTTTTTGGATGTATAAGAAAATGGAGTTTAGTCTGTGATATTTCTTCCTGCTTCTAGGATACAATTCCCCTTGATCTCAATAGTGCATTTTGTGGTAGAACTCTGGAATTCAGTTTATTTTCTTAGAACTCCATAGATAGTTTGCTAAGAGCTTTGTAGTGTACATTGTACAAACCCCTGTAATTTACACTAATTTGCTATACTCTTCAGTTAACAGCATGCTACCAATTTAAAACTGTTGTGTGCAATCTTGCAGACATCACGAAAGACAAACAACTGAAATAGAATGAAAAGGCACTGCTGGAGAGAAGTAAGGAGATGACATCAACCCTGGTAGACAATGTTCACTGGGTCTTTATCCAGAAGCTAACTATCTAGGGAGAGAACTATAATACTAACATGTAAGGAATTAACATAATTCTGGAAAAGGAATGGACAATTAAAAATCAAGGCCTTCTTTTCCATTAAAGAAAAAAAATCCTCGAACTACTTAAAACAGTGGTATATTCACAATAATAAGAGATATTTTCTTCAAGTTCTTATGATTTTTCATTATGCTATGGTTGTTCCAGTGTGTCCAGATATTAAGCTGCAGCTGTGATTTTCAGCAATTTATTTCTTATAAACTCCTCAAAGTTGAACTGATAAGTTAATGAAGCTTTGTGATAAGCATACATTACTTGGAACATGTGAACAGGTAATCATTTCAACTGTCTGTGGAGATGTTATCAAGCATTTTAGTGTTACTTCTAAAATGAAGACCTAAATTCTTCAGATTGATCAACCTGTTACAAGTTTTATGTAATAAAACATTCTACATCATCATCCCAGGGCCTTAGACACAAGATTTTCTGTGGAAACCATCCATTTTTATATCAACATTGAATGATGTATAACTATGCTTTGGGGCAGAAGATAATTCTAAGAACCTAGAAAAGTATCTTGCCAAGACCTGGGGGGTGTATATTAAAATGTTCTCCTTCCATTAATCATAACCTCATTCTCCTAATAGAAGAAGATCAACTATTCGAATCTAATCATGTGCTATGAAAAATTAATTTAGACGTAATGCATAGTAGCTTTTTTCACCTTAATTTTCCCCTTATTCTAGCAGTGGTTTTTTTTTTTCTTTAGATCCAGATTACATAGTACACTGCCCATTTTCACAGTATTCTCTACAGTGGTTTTATCTGGTCCTTTTTAAAAGAACTGTTTTTCTTGTAGGGACAGCAAATTTTTCCTATGATATAATCACTGCTGAGCTCCCGATTACTATGTCAAATAGAAACACAGGATATTAAAATGCCCCCTGCTTTAACTTTGAGAAGTATAGACTGTAGTTAATGTAATTTTTTTTTTTAGTTAAGGATTATAGGAGCACGCTTGTGTAATCTTTGCCTTACTGAAATACTACTAAATGAATCTGAATGTGACAGAAAGTGGAGAATGCTCTGTGAGGACTACATCTATTGCTTCAGGGATTAGGATTTACCTGACTAATTGCAAAAGTCTATGTAGTTTTTCACTGGCTTTTGTGGACATCCTTTAGGGTCATGGAGGCATGATTTGCAGACATCAACATCTGGGGAGATGAACTGCAACCTGCAAATGCCTGTTTCTCTCCAGTGACTTTAAAGAAAGCCTAAGTTCAGTAATTGTGATACTACAGTTGCTATAGATATTACATTACAATAGTGATGTGTAGAGACAAAGGTGTTTGTTAAGTGAGGTGAAGAGGGGACAAAGTGGAGTAAAACACAGCAGGTCATAGGTTCCACAGCTGTCCACAGAAGAAGGATGAGTCAACAGAGGAAAAATAGCAGAAGACTGGAGCAACAAAAGGCCTTTTAGATGGTATGGTGCTTCCAGAAACTGCCTCCATGCTTGCTATTGGGGTAATCTCATGGGCTTTTAGATGCAGGGATCCCTCAATTTGTAAGGAAACGGGAGCCTCCAGCATGCAGCCTTTTTTCCTCTTTGAGTTGCCAAAGACTTTTGTTTCCAACAAAGCATCTTTGCCTTGTGATCAATCTTGAAATTTGGGCTTTACAGTACTTAGTAGCTAAAATCTGCTTGAGATCTAGGGAAGCTGGGTTTCGTACTGCTTACTTTTAACTGCATTAAAATAATACTAAAAAAGCATAGGAATAGCATGAAAAGTTTTAAACTATTTTAAATTTGTTTATATGGCTTTGATATTATTTGACTAAGTGCTGTTTTGGATTTTTTTTCTGCACTATGAAGTTACTTAAATTCATATTATTTTTTCTTCCAACAAAACAAGGTGTTTAAAACCCTCTATTTAACATTTTTCAGGAGATTTTCTCCTGCTGTTGATTTTTACTTTGCATACTTTATTTTTGGTTTTTTTTTTAATTAATAATTTTCTTTCTTTAAGCCAAAACCATTACATTTTAGTGAAGCTTGCATTAGAGAAATTGTAACTAAAAAAGTCCATAAAGATAAATATTGATTTAAGACATGCTAATACGAATGAAGAAAATGCTCTATTGCAACTGTATAGAATCCATAGCTTTAACTGACCTAAGAAGAAAAAGATTGGTGACTTTCTTTAGTTTACTTAAAAAGGGAACTCAAAATGTATCTTTCTGAATATGCTGCTTCTTGGGACCTGATGGCCACTTCCATCTCCATTTGTCATGTGGAACAAGTGGCTATATGTTAAACTTCACAGTGAATTTAACATCTCAGTAAGAATGCCTTGAGGAAATAGAAATGTGCTTCTGACAATGTAATGTGATTTTAAAATTTCAGTGTATTAGATTACCTCTTCCCCCTGAGGGATTAAAAGGGCAAAAAAAATTTGCAACAGCTATTTTACAACTTACTTTACAGAGTTTTCTGAACTGCATTATCTCTGAAGTTAAAACTTGGTGTGGGCTATTGGGAGCACTCCTAATTCATAATTTCATTGTAGGAGCTGAAGCTCTTACAGTGAAGTGGCCATGTGAAGAAAAAACTTTAAAATTAAAAATGTGAAAACTAAGCTTTTAGTGATACTATTTTAGGTGCTTCATTTAAGAAGACAAAGTCTCTAGGCTTTCTCAGTAGTCTACAGGTAGAAACAGGCTTCAGAGCAAGGTGAAGAGCACTTTTACTAGCTTTCTCTTTTTATTTGGACTCTGTGTAGTTAGTCCTTCTCCTTTGGCAACAGGGGGACCATAAACAAGTAGCCACTACTTTTAGGGCACCTGGATGTCGAGGCTTTGAAGATTAAATCTGAGTACACTCAACGAGCTCAAAAATTGGACTTGGGTAAAACCTCCTACCTACCTCGCTAAAAATAATGCTCCTTTCACAGAAATGAGAGGAACAATAATCAAGAAGAAAAGTGAATTAATTTATGCAAATTTTGCCTTTCTGAATAACCTCAGCCTCTAGTTTATAATATCATACTGGTAAGCTCTAGAACACATTGCAACATTAAACTAGTTGTTGACCATATAATGTTATGCTGTGTTATGGAAGTTAATGGTTTAAGCTGACCATTCATCTAAGATATAAGCTATTTCTCTAATCATCATACTGGTATTTTGACTGCTCCATTGATGCACAGCATAGCAAATTGATATATTCAGTGAAGCTGTGGAAGTTAGACATGTAAATTATATATTACACATAAAATGAATACTAAACCTTAAAACGTTCCTTTTATCTTGCAGCGATAAGGCCAAATGTTTTTATAAGAGAGAGATGACCGATAGTCATCTCTTATTCCACAATCATTTTTCTTTCACTTAACATTATGATAAAAAGTCCCATTTGAAAATAGTATGACTTACTTTAAAATCTAATCTAGCACCTGATTGGATAAATAAGGTCAATTTAGGATGAAGCAACTACTACACTGAACATCTGTCACTCACTTGCACTGCAATTCATCTGATTGATTGATTGATAAAATAGTTAACTCTTCATTAATTTCTTGACATAATAGGAATGAAGTCATCGTAATAGAGCACTGTCGTAAGACCAATGTTTCCAACTTCAAAAATAAATATCTTGGCTCTGCCTCAGCATTGATGTGGCAACTGGAGACCGTTAACCTAAGTCAACTTTCACTTCCATTGACATTACCTTTTAATTTAGAAAATACTTCTGAGCACCTTTTTTGGGGGGTATCAAGTTTTTCAAATTATTTTTAAAAGTATAAAAACTTGTGTTGTATAGTAACTTTGTTACTTGAGGGAAGCAATTGCAAATGAAAGGAAGATTTTTAGTATGAGTAACCATATCTACAAAATTAAATTACCAGTACAAGAAACCACAATATATAAATATGAAATATTAATAAGAAAATATTCTGAATTATTGAGTAGTGCCAATACAGTAATGTGTTAGAACCATAATATTCTAGACATGATCTCACACTCTCAAATTTTGTATGTACAATGAATATTAATATGCTCATTTAAGATATTAACCTTATTAAGATTAATGATTTAAGAAGTATATGTCACTGAAGTTAACATGGGGTTTATATTCTGAATTTTATTCCTTCTTTGCTTCTGGTTAAGCCTAATTTATGAAGTAATCACAAATAATGACAACAGAGTGCAAAGATATATTAGAAAACACCAAAATGAAAGAATTTTACCAGTTAATGCCATTGACAATTTTTTAAAACCTCTTTCAGCTCAGTAGTAGAAGTTGCTGAGAATTTTATATTTATCATTGTACTTTCACTCCTGTTTGCAAATTGAACATCTGTTTTGCAGTACGTTTGAATATGCTGTTTTTTCAAAAATAGTCAAAGTATCTACAGTAAATTACTGTTTGCCTGTTGATAGTAATGCAGTCTTGTTTTACATTCCCCAATTCCAAAAGAGCTATATGACTTAACGTAAACAGTACCATATGACTGATGTAACTAGCCAACACATAACAGATTGCCTATAGTACAAGCTGAAATTCACTTTCAGGAGATATACCAGTGGCTTGTTTAAAATTTGCATATAGTGACATTAATATGCCAATAAAATCTAAGTATTGAGTACTAGTGGAAAATGAATAAGAACCCATCACAATGATAGCTGAATCTTTTTTTTTTTTTTTATTTGGTTGTTTCTTCCACTTACGCCATCAAAATCTTTCTTCAAAATAGGAAGCAAAAATTAATACACCCAGAAACATTTATATGCTTCTGAGGAAAAAACATATCAGAATGTCTGGAAAATTTATGATCACCACAGTGGGTGAAATTCTTTATTGATTAAAGTAAAAGACCAACCTGGCACTGAGCTTAAGAGACACAAGAGATTACTGAATTCTAATACATTAGGAATCTCCAAAATGTGTGAAAATGCTTCATCATGTCATGATGAAGGCAGTTCACAAGTTATGACATACCAGGGTATTCACCTCATTTTAATGTACACAAAGCATAATCCTGACTTAATACCTATATGCTTACACACTGCTCTTAGTGGCAACTCTTTCTCCATATGGACTGTACATGATAGCCCAGCCACCTAATCAGGGCTTTTAATTCATATGCTTAATTTAAACTCTCACATTACTGGAATGTGCACGTCTCTTAACCTTTGATCAGATGGCCCAGTTGTCAGAGACCTCTCCCTTCCTCTGCACATCTTCAAATAATGCCTGGACAATTACCATCTCCAGGTATTCCACGAATTTTGAAAGATGCTTAGAAATGCCTGGACAGAACATAAATGAAAAAGTCGCGTCTTTGTAGCTTGTAGCCCTCTCATACCACCTCTACCATAAATAACTTGGAGGGGAACCGTACAAACATGTAGCTGTTGCTGGTCAAGGCTGTGCTGAATATAACTATACTGTAGAAGAATCATTAGAATTTACCATACTTCATAACTGCCCACAGCTATATGTTGCAGGTTTGATCATTGAACTGTCCTAGTCTTAATAGTCAAAAGATCCATCATAACAATGTGAGTAGGTGTATTTGGAAGAATGCAAAGTGGGGATCGATGTATGCACCAAAATATAAATCCTCATTTTTCTTGTTATTTTTCACTAGTAAAGTGTGTTGAACATTTCTTTTATCACTGAAATCCTTGTGCTTATTTATAGCCAATGAACAAGAGGTTGCATCTTCTTCACAAAATCATCTTCCTTTACTAGAGATCAAATTCCAGCTTTCTATTTCTGCACAGGGGAAAAAATTTAGCCAAGTGCTATGTCTTTAAATCTTAGGGTCACATAATGGTTACAGGTTTGCACTTTTTTAATATTATAGTCACAGCCCTACAATATGATGTTTGCATCACGCTTCTTTCAGAAATATGGCACCATGCACTTACTCAAGTGTGGCTGCACACTTCCAATCAAAAACATCATTAACTCAGCAAAAACTTTTTCTCACATGTAAACATTCTTACGCAGTGCTTAAAAATACTAGGAAGCCACTGTTATTGATACTTTCTTTTAAAGCTAACTTCTTTCCTCTCCAAGGTTGACATAAAAAAATTAAACATAATTCTACTTAGATTTCTTTTTTCCCCTTAAAATATGTCAATATTCTAACACATCACTTGTATTTCATATAAGCTGGCTTCATTTGGGACCATAGATACACTTCTTATTTTCAGAAGAATTTTAAGTCACCTAACAAGATTGATGTGGACTGTATCATGAAAAACTCTTAGAAATCTTGATTCCAGGAATGCTCTAAGAACTTTGGTTGTGGATGCTTCTTCTTCAAAAGAAAGAAGACATTACGAAAGCCTTATTCCTGAGATGGCAACTGCCAGAAGTCTTGTCTTATTCCAGTGAGATACAAATTACACAAAACACTACAAAGAATTAGTTAAACAGAACAATTTCCTTTGTATATCTCTACTGCAAACACCTAAATCCAAAGGGAGCAGGCATGATGTTTTAAAAGAGAAAAGAAGCTGTGCTAATTGAGACTGACAATTCTTTTTGTCATAGAGAGATTTTTAACAGTGTTTAATAGGCTTTAAAGAGAACAAATGACTTTAGTATATTGACATTTCAGTTCCTTCCTTTATTAGCTGTTTGAAAACCTAAAGAATTTAGAGTGGGACATGAGAAAATGGATTCAGTTTACAATTAGAGATTTAGGGTTATTTGCACAGCAGCTTATATCCCAAATATCATTTTGACAACCGAGTGCAAAGTGAGTATCTTAAAAACACACCTCCAACTCTGGCACTGAAGTACCTACTAGCAAAGCTCCTCAGTGGCCTTGTTTCCATGGCTGGTCCTATGCATGGCTTGTTCAATGTTTTTGGTGCCAAACTGTCTGGCACCAACCCCAGTAAAAATACAGACTAGATGATATACCACTTACAACAGTTGTTGGGTTGGATCATCCTTAAAACAGTTCAAAAATTTATTTAATTAGTAAAAAGTATAGCATTTTAAAAGAAAACCTGTAAGTTTGCCAGCTTCTATTCCTTTTTAACTCAGTTGGTACAGAATAACTTAGATCTGGTGAGACTTGGTTTGGGTCTTCTCCCTGCCTAGGCTAAGAAAGATTTGAGACAAGATATCCTATTTACTAGACAAATATTCTACCTATGAGAAGGGTTGAGGAGAGGAAGATAGCATGCCCATCCTCCTGGTAACATCATGCTGATGGAAGAGCCAGGGGGATCTTCCAATGTATAAATATCGCTGAGGATTAGAGATCAAAGTGTTCAGTAATTTTACAACTTGCCCAGCATTGGAACTAAAGGTTCTGCAGAACTTTCTTGGTAGGACTCAAATACTTCAGAAGTGAGATAGTCCTAGCCCCAAATATATGGGAAAATAACATTACAAGATAAATTAGAAAAAGACTGAGACGAAGTCACTTCTTACTGATAAGGTACTTAGTTTCATTGTTTCTGATTTGATTTTTTGGAGTTTCTCATATTATTTAATTAATATAGCCCTTAAGGTTCATTCATACTTCATGTAAATCAAATATAAATGAGTTGGAGATATTACCATGGGAAATGGAATGAAATTAATTAATATATTACTTGATTAGTTCTTATCATTAGTTATTAATAATTAGTCTTTTTCCTGTACAATTAAGAGATGCCTGTACTAGGAAAAGCCATAAAAAGTTAGTGTGTTTTGTTAAACACCATTCTTGGCCTCCAGATACCCCATATTACCAACTATAATAGAAGTATTCACATTCTTTAAAAGCCATGAATTGGTACTGTTAGACAGGTGCCCTTGATAGAGTGTTATTTCTTTAATGGCATGTTGCTTACCAGGGAGAATCAATATGCTCACCAGAATGTTGAGATTTGGGGGATGTTAAACAGATGCAGGGTTGTGCACAAACTCAGCCTGGCAGTTAAATACAGGTTCCAAGGACAGTATGTCATCTGTAGGAAGTATTCCTGTGGAACTTTCTTCTCTCATCATTCATGCTTATTTGTCTCATTTATCTTCCCTCTCTCAGACAAAGTCTTACAACTAAAGCAGCATTAGATAGCATGACAGCCAGCCATACAAAATCGATCTTTTGAAGGCTGTACACCCCAAATACTATTATGTTACACAGAACTAATACAGAATATCATGAAGGCACCTGAGTATGTACTCCCTCACCCTGGGTGTGATTTTTGAAATGACAAACTTATTAATGATTATGCAACAAGGTTTCGCTACATTGGTGCATCTAGGTCCACTAATAATGTCCTCCTCTGAGTACAGTACTACTAAAGAAAAAACGGATCAGTGAAAATATTTTACAACTCATGAATTGGACTTGGCACAACACACACATAACAAAAATATACTCACTTTTATTATACAGTATGAATGGAAGATGTACTTTGACAGAGGCAAAGCAAAATATTGTAACCATATAAACATGTCCTTTTTTGTCTTTCTTTTTCAAAGAAAGTGAAATATTATATGTTCTAGAGAGCATAGTTTGATAATTTAGAAATCTCATGTAGGAAAATTAGAGCTATGTATGTTAAATAGACTCTTAATATAAGACTTTTTGAATCAGCATCTTAAAGATCTTAAAAATTGCATTACTAACAACACTGCATCAGTTAATTTCCTCTCATTAAAACTTCAGTTTTATAGGTATTGACATTTGCATTAGTCTCCAATCATTGTGAGAAAAATGGGAAATATGTTTTAAAATTGCTCGACACTGCTATCACTTCATCAAGAAAAATTCACCATGAAATATGCTGTTCCCAACGGAGAGTTAGTACAAGAAAAAGCCTATTCCATCCTTGCAAGTGTCATGTTTAATGAATGTATTTGACAAACTCTGAGATCTTTAGTAATACATAATGACACAGAATGATTGAAGCAGACTATTAAATATATTCTCACTATTCAGGTTCAAATAAAACTGCATGAATATACAGAACAGGTACACATTTCATTTCAGCTGGTGATACGAAAGTCCCAAAGCAACATGTTTATCAATTTATGCACATTGCAATTAGAATGTGTTTCACTGTCCTATCCAAGATGGAGCTTTAAGAAAAAAAAAAAAAAAAGAATCCTCTTTTCTTGCTGTGTACATTAAAAAGAACACTGTGTGTAGAGCAGGGCCCAATGTTAACACACAAATGATATCAACTGTATCTTAACTATGTCCCTTAATTTGTGCATAATGAAGAAACAACCACCATCTTTAGGAAGGACTTGGCATTTCCAAATTCTGGACATTGACTGAAATGAACAAGAATATTCCCTTATGTATTTACATAAATGATTTGAACTCAGTTTTCTATATGAACTTAATGGTTTCACCTTTTTCTATATTGACTTCTGACAACTTGTATACTCAAACCTCTAAATTTTCATTGACTTAATGTAAGTTTAGTGTAAGGTAATAATTTCAAAAATGGAAAAATTCCTTTTTGATTAGCATAAGGATTTGAGCTGTTGGCTTTTTAGGAGATATAAATTATAAAATAGCCAATTAAATCATGTTGAGCTTTAACTTGATAATTTTTCTTCTTCCTCGTCACCATAGGTAGGGTCTTCAAAATCACTAAGTAATGAGCAGTGTCATAGAATTAATGGCTGAGCTGATATCACTGCAAATAAAGTTAGACCAAAAATAAAGACTTTTGAAATACTATATATTAAAAAATATATACTATCATCTGCATTCAAAAGAACAAAATCATCCTGTCTTTCTTACCTCATTTATGTTTACTACATTTAAGATTTGGAGTAATTTCTGTGTATTTTATATACATAATAGGTATGACAAAAAGCTTCTTGACACCTCATGCAATTGTGAGAATACTAATTAAAAAAAAAAAATCCAAAAGGAACTTGTTGTCAACTTGAAGAATTTTATTTAAGTAAATCCTTAATATAAAGTCATGTCCCTTACTTCCCAAATCTATTCTGAACCTTTGCTGTGAAACCCTTGGCTATAATGTGCTTCAATATTTGCATTTCTGCAGAGCAAGGAATTATTGTTATTGATATACCAAATGTATGAAAATGCAGAATTAAAATAAGTTGGTAAAAATTCTACTGCAATATGTACTTTCCATATAGATTATTAATAATAAAAGAATGATGCTTGTCAAGGATTAAGTGTTGCACTATACTCTATTACAGAGTAGCAAGCAGAACATGTAATATACTGCACATTATTTCTCCTTTTCCTTATTTAAATCTTTCTAGTAAGCATATAGCATGACAGCAGGAAACACAATGATAGAATATGCACAGATACTGCTAGACCATTCTTCATTTATTAAAACCATACTGAATGTAGCAATGATGTTCTGGCTGCTCAGTGTTATTTCTGGGTCAGCATCACATCTCTCCAGGAAAGGTGGTTTTTTTTGTTGGCTTGACTTTCTCTCTTTCTGATTTAACCGACACAATTGAAACCATGCCAAGGCAAGAGAGCATTTCAAGTTCAGCAATGAGGAAAGCAGCTTGGGTAAGTGCCATGAACAAGAAGCTTTCTGAGAGAGATGTGCAGCAGAGATTCCGAGAATGATATTCTTGAGATGAGGAAGACATGCACTTTTGCAAAGTGAATACTATTCTTCCCCTTTCCTCCTCTTTCCCTCCCAGAGAAAATGGAGATCAAAGAACATCTGTTACGTTATATTTCATGCCCCCCAAACACTACTCCAAATTTTGAATTAAAATATGAAGTTGACCTATTTGAGTACCTTGTATGATAGATCCTATCTATAAACAAACTTCCCAAGGAAAATAATTTTCTTACTTCAAGGTAAAATGGGATTTTCTTCAGACAAGCCCAGAAAAGAAAGATCATAGCATTTAAGAAGAAAATGGTGTTGTTTCAATAATACCCCCTTCTGTTTCGCTTATTAGCAAGATAATCTAGGTAATAGGTGCTTTTTAATTATTATTGTTGTTTATTGTAGGTATAAAACCTCGAAGCAGCACAAGTAGGATTCCTCTGTCTACTGCACTAGGTATTGTGAAAATAAAAGATCAAGAGGCAGGCAATTTAGATTTAAGACAGCTCACTGGCAAGTGCAGGCAGACAGAGACTGCAAAGGCACAACAAGGTGATGTTAATCAGTATGAGTGGCAACAGTTTTGTCATGGGCTGTGTAAGCACTGCAGCAAAGGAAAAGCAGAATTTGTGATTTGAAGGAAAATAGCAAGTCAGGTTGACAGGTACTTATGGGACGTACCTTTAGGTTATGGATGAAATCACAAAAGCACATATTGGAAAAATCTGCTGAGAGTGTGAGGGAACCAGCTGAGGATATATGTGTCTGGGTGACTATGCATCTGAACAGTCTGAAAATCACACACTTCATGTTTATGGGGGATCAATAAAGTGACGCAGCAACAGAATGCCGTAGGATATGGTGACTGTCATTGTAATTTTCAGGGCTATAGAAAAGGGTGTTTTAGCAATCTAGGCATAAATAGAACAGTTTAACTGGGGAGGGGTGTGTTTGCATGTGCATGTGGAGAAAAATTATCTATGATTTATGTTTTAATTTGAAAAGAAGTTCCCCAATATATTTCCTTCAGTAAAAACCAGTTAGGCTAGGGTAACAGACCTTAACAGAGATCTGCACACAAATGAATTTTAGTGTGTACTTAGTAATACTACTCAAAAGAAAAAAACAACACCCAAAACTCTCAGAGTTTCCAATCTGATATAAAAAAACTTCTGTGAGGTGAAACACAGCCACAGCCTGTAACACATGATTTCCCCAAGAATAAATAAATAAGCAAACACTTTTTTGCCAGAAGCTTTCAGCTAACAGGGAAGGAGACAAGTCTGAAAGCCAGCGCAGTGTCTAGTAGGCATGCTCTAGGACAGTGGCTGGCCAGCAAGAGCTTCAAGACAGCTGGGAAAGGCAGTAATTTTTTTAAAGGATGGAAGAAAAAAAGTGGGAGGAGGAGGGAAAAGGAAAAGCAGTAAGACGAAATGTTTGAAGAGAAAAATATGATGTGGATTGGCTATGGGAATTTTCTTAAAAGCTTTTTTGGCTTTTTTTTTTTTTTTTTTAACAGAAGTCATTATTGTGTAGCTGTGATTATGTCTGTGGTCTTCATTTCACCATTTACAAAGGGTATGGTCTCCTCAGTACAACTTGTTCATTACACTGGCTCAATTCCCAAAATAGCCTCCCAATCAGGGTCAAATATAGTATAGTTGTGATTTGTAGTCTGTATTGACTGACAAGCCAGCTGACTGAGACAGCTGGTCCATGATAGTCAGGCTTTAAGGCATTCCATAATTTCACTTTAATTTCAAAGGGTACACTGTAAGTAGGAACAAAATAAATAATTTGCGTGGGGACAAAGATAATCTTCTGAAATAACTTCTGAAATATGGTATTTATAAATTATACAGTTATAGAACAGCCTTTCATTATTTTTTATTGTCTGAGCACAGTAGAGTTGGTGTCAGTGTAACAGTGTATTATACATACAGTATCATTACAAATGCACGTGCAGAAGGTTTGCTGGTAGTATTATCGGTACATATTACGAGAAAACACCATCTATGTTGTGTCCATGTACCCGGTTATGCGTATGTATAAAACACATTAACAAACTCCGCAATATTTTAGGAGTCCATTTCACCCTTATCATCAAATACGTATGTTTAAATATGCCAGCATTTATGGGGAGAGTTTCATTGAAACTAAGCTGTTCGGTGTTCATTAAACATAAAATCAGGAGCATATTTCAACAGCCACTACTTCTGAGGGCTGTCACTCTAGTCCTAAACCCATCCCTGTTCTACACAAATCCTATTAGCAATATTCACAGAAAATAATTATTTCTGTCTATCACACAATCATGAGCAGAGATCCTCTTTGTACTGATTGGTTATGTCCACAACAACTCAGGAAAACATCTCTCTTTTTGATATTTGGTGAAGTTTTAAGAGACGTCAGATCTAAATAATTCTCGTGCAGGTGGAGGATATTTGGGATTTTTAAGAAGTGGGCTTTTGGGACAAATCCAAAAGACAATTAGAAGGAACTAGAGCATAATCAATAGAAATAATGAAGAAAATTAAAAGTGTTCTTTTATAGTCTCTAATTGAGAATAGATAAACAGTCTGTGAGCTTCTCACAAAGAAAGGCAAACCTTTCTTTTCTGCTATTCTAAATCTCATGTACAAGTTTAGAATACAAAGCCTTTTCAAAGTTAAGATATGGTGAGATCTCATCCTTGTGGCTTCTCCCCAGCTTGTGTTTCAGAACCAAGCAAAACTTGATTTTATTTCTTTGGCATGTGAATGTGAGAGATGAGAATGACATATGAAACATGCCTCTCCCTTTCTGCAAGCATGACAAGTTGGGTGGGCACAATGGCACAAAGTTCTTTATTTGCTATGTGCTTTGTTTGCTGCATGCCAGGACCTGACAGGAGGAGCCTCTCTGATGACTGCTGTCTCCAGGGCTGAGTAACACCCTACCCAGAACATGGGGAGAGGAAGACCAACCGCAGACTGCAGCTGTGGGAAAGCTGCATGTAGCTGCCTTAGGCTTCTTGTCTCTTTTTTTTTCCACTCAGAAAAAGCAACTTCATAAAATGTGTCAATAGAATATAAACTTAAAAGACAAGAGGACAATTAAGAAGCATGATGTGCTCCTGTTCAAGGCAATGACCAAGGTAGATTGGACTCGTGATAGTAGTAGTAGATATTACTGAAGACAGAATTTTCCAGGTACTTAAATATCATTCCATCAAAAATAAACCCACCCCTCTTTTACTACTGGTTAAATCATAATCTGGCTTTCTCATAAAATAAATAATACATGGAATCCTCTTAGAGATAATGAGACAAACCATTACTTCTGATAAAAAAAATATTTTTTCTCCATGCAAATATTATGATCTTTAATAGTTATGTTAATTTGACATTTATATTCATAGCTCATCTTGTAAAATCATTATATGTCTTAACGCTAACTTTGATTGCATAAATATTACATTAACTTTGATCACACAAGTATTGCACAATCACCATTTTAAATAGTTCTGAAGGTGACTGAATAGGCTCCAATTGAGTTTAATTTAACTGGATTAGGAAATATTTTTCCTTCGATTTTTAAGTAATTCTTTTGATTTAGTTATTTTATATACAGACTGTCAAAGTTTTCATTCTTTTATTAAGTCATATAAAAATGCTCACATGAGGCAGGTGGGTTGGAACTAGATGATCTTAAGGTCCTTTCCAACCCTAGCTATTCTATGGTTCTATGATTTGAGGCTGACTACTACATAATTATCAAATTATATTTTCCCTTCTATGGGATAAGCCAGAAACAAACTCAGGTTCTGATATAGCAACCATTTTAATGCTTGTGTATCATAAGCACGTGATTAATTGCTGTGATTAAATTCACCTGAATTACTTTGCTGTTAAACATTTCTTCCATGCTTACAGCCCTCTATTTTGTTGGGTAGACTTAAGCACGTGTTTAATACTTTGCTGAACCCAGATGCAGCAAGCTCTTGCTGATTGCTAGAATTTCCAGCCAATTCCTCTATGGCATGTAAAGCTTTGATGCCTTCGAACAAATGGTAGGATATTGATTCAAAGAAACTGAGGCCTTTTACCTTATGGGACCAGCAAAGAAAGCTGTCAACAGCTGTCTTAATCACATATTGGCAGAGTCACAGGGCATATAGGAACCTTCTGTAAAGTAATGCTGATATAAATGGCACTACTCTGAGGAGACAGAATATAGCTACCAGGGTGTGATTTCCTCCTCTACAAATTTTGTTTGATTCATTTACCTGGCCTCATAGAACATGAAATTTGAGTGACTCTTTATCCCTTGCTCAGGTAATTTTCACCCTTCAAGACTGATGTCTCTAGGGTGTCCATGGTGGGACATTGCACTTGTGGAGAAAAGGCAGAACCACATGCAGTTCCTTATTTCTGGAGATGCTGTCCCTGGATACAGCCTTACTTTGGTGGAAAAGGGCCAAAGAACCCTTGATGTCTGCCAGCTTTATTTAAGAACATATCTCTTTTTTACGTAGTTATATATCATCCTGGCAAACTTCTCCTAGGACATCCAAAGCTAACACACTTTTCTGCTGTATTTGGGAATTCTTTCCTCAGATCTACATTACCATCTTCCCTCTGCAAATGGGGGTGCCATAAACTCATCCTCTCCTTCATTGGACAGATTTATATTAGCCCCAGGCAGCTTTTCAGTGGCTCAAATCTCTCAAGATCCCACATTTCTGATCTGAGCACAGTGAAGACTGAATGTAAGGGATAGAAGTAGTCCCAGATTCATTAAATATCATCCTTATTTGCCCCATGATCTGTTTTCTTGCTCAGAGGTGTTGCATACCACTTCTGGACCAATCTCTTCTCCTCCTCTCTGGCTTCTGGTTATTTTCCCAATTTGCAAAGCTGCCAAATGTCTGCAAGAAGAATTGGTGGGGGTTTTCCCCGCTTCCCCCTTTTTTAAAAATTTATTTCCAGAATGAGAACTGGAACCTCTTCAGATCCCTTCTTTCCTCTCTGTGGAAGCCTGGGTGTGGAAGTAGAGGCTGGGATATATCCAATGGGGTTTTCCATTGCAACTAGCTACCAGGACAGAAGATTCTTTTTGGCTGAAGCAATTACTCTAGAGGTGCTAAGTGCTGTCCTTAGAGATGATCTAATCCTGTAGGGATAGGGGATTTCTGTGTATGTGTATTGGGATAAAATCTACTGCAAGCTCTTTAAACTAAAGAGTTGATCTGTTTTTACCTTTTACTTATGTTCCTTTTAGAGAGAAATTCATGTTTTTATTGTTTGGTTGTAAATTCTGTTCTTGAGGCAAAAATAAAAAAGGAACAATTAAAAAATTACTTCAGTGACTCTAAATTGGCAAATATTGACACATAATATTCCTGCTAGCATCTTTTCTTTCTCTCTCCCTCTCTTTCTTTGGGGTAATTATGTCTCTCTTAAATTCAGACAGTGTTGTCAAAACACAGGTTAATATATCCAATAACTTTGACTTCATATTGTATTTTTGAAGCCTTTAGAACATTAGCATATAAAACTGGAATAATGCTACTTAACTGCCTTCATGCATTAAAGTCTGTTTACAACGTATTTTACTTTAGTTGTTATATTGCAGAGTTCTTCAGGAAGCATGAATAACTCAAGTAGACAGAATAGCAATTGAAAAACAAAACTAAAGAGCAAATGGGAACAGATTTCAATGTAGCAAGACAAAAGATCCCTTTCTCTAAAAGATATAGTAGTGAAAAAGATATTGCATTAACAGATTCTTTTACAATACTTTAATTGCAAAGATGCTTTAAATGAGTCTTTACCATGTTACATTTCAAGACAAAAAAAAGCATCCACCATGATCTAAGTCATAATTGATCATAACAAGCACGTATTATCTATAAATAACCTAATCAACATTCAGCAAGGAGTTGCATAAATGAGCCCCTCTACATACTGCACCTTATAATGAGCCACTACACAACTAATGACTTATTAGGGCCATGGGCAATGAATGATTAATTAGTCAATTCAAAAGTGACTTTTTAAGGATATAATTGCTACCTTTTCTAATTTCTGATGGTTAGACAGAATTAATGCCACGTTGGCATACTAGACTTAATAGAGTAACAACTTTTTTTGTCAACAATGCACTAAAAACAGGGGTGGCTCCTGAGAGCTGATTGCACTAAACTCAGTGTGCACTCTGGTTATGCATTCCCCAGGTTACAGCCAAGTACTTTACAGTGAATCTTATCTGGTCAGTCTTGGGGAAATTTAGGAGAGCAGCTAGCAAGTGAGAGCTGGAAATGCCAGAAAAGATAAAGCATTTGGATCCTGCAGGACTGCTGCTGTGCCCAGAGTGTGCTTCTAGCTATGATTCTGGCACATAACTCATCCCTCCTCCAGCTGCTGCTGTCCTCTGCCTCTTCATGCTTCCCATCTTCCTTTTGGAAGATGTGAAGCATCTTAAGCTAACATATAAACAAGCTTCCCTTGTTTATATGGCAGCTTCCAGAGGGGTATGGACTAGACATCGCTCAGCACCCAAGTGGACAGAACCCCATTGCATGAAGATTTGTAGGAAAGAGCCATGAATGAGAAACTAGAAGCAATTAACAAAAGAAAAATTTGTAAAAATTGTGGTTGGTGTATATACAGTCCTAGGAAAGTTTTCAAGATATCA
Source organism: Strigops habroptila (assembly GCF_004027225.2). Taxonomy (NCBI): domain Eukaryota; kingdom Metazoa; phylum Chordata; class Aves; order Psittaciformes; family Psittacidae; genus Strigops; species Strigops habroptila. The sequence continues at coordinate 24,846,141 of NC_044279.2, forward strand.
GTATACAGTATTATCATTCCTAGTAACATGCATTCTGTTTGTGTGATCCAAAATCCACACAAGCCCAAGGAAAGTGTTGCACTGAATCCAGTGGCATTAGGGAAGGCAGTAAGTAAAGGAGATGAAGAAAATCTTAACTTGATTACAATGAACTCTGTACAGTAACAGAAAACTCAGGAAGTTATGAAAATTAGCAGATTTCTCTGCAGTATTTCTGTTTTCATGTCAGAGACTCAGTAGAGGGACCCAAAGATGCAACATGAAATCTATAACTATATGATCATTTGGCCCTAACTCAAGGTTATAAGGCAGGAGCTTGACCAGTAGATGATCTGTTCTGCGATTCAGCAGTCTCACAAGGCTAACGAGAGCAAAGTGTCACTTTCCATGCCCATCTAATGCCCTTTTTAAAAAACCCTTGGGTACAATTGCTGACATGACATCAATTAATAAAATGATGTCTTAAGTTAAGCAAAGTTGCTGCATATGTGGGGAGAAAGAAAAAGTGTTTGTTAAAGCCACATAGAACTTTATCAGAGGTTTTTGTTTGACCAAATTTAGGTTGAAACGTTGTTCCTACTAATGTTAGTGCAGAGACCAAAACAATTGCTTCTCTGATTAACACATCTAACTAACATCTGTGCCCTCAGCTTATTCAGGTCACTTGCCAAAGTACTGAATTACCAGTGGACAAGCTTGAAACAGAAGAACATTAATAAGCAATACACAAAGGGACTGCATCTTTGTAATGCTCATATGCATTATTCTAGGTTATTCAAAAATACCTTGGTGGTGGGGCAAAGTGACTCGGCTGATGGTGTTTGACTACCTCACATCCCTCCATTCACAGTGCTGCTCCTGGCTGCAGGAAGCTGGGAAGTAGCCACTGCACAGCTTGTTTCAGTCAGCAAGTCTAAAGGGAAATCTAGGCATAAATTACTACTATTCTGAATGGCCCTAACTCCTTGTAGCTTTAGTGTTTGAAGATAATTTTATTTCATTTGTACAGAGCACCTTTTGTTTGAGGATCTCGTTACCATGCAGGTTATTGTCAGATAGCATCACTAATGCTATTGCCTGTATTAGAGTGGAAGGGAAGTCTTTTCGAGGGCTGAATGGCATTAAGGATCTGGAGTAATGAGATGCTACAGCTATATAAAGTGGAAAATTAACCCTAATTTCTCATGTCTCCCCTGTTTCTGAGATTAAGTATCACTCAATTTTTCCTTCCAGTTGTCAAGGAGCTTCTTCCAAGAAACCAAATGTTATTTACTATCCACTACTAATTTCTAGTGCATATAAAAAATCCTCTTCTCCTATGAATTTCTTAAATGAATGGGAGCACTTGTCTTAAAAAGAAAACTTTAAAATTTATTTTGATATATATATAAATACACATTTACTTATAATTAATGTCCAATATAAGCTATAAAGTAAGATTTATGCATCCTCTTAAAAATTATGTCTGCTTTTCCATGTTTTTATTCTTACTAGGGCTGCGTGATATTTAGGTTCTCTCCATGATTTTTGTTAATTTATATAGCCAATTCCTATGACCTTTGTTCTTATTTTTTACAGTTTCCAAACAGGTGGGGTACTTTTTTTGCATAATTTCTCTGCACTAGAAGTTATTTCACATTCTTTTTTTCTTGCATGTGTGTTTTAAAATTATACCTCTGTGTCTTTCTTCTTTGGATTGAAGATTATTCTTCAGTTGTATATCCCACCTCCTGAATATCTGGTTGTGTCAGAGACATGCTTGTCCTATTATTTTACTATTTTACACATGAAGAACTGCACCATTAATAGTTTAGCTAATACAGTACTGAATGTACCATGTCCTGCCCTATGCTGCCACTTGAATTGTGGAAATAATGGACCTGCACTGGGAACAGAATTATAATGAGAATATTTTATCTCATGCATATTGCAATGTTATGTCCCATGAATACACAGAATAAAAGTGGTAAAGGATTATATAAATATGATCCATCTAAGTATAACATGATTCAACAGCTGACGTTCTTACTTGTAGCCTGGACATTCATTGTCTGGGAAGTTTATTAGAATGCTGTTATGTTTGCTGAAAGAAATATTAATGTAAATGGTGCAACTGAGACCAACAGGGAAATAAAAAATTTCATATTGTTCTCACAGCATTTTCCCCTTTCTCTTGCTGCCCATGGGCTGGAACAGGTTGTGACAATGGCTACGCTCTAATTTGTATTTTTGACAAAACCTAAGTCCTTATAAACATAAAACCAACCAAAAGCAATAGCTCTTCAATAAGGCATATGCATTTTAAAGGTAATTAAAAGGGATTTGTCTTGTGCTTTGATAACCATTAAAACAATATTGTTCAAAATCTTAATTATGACATAGGTTGCTTTTATATTATTTTTCTTGACTAAACCACTAATTAGTAGCCAATACACAGTTGCACTACACTTTGCATGTAACTGAACAGACAATAAAAACACTGAGGTTCATTAAAGTGATCAAAGAGAATTGCATACTCTCCACTCCTTTCAATAACTGTTCCACAGAGAGCTAGAAGGTTTTTAAAAAGCCTGAGTAGTCCTTGCCATTAACATACTAAGTGAGTATAATTACCTAAATCAAGAGAACACAACTTATTTGCAATGAACTTTCCAAATTAAAATCAACTTTTGACTACTAACACAAATGAGATTCCATTCATGAAAGGATCATTATAATTAAGCAAAACCCATTACTTTGAACTATCATGAACCCTTAGGACAATGACCTAAGTTTGTAAGAACTGTTCTTTGTAATATGAAACAATGAAACTAACTGACTAGCTGATTTTCAGTTTAGAAAGATGTTACTCAAAAGTATGGCTCTAAATCTATATTCTATTTACTACGAAATTTATTGGGTGCAAAAAGATTCAGAAATCTTTATGGGTTGTCACTGAACTAAGTAAAAAAAATGTGAATTATGTTTTAACTGCATATAAAAATTTCTGGGAAACCATCCTGTCCTGAAAAATACGCATGGAAATTCAAAAACAGAGGAGCTGGAAATAGTATAGGCAGAAAGAGACAAATAAAGCAAAAGGTGAGATGTTGTCACTATCAAAAGAGAGAAGCCTCTGAGATCCACATCTAAATCACTAAAAACCAAATGGCAGAATAACAGTAACTGAGACACTACCACTCTGCTTTTTTTCTCATGGGCTTGTTAGTGTAAAATGCTGGTTTGGATTTAACAGAGAAAAGCGGAGACACTCCCATATATATTTAGTTGAGTAGGAATGGTTTAAGACCATGCTTAAGCACTTTCTTAAATCCAGATAAACTTCTAGCAGATGAAATCCCTGAAAGTAAAAGTCAGCTCTTAAATTTGAGAATTTGGCTTACAACGGTTTATTGAAGTAAAGCACTGAGGGAAAAATCTGTGAAAAAAATAGAGCTGTTCTAAAGGGAGAAGCTGAATAGTTTTAACTTTTGAAATATTAATTGTGTAATAAATAAAATGTCAAGTTTGTTCAAAAGCTAGCATAAATAACAAAACGCCGAAATGCAATGGACATTGCTGGCTAAATTCAGGCTCAAGATTACTACACTAAAAGCCTTTTATGAAGCCCATATTTGTTTTGTTTCTGAAGGAAAAAATAGTTTCTATGTTGTTTAGATTATTTTTTGAACACATAAGAACAATGTTAGACATTTTTAAATCTCAGGTAAAATTTAGTAAGAAATAAGTAAGGAAAAGTCTGTTTTCAAGTCACGGACTTACATAGAGAACCAGAGATGTTTGGGTTAAGTGAATATTTTTATAGTTTGCTGGTGTGAGATCTATTAAAATGCATATTAAAATGCATTTCAATGAGAAAACTATGTCAAATTGTCTTATTTTTCATCTATTGGTTATGATGTGGTATATTGGAGTACTGCACGAGCCAAACAGAAGTATTTCGTTCCTATTAGTGATTACATTGAATGCACTTTAACATGAGCAAAAACTTTCAGCTTTCCTACAATAAAGCTTCTGCTTGGATCCTCATTATATTTCACTCTTGTCCAAGGGAACTTTTAACTATACATATAACTATAATTTGATTGAAGGTTTTTCCATTTTTGTTGATGGTATTTCTAATTTGTTTATGTTATACATTTAACAATACATTGGCTTAACTGGTACCTACACATTTCACTAGTCCTAAGTAGTTTTCTGGAGCAGAACCTTTTTTTCCAGAATCATCTTCCTTTGTGAACTCCATTTATTCTGGATCATCAGAAAGTTCCTGAGCTGTTCAATTTTGCTGTGGTGAAATACAGAGCTGACCTCAGGTAGCTCATAAATACGTAAGACACCATATCGTAAATCATGGCTAATTGCTTTTAAACATTTTTTATATTACTTGGTCTTCATTTGCGTTTTAACAACAGTAAAAGCATTAGAACGTTTTCTGTTATAGAACATATTTGCAGGAAGCCAGCAATGGGACAACTCAGAAAACTAAAATTATTCATTCAGCAAGTCTCTGTGGGATCAGTCTCTAAGTCAGTTTTCCTGGTTCTTTTCATGGCTTTTCTTCAAGTAGCAAGATTTAAAAATACTTATAAAAACATTATTGTAAAATCATAAATAGTTCCTGAAAGGCTTACATTAACCTACAGCTATGTTATATCTATCTGTATCTACATAGACATTTATTGCCTTTGTACATAACACCAAATGTTATAATATAGTCATAGTATCTTTGTACAAGTAACCATGGTTAACCAAGGATTTCAGTATGGTCTAGCAGCTCAAGGATTTACCTAGCTTTTCCCATAGTCCCTCACTGATGTCACTGGCCCATGTGAGAACCTGTGCCAGTTTTATTTCATCTCGAGCGTTTGAATCACTCAACTCAGCAGTAATGTTGATCTGAGGACAAATCCTGCCTAACAGCTGCTTCCAAAGCAGGGGGGTGAGCATTTTTACACCTACACATGAACTTAAAAAAGATTCAGTAAGATGAGAAACCATTGTGCTTTCTGTCAGCAAATGGAGCAACAGAAGTGACATGCTGCTGTTCTCATGCTCTTAATTTTGAAGTAGCTAGAAATTACAGTAAAAGCCAAACCAAACCCCAAACTTTCATCAGATTAATAGTGCACCATGGAATAATGTGAACCATTTCTCTCATGTTATTCATAATCTAAATATGCATACTAATATTTTCCTAACTTTAATAACAATTGTTTCACATGATCTTGTGGATGGCATAATGCCTGGAAACTGTTTCACTAAATTGCATACCGTGATGATCTACTCTTTGGATAGTCTCCAGGACAAAGGCCATGAAGTATAATTAAAAGTAACTAATAATTAACTCCCATAAAATGTAACATGAAGGAAAGGAGTGATAAATTTAGGTATATACTGTAAGTAGCTTTAATACTTTTCCCTGATGAGCTATAATAGCTAACTGTTCTGGCCATTAGCAGAGTATGTAAATACGCTAAGATAAAACCTGAGAAACGTGTCTCATTCTTTACTTCAGTACATCAAAACAATGGAATCAGTACATCTTAATAAGCACTTACTATTTTGTATTTTGTGCTACATACAACCTATTATCAGAAATGTAAGTGCATTTTTATACGGAGAATTTTCAGAGGCTAGTTTCACGGAAAACAGAACTACAGAACAGCAGAGGTTGCAGGTCATCTGGTCTAAACCCCCTACTCACACAGGACCACCTACAGCCCAGGACTATGTCGAGACAGCTTTTGAATATCTCCAAGGGTGGAGACTTCCCAACCTCTCTCGGCAACTTGTTCCATTACTCAAAAAATTCAAAAAGTTGACTTTAGTGTAAGTAAATTTTTGTAATGCTGCAATACAAAGAAAGAAGAGGAAGCTTAAATCAATTAAACATACTTCTCTTTAATAGATTTCTTGTAAGTTAAATATACTTTGTTAAGCTATGATAACTCTTCTTATACGATAGATGAACTGTCACTACACATAAATATATATTTAGGGAGGGTCTGAGTGTTCATGTGCTTTCAGTTACTATATACACCAGCAGGCTAAGAGATTTTGCTTTCACTTGCAGCTAAGTAAATGAAGAGTAATTCTACTGAATCACATCTCTAATGGAGTTATGCGATGTGGTGAATCTGAGTATAATGCCAGGTCTACTTGTATTTAAATTACCACTTTAATGGCCATCTATTTTTAATGACTATAAATAGCTAAAATACTAGCATATCACTTACTAAAGGTTACTCATTAATGTATCAACACAACCTAGTAAATAATGCAGTAAACTCCAGTGTCTAAAGATACGCCAGAGCCACAAATAACAAAGCATGCATATTCTCTTAATGTCCATTTGTGTTATAAACCTTGAGGAATAGGTGAGTAACAATTTATTAATCTTTCTTAATGTCTTTATGATATGCTCCATACCTAAGAATGTTTTTATAACCAGGCATTTATAACATCAGTTGAAAAATAAAACTTAACTACTTTTGAAATATGTGAAAGACATCTTCTGCACTATTAATTTTGTGGGGCCTACCGGACATTTTAGAGGCAATCGTGGTACATTTGTGTCTGAGAAACAAGACAAACATGAAGAAAGTAATTAAAGATAATGCAAAAGAACTACAAGCTCTGATTCCGTACACAGAGAAATGGTTGTCTTTTTGAAATGCACTTAATCCTTCCTTCACATCTACCACTACCTTAAAGGGCCTGCCATATAAATATTTCTAATGATCAGTCAATACTGCCGGTGTTGCCATTAATCACTAGAAAACAAGTACTCTTTTATACAGTAATCACATAAATCATCTTTCAAGAAATTATAATTCTTCCAGACATACCTCTTGATCTTTGGCAAGGTCATCTCAGCTCTTGAAGCCTTCATGGAATGACAGCATATGTCAAAACTCAAAGATGAATGAATGAAAGGAAAAAGTAGATCCAATTTAAAAAACTGTCAGAGTAAGCAAGCCTGTCTCTTTAACAAGCAATGTATCAGAAGCAATTGTAATGAAGATTTTGATATTTGCTGATAATATCTAGTAGTATCAATGCTGCTTCTACACAGAAGTAAATGAGAAATGCTGGTTTGGAATATTGCCAGGAATTACTCAAAATTCTGCCACAACACTCTGGGATGATATTTGAAGTTTTAAAAATAATTATTTGGAGAAATGTGTGTACCTGGTTAACAAAAGTATCTCTGCATCATTTCTGACTGCATGAAGGAAGGAAATATCTTCACATTAACTGAAATTTACAGCTGCTGTAGTTGCTGCCTCAGTGTCCGAGGTGATGTTAGAGGTATTAGTAATTGACAAAACTTCAGGGCAAATCCTTGCGTGCCTTTTCTTTAAAGAATTTCCATTGTCTTCTTTTGAGCATGATACGGCCTTTACACAGTGTTTTTCCTTTATGTGAATATATTAGGACTGTGGTTTTTTTCTTGTTAAATTTTTTTCCCTTTAAATGTTCTTTTCTCTATTAGGTGTAAAAAACACTGAAAGCAAAACAGAATGAACATCTTTCATTGATTGCTGTTGCCTTCCTTAAAAGTCAAGAGGAAAAAACAAAACAAAGCAAAACAAAAACAAAAACAAAGAAGAAAAAAACCAAAACAAACAAACAAACAAAAAAAACCAAACAAAAAACCACAACAAACCTACAATAAAACTTACAAGGAATTTATTTCTGTAGCAACATCATTATAAACCAATTGCTAAGAAATGGTTTTATGTAAAACTGCTGTACAAGAGATATAGTCCACCAATGAGAATTATTTTAGCTGATGAAAAAAGATACTGGGGTTAAAAGGCAGTTAGAGTCTGATTCATGAAAAGACACCACATACAGACAGTTTTCCTCCTGATATGCTGTATGCATTACTGAATTTACAGGTCACCTCAGCCTAGCAATAAAGACCAAATCTACAGAGACGTAAAAAGACTTGAGTTGGAATAGTCATCTTGGAAAAACCAGTTGTTACTTGAATGAAGTTTAATGGCCAAATCGTGTCCCAGGGAAGGAACTGTTGGGACCTTGAAATGATGCTAAAGTTGCAATAACAGTCAGTCAGATCAGAATATGCCAGGAACCAGAAAAGGAGTGAACTTGTAAATTATATCAAAGGTGGCAAATGTCTGACTGGAGAGAATAACTACTTATTACCTTTACCCATAACATGAAAGGTTTAAAAGTCATCACAAAGTCTAAAAAACAAATCAAAATAAGAGCTCTTTTCTTCACTTAAGGGAAGTAAGCTAGATTTAGATGAATGTTTGCATACAATGCAGGAATGTAATAATCCTCGTATTTCCCTATGACAACTAAACATATGATGATAATTCACAAGAGATTTTGCAGCATAGCTGAAAAATGTTACTGGTAATCAATAGGACAAGGTTATATGCTGGAGAAATAGCACCCACTTAATAGTATGGAAATAAAGCCCACATACTTAAAGTGTTTACTGTGAGATAACACAAAATAAAAATACACATAAAGCATCTATACAAGCTGAGCAGGAACACCTAGGCTTCTGGTGTATGAGAGGTGTTCTGGAACATTTAAGTGCCTTCACTGCAATGTTTCCTTCATAATGTTATATCTTATCTATATTGCAGTAGCAAAGAAGTATTCTCTGCCAGGTAGCTTGGTTCAAATTAGGAATGCAGTAAAGCAAACTCATATGAATTCCAAATAGTTTAAATTGATATATACAAGAGAAGGCTGGTTCTGTGGCTATGTCACAAGACAAAAATTAGAAAAAAAGATTCAGATCTTTTCTCTACCACAGTCTTTCTCTGTGACCTTGAGGAAAGACAGTTACATCCAGACTGTTAAAGGTAAAGAGCTGGAGAATATCAGATATGATTTCTAGTCAGGTCAAAATAAACAAAATCAGATTTTTATTTTTTTATTTTTTCCCCAGACAGAATGCTGATAAATCCAGTGCTACATGACAATGTTCATTCAGAAGGTGACACTGGATCAATAACTGACCAGGTACATTCCAGTAAGAAATATGTACAAAGACTATTAAAAACAAAGATACAACTACTGGAACTAGAAGTCTCTGAGACTCAGAATGCTGCTATTTTGGAGGGTATCCTAGCAGAGACACCACACCATCTTGATCCTACTCTGATACTCTTTCCCAGGCACAGCTCCAAGTCATGGGTAGTAGTAAGATGCTAGACTACATAGATCTTTAGTGTGGCCATTTTCTTGTTCTTACACCAGCTTTTAACTTGATAGCTTGGGAAGTACTTTTACTGTGCCTACTACAAAATGAAATTCATCTGTTTGTTTGACAAGTTGGGTAAATATTGAGGCAGTCAGCTCACGATGAACATTATGTTGCCACAGTTTCATTGTTACCACTGCTATTAATGTAAAGATGGCTTATATATACATAAGTTGTTATTGAAGAAAGAAACAGCTTTATATATCCAAGATTTACATGCACAGATTAATTATGAACTTTAATGTTATGACATGTTTTAGGATGAGCTACAGGTTCTGTAACTGTCAATGTGAATACAGTTGCCTCATGTGGACATATGCCATAACATAGTGAAGTGGATACTCTGCCACCTTGTGCCAAAGGGTTGGAGCAAAGACAGGGAATGTCTATGGTAAAAAGCTGGCACGCCACAAAATGTAATGCCACAGACACTCATTATTCTATCAAATTCCAAATCCCACTGATTTTCGAATAGAAAAATCATCCAGGAACACTGTCATATTACTATGATCTAACAAGATATACTGAATTAGCTGAGCAATTTTAAATGTTTGTGTACTCAGTCTTAGCCAGTGGCAAATATAAGATAATTTTGTTTAGCCTAGCCTGAAATGATTGAAGTTCAAGGTAAGCTGATGAATGGTAACATGTTAAGCAGTAGTAACCTAATTGTGTGTCTGAGTTCTCAGGCTCCTAAGTCTGCTTAAGTCACTTTGGAAAATTGGATTTCACTAAGTCATTTATAACAAGATTTTTCAAGGTATTTAGACATTTTACTCTCATCAAAATCAGTGGGAGATAGATGTCACAGTGCCTTTAAAAACCTTGTTTGCAGAGCCTTGCACTGCTGAGCAGACTAAAAAGAAAACCAGTCCTGCACCTGCAGGTTGTTTTTGGACAATGACTACTTTCTGGGCACAAGAACACAGCAATGATTAATTGAGGATAGACGGACATCATAAAAGGATTCACCGTGCACTCATATAGAACCCCAAGCAGTATCAGGCCTCAAATACACATGGTAAGGGAAAGACTGGGAGTGAGAAGCTGAATTGTAATAACAAGATAATATTTATTTTAAGCTAAGTGTGAGTAAAATTTTAATGCTTATGAACCACTTCATAAATGCTAAAACACACCAGAATGTATGTCACAAATTTTTTTCAAGGCAGTTGTAGCCAGTTGGATTCTTGGCATCACAGCAGACATGAATAAAGAAGATGAGATTTCCTGCACTTTGGGTTTCAGTATTTAAGGAAAGTCCAAAGTCAGGATAGAGGTGAGCTATGGTCCCCTTTCTCCCTGCTCAGATGGTGATCGTGATTGGCGAGAGTCTGACAGTGATTAAAAGGATGAAGGAGTCCATTTGTCATTCCTGGTCCTTAGAGGGCAAACAGGAAAACTGCAACTGAACAGAGA